>NC_141691.1:1348749218-1349261718 GCF_964263255.1 Lissotriton vulgaris
CAGCACAACCTAAGATGTCAGCCCTCCTAAGGCCATACAAACAACCACACACACCCAGTAGGAACAGAAAAAATGTGTGGCGGAGGTGAAGGCACCTCACGGGCGAACACCCTCGGGGAAATTGGTCAGATGTTTACCAATACTTTGCCCCTTTCTCATCATCGGTAGCCATTCCTTTTCCAATAAACAAATGTGTCACAACAAAAATTAGTGAAACAGATAGTAAAAGTAAAGGTGCAGAACAAGGAGCTCAGAGCATAGCTCCCGGACGTAACAAAACAATACAGAGTGTAGGTAAAATCAGCAGTCACACCAACTATACCACTTTATTACCGAATAAGGTATGCACTGCTGAATTAAAAAGGCTGGTAGCTTACTGTCGCATACCACTACCTGTAACCAACATGTTTCACTGCCCAGTAAATTTTATGGCAGATTCATCAGGGTTAACACTCTGTTGCTGCACCAGCTTTAGACATCTTTAAATCAGGAAACTGCCGAGTTGAAAAAACACACAATTTAAAAACAATTAGGACTCATTCTGAACCAAATTTACCCTCCACATATTTCTCATAACTGCGAATGAGAATAAAGGGGAACATTACCCTGAATCAGCCATGTTCACTCGTACCAGCCGATCAGGCAATTCTCCACCTTACTGTCGATTGTAGTATCAATCTGTAAGTCATTCAGATGTTATTAATGCGGCAATGACCCACCCAGACAGTAACAGAGTGTTTTTAAATGGTGTGTTCTTTTCAACTCGGCAGTTTCCTGATTTAAAGATGTCTAAGTCTAAAGAACTGCCAAGCCATGCCTTCCCTGGACCGGAAACAAGCTTCTGAGGCTTGGCAGTTTGGGCTGGACTGTTCCCATGAGGCACAGGGTCAGACTGATTTGCATATAGCCATGTCTGAACTGGGGTGGCAGAGTGGGCGAAAGAATGGTGATGGATTAAACCCAGATCTTTTGACTGGGTGTGAGTGTTTGATTGATTCAGATGCTCCGTTCATCACCACCCCCTTTTGTACCGCAGACTATCACTGGCTGCTGCAATACCTTTACTTTTATACCCACGCTGATGGAATCACAAGTTACTACTTGTGTAACGATATATCTGTAAGAGACATTAGTTAGTGATAGATTCCTTCCCTTAGAATATCCCCAGGCGTCAGACTGGATCCGGAAAATTTTGCGTAGCAATACCACTGCGCGCCGGCTGGCGTCGTACGCGGCTCCGCGTCCGTCACCGTTAGCGCCGGAATGACGTCGTTGGAGTACTTAGACGCCGCCCATGCACGCTGACGTCAGTTCTGATACAAAGCTTTTCCGCACCAGATACGCAGAGCCATGATAGTACCAACACTGGTGCAATGAAACTAGGGCCCTGAAAGGGGATGACCTTAACCCTAGATATCGGTTCGCAGAACGGGGAGGATGGGTGGGTCGGTAAGGAATCTATCACTAACTAATGTCTCTTACAGATATATCGTTACACAAGTAGTAACTTGTGCATCTGAAAGAGACACGTTCGTGATAGATTCCTTACCTTAGAATAGGTACCTCAGCAATACCAACCCCAGTGGTGGGTCTGCGGACCAATAATCACACCAGAAAGTCCTGGAGGACGGAAAGGCCAAAGAAGCCATCCCTCCGGACTTGGTTGTCCAGGCAATAGTTTCTTGCAAACGTGTGCAGCGAGGCCCACGTAGCTGCCTGGCAAATGTCCTGCAAGGGCACTCCTCGGCCCAGGGCAGTGGTAGTCGCCATGGCCCGAGTGGAATGAGCCCTCAGTCCAACAGGGAGTTCCTTCTTAGCCAAGGAGTAACACCCCTGGATACACAAGATGATCCACCGCGAGATGGTCCGCTTGTGCACCGCCTTTCCCTTCTTAGCGCCCACGTAACCAACAAAGAGTTGGTCATCCACCCGGAATTGGCGTGTGCGATCCAGATAGTAAGAGAGCACACGTTTTGGGTCCAGATGGTGGAGCCTCTCTTCCTCTTTCGAGGGATGCGGAGGCGGAAAGAAGGTGGGCATGGTAATGAACTGCCCGATGTGGAAGGCCGTAACAACCTTGGGCAGGAAAGAGGGTCTTGTCCGCAACACAACCTTGTCCGGATGAACAGAGAGGAAAGGAGGTGAAGAAGAAAGAGCCTGGAGCTCACTCACTCTCCTGGCAGAGGTGATGGCAACCAGGAAAGCAGTCTTCAAGGTAAGAAGACGGAGAGGACAGTTATGGAGCGGCTCAAAGGGAGCACACATTAGGTAGGTTAGCACAAGATTCAAGTCCCACTGGGGCATCACGAAAGGAACAGGAGGAAACATGTGTGTGATGCCCTTCAGAAACCTATTTACAATCGGGGACTTTAACAAGGAAGGCTGATCAGGTAGCCTTAAGAAGGCGGAAAGGGCAGAAAGGTAGCCCTTGATAGTGCCCATAGCAGAGCCCTGCTGGGCAAGAGAAAGAAGGAAGAGGAGAACCTCAGAAACGGGGGCAGAGAGTGGATCCACAGCCTTTGCTGTGGACCATGCCACAAATCTGTTCCACCTGCAGGCGTATACCGACTTTGTGGAGGGACGCCTGGCTGCCAGAATGACATTACAGACTTCAGGAGGCAAGTCAAATGGCCTCAACTGTCGCCGGTCAATCTCCAAGCTTGCAGGTGGAGACTGGACAGGTTCGGGTGGAGTACAGTCCCCTGCTGCTGCGACAGAAGGTCCTCCCGAAGAGGCAGACGAATTGGGGGATCGAGTGACATCCTGAGTAGCTCGGGATACCAGTATCTTCGTGCCCAGTCCAGAGCCACAAGGATAACCTGGGACCGGTTGCGCCTGAACTTCTTCAGCACTCTGGGCAGAAGTGGTATAGGCGGAAAGACGTACAATAGACCGCAAATCCACTCGGGACGAAAAGCGTCTCCGAGCGAGTGCCGTCTTGGAAACTCCAACGCGCAGAACTGATGACATTGCGCGTTCTCTTCTGTGGCGAATAGATCTAACCAAGGCTCTCCCCACTGCTGAAAGAGACCTTGCACCACGTCCGAGTTCAGACGCCATTCGTGATCCATCATGCGGCTGAGTTCGTCCGCCCTGGCGTTCAGGGAACCTGCCAGGTGTTGAACCACCAGGGTCACACCCTGACGTTCCAGCCATTGCCAGAGGCGCAGAGCCTCCTGGCATAGGGTCCACGACCCCATCCCGCCCTGTTTGTTGCAGTACCACATGGCGGTGGTGTTGTCCGTGTACACCTGCACTACACTCCCCCGGACAGAGGGGAGGAATGCCTTCAGTGCAAGACGGATCGCCTGCAGCTCCAGAAGGTTGATGTGGAGCTGGGACTCCGCCGGAGACCAGTGACTTCTGATCTCCGCCTCTCCCATGTGCCCCCCCAACCCAGGAGGGACGCGTCCGTCACAACTACGTGCTCCGGGTGGGGTAGGGAGAGGGATCTGCCACTGACCCAATCGCGGTCTGTGAGCCACCACTGCAGCTGTTTTGCAGTGCCCTCCGAGATCAATACATGGTCGGACAAGTTGCCCTGATGCTGGGCCCACTGAAACTTCAGGTCCCACTGAAGAGCCCGCATCCACCACCGGGTGTGATGCACCAGAAGGATGCAGGAGGCCATTAGCCCCAGAAGCCGCAGCGTCAACCTGACCGAGACCCGGGATAAAGGCCAAAAGATAGGAATCAGAGCCGAATATCCCAGACCCGCTGTTCGGGTGGATAAAACCGAAACTGCGCCTAGTCCAGAACCGCTCCGATGATGGGCGGTTACCACCGCCATCACTTTGGTGAAAACCCGTGGAGCGCTGGTAAGGCCGGAGGGGAGCACGGTAAATTGAAAGTGCTCCTGGCCTACCGTGAACCTGAGGTAACGCCGGTGGGCCGGCAGGACGGGGATGTGAAAATAGGCGTCTTGCAAGTCCAACGCTACCATTCAGTCTCCTGGGTCCAGGGCAGCTAAGACCTGAGCCAGAGTCAGCATCTTGAACTTCTCCTTCCGGAGGAAGCCGTTGACGTTCCGTAGGTCCAAAATAGGGCGTAGGCCCCCTTTGCCCTTCTTGGGTACCAGAAAGTAGTGGGAGTAACAACCACACCCTACTTCTGGCCCAGGAACGCGCTCGATGGACCCCTTGGCCAAGAGGGCCGTGACTTCCTCTTGCAGAAGTTGCAAGTGATCCCCCGACATGCGGTGGAATTGCGGTGGCATGGCTGGAGGGGTCGCCTCGAAGGGGAGGGAGTAGCCCCTTCGGACGATTTTCAGCACCTACCTGTCCGATGTGACGGTGCGCCAGTGGAAGAGGTGATGGCGAACCCTGCCCCCCACTGGCGTCACATGGGCTTGAAAGCATGACCTAGGAGGGTTTTGAGGCAGGTGCGGTGGGGGAAGGTGTGGACTGACCGCGGCGTTGTCCCCGACCGCCGCCACAGCGGTTTCCACGGCCGCCACCGCGCTGTTGGACATTCTGCGGTGCGTGGCTGGCAGCACGTGTGGGGGCGCCCCTTCCTTGGCCACGAAAGGAGCGAAAGGCACAAGTTTGCTAGTGAGGGGCCGATAGGCCCAAGGACTTGGCCGTAGCCCTGGAGTCCTTAAATCGCTCAAGCGCGTGGTCTGCCTTGTCGCCAAAGAGGTGACGGCCATCAAACGCTATGTCCAGAAGAGTGGCCTGGACATCGGCCGAAAAGTTGGCGGACCTCAACCAGGCGTGGCGTTGAACCGCCACTGTCGTTGCCATCGCCCTGCCCAGTGAGTCTGTGGTATCTAGCCCCTACCGGATGGAGTACCGCGCTGCATCTCGACCCTCTGAAAGGGTTTGGGTGAGTTTTGTCCGGACCTCCTCCGGACACTGTGGCAGCACATCCGCAACCGCGTCCCACAGGGTGTGGGTGTAGCGGCCCAAGAGGAATGCGGTATTAACTGACCGCAGTCCCAAACTCAGGGACGAGAATACCTTCTTACCGAACTGCTCAAACTTCTTGGATTCCCGATAGGGCGGAGCCGTCGGGAATGCGGTCTGGGAAGTGGAGGCCTGGATGACCAGGCTCTCGGGGGTGGGGTGGGTGGACAAAATGCAAGGGTCACCCAGGGCCGGGCGGTAGCGTCTGGCCACGATCCTATCCAGAGGCGGACCTGTGGCGGGCTTGGACTAAGTGCCCAGAAGAACGTCACACAAGGCCTTATTAAACGGCAGCAGAGGCTCACTGGAGCTTGCCTGCGGTTTATGGACCTCTGTGAGGAGGTTAGTCCTCACGGCCGCGACAGGGAGCTCAAGATTTAAGGCCTTGGCCGCCCGTGTCAACACTACACTATAAGCAGCCCCCTCCTCCGTAGCCACGGTGGGTGGGGAGACAAATCCAGTGACTGGCGAAGTGTCAATGCCACTGGCCTCCCCAAGCTCATATGTCCAGTCCTGTGGTGACTGGCACTCCCATGCCAGAGGGTCCTCAGACCCCTCCCAATCACCCTCGTCACCCATCTCCTGTAGTACAGGTTCAACAGATTGGTCCTGTTCATGGAAAAAGACACCTCCAAATGCCGTCGGTAGCGGCGCCCATCGGCGCCGCTCCGGCTCCAGAACCGGACCGGGGGTAGGATCAGGGACGGCGACCATAGCAGGCGCAGGGGACGACACCCGTAGGGCCGGCGTCGGCGAGGTTGTGAGGACGACCGGCACCGACCCGGATCCGGATGCAGATACAGAGAGGGCCTGCGGTGCCGGGACCGAAGTCGCCGGTGGTGCCGGGGCCGAAGCACCCGACGGCGCGGAGCCGAAGCACCCGACCCGCTAGGCCCTCCAGCCGGGGCTGTAGGGCCCGAAAGCGCCACGTAACCCGGCTGAGGAGGGAGGGACCTCAAGGTCATGAGGTACCACTCGATCTTCAGGCGTCACATCTTGCCCAGGGACCAGAAGGTGTGGGATAGGCGGCGACGACTGCGACTCCGTCAGTGGGTGGTGTCACCCGAACCCCCGGCCGCATCGTGCGAGCGTCGGGGTGGGTCGGAGGAACGATGATGTCTCTCCGACCTCTCATGCCTCTTACCTGAGGACTTGGATTCTGACAACCGATGTCGACTCCCGGAGCTGCGAGGGCTCCGACCCCGCGACCTGTCCCTCGACCTCCCGTGGGCCCGGGACCGGGACCTAGAGCAGCGCGGGGCCGACTGAGGGAAATCCAGTCGCTTGTGGGACCGCTCCCGCCTAGCTTTAGACGTCAGGGCCCGGCAGTCGGAGCAGGTGCGGTCGAGGCCTAAACACCGGCGATGGGGTCGGTAACCGACATCCGTCGGTCACACCTGGAACAGGGTTTAAACCCGGGCATCCCTACCGCACCGTTGGAATCGAAGACTCGAGTAGAGCAATGATCAAAAAGTTTAGTCAAAAAAGACTAAGGGGTAGAGCTTCTCCGGATCTGCGCTAGATGGCGCGGAAAAAGAAGAACTGACGTCAGCGCGCATGGGCGGCGTCTAAGTACTCCGACGACGTCATTCAGGTGCTAACAACGGCGACGACGGAAGCGGAGCCGCAGACGACGCCTGCCGGCGCGCAGGGGTATTGCTACGCAAAATTTTCCGGATACAGTCTGACGCCTGGGGATATTCTAAGGTAAGGAATCTATCACTAACGTGTCTCTTTCAGATATGCAGAATGGCGTGTGTTTGCACACATTTGAAAAAAGGGAAGATGGATGGAGTAGATTTGTGCCAGAGAATTCTATCGCAAACAGTTATCAAATAGGAGACAGCTTCAGAGTACCTGTCTGCAAGATACATGGTATAGTACAAAATAGAGACATATGGTGGCCTTGTAGGGCCTGGTAATTTCAGAATGATAAGAAATAAAACTATTTAACTTAAAGCACATTGCGGAGTGTTTTTGCACATGTCACATTAGGCCCCATCCCTTCTCTTAAGTCATATATAAATATGTGCTATAAGTTTCCTAAAACATAAGTACTTATAAATGTATCTTGTACTCGGTTAGCAGTACAAATGTACTCCTATAATAGGAATTGGCATAGCCATTAACTTTCTTTCATATTTACAAGGTGAGGAAAAGGCATTCTGTATACCTTTTGTTTTCCATGTAAATATAATCTCATCATACATACCACTTTGCATTGAAATGGCATTCCATAGGTGTTGCTGTGCGTGTTTGCACACAACACTCATAGAACAAGATACATATCCAGTTTTATCAAAAATGATAAATCTGCACATGTGTGTGAATGTTGCACCATCCTCCAATTGGTGTAGCAAGGCACAAGGAGAATTGTTTTCACTTCTCATTTTTTCTCTTTCAATATATGCTACAATGCACAGCATATATTGTAGGAGAAAAATGCCTTTACTAATAGTTTTTGTGCAGGAAGGTGTCCCTTCCTGCACAAAAACAATCTCTTCATGACACGGACATCCTTGCACCATGGTGCAAGGGTGCCTGTGTCACCACATGGCTGCAGTTTAAGCAGCTGTGAAGAGGGAAGCAACATGTTTATGTACATATGTTGCATCCCTGTGCTTCGGAAGTACCACAGCACGCTGTAGCTAAACACTTAACAGTATCATGATGTAGCACTTCCTTATAGTTCTGCACTAATGCATTCACCACACATCACAAATGCATTCTTTCAGTCAATTATGCACTACACATACATTCATCTAAACTTTCACACACTAGCATACAAGTTTAGCTCTTTTTTAACCAGAGTAGGTAGTTCTGAAAATAACTTTTATTAGTGTAATTTTGTACTTTTTTTGAATTGTTTGATTGTTTCGCTTTTTTTTTTAAATGAAAAAAAACTGATCGGGACAAACAGAACAATGAACTTTAGGGCAAAAAAAAAAATAGTAACAGTGATGGTTCTCTGGAGCCCTGCAAACCAAATCAACTGATTGCTCCCCACAGCAAAGCAACCTATGGCATTTTATGCAATGAAGTTAGGGATTAGCCAGTTGGGGCCGGATGTCCAAAGTAGATGTTGAAGTGGACACCCCTGAAATGCTTGAGACTTGCGGTGCTGGTGGTCCACTCCGTTGCAGTCTCTTGCACTCCCCTCTTGCCAGATTTACAGGATGCAAACTATGTTTGAACATACTGGCAGTTCCACACAAATATTTTTTGTTGGGGGTCTCCTCTTGATAGAACTACCTTGCAAATTTTGCAGGTTACCTTTGTGGCATTTGTTTTTTTCAGTCCTTCTGGGAATGTAAACATTTTCCAAACAACTGATTCAAATCTCTAGGGGCGTGGTGGTTCAGGAACAAACCCCTCTTCATTGGACTGCTCAGAATCAGAAGAAGGTTGATTTGAAGCCATTTTTGTAATGTTACGGGAAACAGGCCTGGAATCAACAAAAACAACAGGTCTTGGTAGCTGAGCTCTTCTCCTAAGGAAGAGTGATTGAAATGGGTGGGTTCCTTCAATACTTACAATAGGAAGTGTAAGGAACCAATCAAATCTCTTTTTCTGGTCACATGGGGTCTGCGTAGGGTGCGCGCACCCAGTGCGACTTAGCGAAATTGCATTTAAAAGTAATGTATCTTTATTGAAAGTTAAAGATTATTATTTTTATAATTAGCTCGGATAATGTCTTGTCTTAATATTTATATTTAATATATATATACACGTTTTAGAATATTAAAAAATTCCGCGGGGGTCGCGCACCCACCATGTCTGATGCGCGTATGACTTCAAGCTCGAACCGCGCGACCGGCGCGAAATACGTACATGTCACGTATGCGCTATAAGTCGCGTACCAGTGGCATAGCGTCCGCGTTGGGAAAGTCGTACTCGTCGCACACCGTACGCGGATCCTACACAGCAATCCTAAAATGGCGCACACGTTCCGCGGGGTGAACGAGAAGGGTGAGCTTTGGGTGCGTGACTCCCCAAAAAATTGTAAAAAAATAATAAAGAAAATAATATAAATATATTTAAAAGATCAAATTATAAAAAAAAGATATTTTTAATTTTTTGAAAAAATATATTTTTATTAAATATGTTTAATGTAGTTTAAAAATAAGATGATTAAAAAAATTGTAAAACAATATGAAAAAATAATACATTTAAAAATTATCATTGAAAAAACCTTTGAAATTCACAGAAAAAACCATAAGTTTCAGACGCACAAGTTACTTACCTTCATATGTCATAGTTAGGAATTATTTTAAAAAACCTTTGAAATACACTGAAAAAAAACATAGGTTTTAGGGGTGCTATAGTTAGCTCGACATTTTATTCGTACAAAACAATTAAAATTCCTTTGTTATAGTTAGTTGTACTAGCTATAACTTGCGTGCCCGCAATCCACTGCTGATGATGTCACATATTACATCATTCATGATACGGTCAGTGACATCACTGAAGACATCTCAAATGACATCAATGATGACATCATCCACATGACAATCTGATACACCTCATCACATACTAGTATAACCTGTCAACACTAATTATAAAATAGTGTTCTATTGTTCATTGAAAGCATGTATGAGTGAATCTACAGGTAAGTGATTAGATGTGTGTATACATCTATGAATCACTGAGTGGGTTTTTAGATACTTGTATTGCTGCGACAATGGATTCAAATATGATACTCTGTATTTTACAAAGAGTGATGAAAGATTTTACTAGTGTATGAAAAGGTGTATGTGATTGTCACGTGGATGATGTCATCAGTGAGGTCATCAGTGATGTAATTTGAGATGTCATCAGTGATGTCACTGACCATGTCATGAATGATCTAATATGTGACATCATCAGCACTGGATTGCGGGTGCGCGAAATATAGTTAGTTAAACTAACTATATAGGAGCAATTTCAATGGTTTTGAATGAGTGAAATGTCCAGCTAACTATAACACCCCTAAAACTTATAGTTTTTGGAGTGAATTTCAAAGGTTTTTTAAAAGCGAATTCCTAATTATATAAGGCCTGTAACCTATGGTTTTTTCAGTGAATATATATATCTAAATATATATATATATATATATATATATATATAGACACATACACACATACACACACACACACATATATATATATATATATATATCATAAATGTGGATTGTAAAACGCAGGTTCACCTGGGTATCTGGACGTCGAATAACAGATGTACATTGTAACCCATGCCATTGGTACAGTTTCTCTCAAGCTCAGAAGGATGAAAGGCTGAGAGGACCCGCCAAGATATGAACTTGTGACCGTAAAGGTTAAACACAACAAGACGTACCGCCCGCCACCGGACATAGGGAGCCCTGCCAACCATCGTTAGGCAGGGAGATCTTTTAACTTCTTAAACTCAGTACCATTGAGGATCAAGAAACTCCTTACATTCCTGATAACTGTAAAAGACAAGTACCTACCATTTTAGGGCTCAGAACTGTACCAAAAGAATATATCAACAAACAGCAAGTCCATTCCAAGATCTTAAAAGATCCAGATATAATGTAGTAGATCTGAAATCTAGAATATCCTGGACCGAATCTTATCAAGTACTCATCCAGGCTAAAGGGTTCCGGTTGGCGGGCTTAAATACTTAACCATCTAAATAATCAGTTTTATCATACCTGACATCGAAAGGATTGCAAAAAGAAATCGAATATCTATGTTAAACAACTTCTTGCTAGAATTACCAATTAATATTGTGTGGCTGCTCCAGGAAGAAGGCGCTGGCCGCCGAAACGCGCGTAGAGATTGAATTTTCATGCCACCTACTCCCATTTTTTATCGTTTGTTAATTGTTAACGTGTAAATGTCAATTAGATCCTATGAAAAATATTTTTTATTGCTATTTTAATATCATATTAATGAAACTTTTTTTAACTTGTGTTAATTGATTAATAAAAACTTGTTTTTAAGCTAGCTGTAGTCCATTGCTATATATTTTTGATTTATGTGATTCAATGTGTCAAATTGCCTAGGTTGTTACCTCTCAAGTATGCTTTTTTCCCTGACCTAGGAATTACAAAATTCGTCTATTCAGGGGGTCCTTGTTACATACACAACAGACTTTTGCGGTTGCCAAAGCTTGTTGGAGGTCCTGCCGGCCACCGACCCTCCTGCATTCATCATTCGTGGGACAGCTAGTGGACAGCTCCTGTGCTCCTAATTCATCTCGTGGGCCCCACAGCTGCTTCATCATGACTGTCGTTTTACAGCAAGTATCGCTGACAATGGGTGGCATTGCGCTATTGTGCCTCCTGGCCACATCTTGTACTCTGTCCCCTCTAGTTTCAGGTACTTTTCGTCCAGAACCCACATTTGGGTTCCACAGTCCTGGTCTACGAGTTGCTGCAGCCGCCGGACTTCCAAGATCCTCCACTTGTTTTTACGGGAGGTTCCGACACCACTTTACGCTTATGCACCCGGGCTCCATGGTGTAGGTATCCTGGTTCCCTGGGTATCCACGGGTGGGGGGGCTCACCAACCTACCTTTATCCGATTGGTGACCTCAGGGTCCTTGGGTGGTTGCGTGCTTCATCTGGGCTTCTCCATCCTTCGGTATCAGTCTTGTTTTGGTACTTATCTCACATACCATTTTTAGTTTATGGTTTGGCCCCTCCATAGGGCCGCATGTGTTTTTTTATACTACTTACCTGTTTTTAGAGTATCTTGTGTGTATTTGATATGTCAGGGCAGGAGCTATACCAAGTGAGTTATTAGTGCGCGGCTCCTTGTTTGAAAGCTTGCCGACTATTTGGTAAAAGCACCTGCTTTACACCCTCCTGGATAAGCCTTAGCTGCTCTCCACAGCTACCCTTTGAGAGCTTTGGTTATCAGGGACCTAAAGTACAAGTTACTTACCTTCGGTAACGATATATCTGGTAGAGACGATTCCAGCCGCAGATTCCTTAACGTAGAATTATCCCCAGGCGTGAGACTGGACCCGGAAAACTTTCTTGCCCAGCATCTCTGCGCACCCGGGGTGGGGCAGCACCACGCGACTCCACCCCGACGTCCTCCGCTGGTGTGACGTCAGCGAGGTCACATAAGCCCCACCCCAGCGCACTGACCTCAGTTTGCTTCGTAGAACTTTTCCGCGCCACAAAGCGGAGCCATCACAACAAAACTGAGGAGAGCACGGGAACAGTGTGTGAAAAAACCAAAGAGACAATAGAAAGAAACGAAAGGTAAGAAACACTACCAGGTGGCACCAAGGCACAAGAAGGCAACTACAACAGGCCAGAGCAGGAAAGGAGCCGAGCACCACTGAGGCACAACCTGTGCAAGGCAAGGCGAAAGAACCAGGTGGCAGTAGGCACCAGAAGGCCAGAGAAGCGAAGCCATAGCAAGAAAAAGGCAAAGCACCACTCCATGGAACCACCTTGCCAGCCAAGGCGAGAGCCATCCTGGATGCACAAGCATGCGAAAGCACCATAACAGAAAGAGAGAAAGAGTGACAGAGACTGCAACCCCAACCACAAGGGGAAGGGCCACAAGCCCGGAACAGAGGAGCAACACTAAACCATTCCCAGACGACACTGCCAAGGATGGCCATATCTCCTGAAGGAGAAGGTGGTCAAGGATAAGGTAAACCATCCGCAGACTACAGTGCCATCTGAAAAGAACAAGAGGCCAAGGACAAGCAAAAGAACCCCCAGCGAGAAGACCAGGTGTGGATCAGAAACTCCACCAATCAGAGGAAAAGAGCAACAGTAGGCCCGCACGCTGGAGAGAAACCAGCTTAAGGGATGCCTGACCGGAAGAAAATTAAGAGGACACCCACAGAGGACAAGGCACTCAGATGGAGGCGAGTGTAGAAACCCAAGCAGAGGGGAGAAAGGGTGGGTGATGAAGGAATCTGCAGCTAGAATCGTCTCTACCAGATACATCGTTCCCGAAGGTAAGTAACTCGTACATCTGATAGAGACTACTATCCGCAGTATCCTTAACGTAGAATAGATACCCTAGCCATACCCAAAAAGGAGGAGGGCCTGAGAGAGAGCCTCCCCACCAGGAGAGACACAGGGCCCCTGCATGGGACACGCCACAGGGACAAGAAAGGAAAGGCCAGGATATCCTAAGCCCGACCAAGGGAGAACTGCCCAACACCCCGCAGGGGCAGATCGCGCCCAAAAGCCTCAAGGAACACAAGGACCACCTCAACCCCTAGGGAGGAGAGGTAGAACCGGAGGCAGAACCCACTTGAAGAAATGCAAACACACCCCAGCCTCAAGCATCGGACAAGACAGGGACGGCTGCACCGCTAACCGTGCAGATGGAAGAAAAAGAAGACAAGATGTAGAAGAACAAAAGGCCTGCACTGGCATGCACAGCCAGCAGCAGACAACACCACGGAACGGTGCACCCAATACAAGCCAGACGCCAGTCGAAGACAGAGGCCATAAAAGGCCAAGAAGGGCCAGGGCACGCCCCAAGGGAGGGGCCAGCACACATGGACCCACAAATGAAGTGGAACCAGGCAGAGTTACAACGCAAGGCCCCAGACAGCAGGCCGGACCAGGCCAGCGACACAGCAATCCAGGAGGAGGACGGACTGGGGCGTAGCGCAAGCCACTCCAAAACCAACATCAAGAGAATCGCACCTGCGACATACCGTGACGTCACGGAGAGCAGAGACCCAAAGGACGACCACACCTCCCCAGCACATGATAGAGCTATATAATAGCCACCATTACCCCACATAGGGAATGTTACGTCCAAAGAACATGGGAACCCTCTTAGGAAAAGTTTTGTCAGCAGAGAACAACAGAAAGACAAGCGGAGGAACCGCAGATGGCTTGCCAATCGGCCAACAAGAATACACAGAAGGCCTAATCTCAGGGTCAACATGGCTTACCACAGCCAAAACCACAATCAAACAAGCATTTGCAATGCAATAGATCTCGCATTAGGAAAGTTTAAGCTACTGGTATTGTAAATGACAATTTATTTATTTATGTGTTGGTTTTGAACATAGCGACATTAATAGCTTTGTCATTTACAATGCCAATAGTTGTAACTTTCGCAAAAGTAACACCTATAGCATTTGTAATGCAATATGTGTTGTATTTACGTGACTTAAATGTATTGATATTGCAAATAACAATGGTTTTTAAATATTTTTAATAATGAATACTTTAATAGAAGTTATTGTAATGTATAATGGCAATAGCATAATCTTTTGTAAATAACTTTTGTGAAGATTATGTTTGTGTGTATTTTATTGTGACGAAAATCCAAGTACAGAAGTGAATTATTAACATCTTTTTGTGACATTTGTAATAAAGCTTGAAACATTGAGAGAACATATTTGAACCAGTAGTTGTTGAATTGTTGCACAGATTGATGCTGTGATGGCGCTGAGTGATGTGGTGGCACACAGTGCTATCTCTCACACTGCTATGTATTGTTATGCTATGCTATGTTTTGTTATGCTATGCTATGTTTTGTTATGCTACACATAGTTATGCTATGCTGTTTTGTTGTGTTTTGCTATGCTATGCTGTTTTGTTATGCTATGTTTTGTTTTGTTATGCTATGCTACGCTATGTTTTGTTATGCTTTGCTGTTTTGTTATGCTTTGCTGTTTTGTTGTGTTGTTTTAATAAGCTATTTTGTTGTGTTTTGTTATGCTATGCTATGCTCACACACTGCTGTCACACACACACTGCTTTCTCTTACACACACTGCTGTCTCTCTCTCAAACAGTGCTATCTCACACTGTCTCTCACACTGCTGTCTCTCTCTCAAATAGTGCTATCTCACACTCTCTCACACTGCTGTCAGACACACACACTGCAGTCTCTCACACACTGCAGTCTCTCACACACTGCAGTCTCTCACACACTGCAGTCTCTCACACACTGCAGTCTCACACACTGCAGTCTCTCACACACTGCTGTCTCTCACACACTGCTGTCTCTCACACACTGCTGTCTCTTACACGCCATGTTCTCTACGACACACAGACTGCTGTCTCTCTTACACAGACTGCTGTCTCTCTTACACACACTGCTGTCTCTCTTACACAGACTGCTGTCTCTCTTACACAGACTGCTGTCTCTCTTACACACACGGCTGTCTCTCTTACACACACTGCTGTCTCTCTTACACACACTGCTGTCTCTCTTACACACACTGCTGTCTCTCTTACACACACTGCTGTCTCTCTTACACACACTGCTGTCTCTCTTACACACACTGCTGTCTCTCTTACACACACTGCTGTCTCTCTTACACACACTGCTGTCTCTTACACACACTGCTGTCTCTTACACACACTGCTGTCTCTTACACACACTGCTGTCTCTTACACACACTGCTGTCTCTTACACACACTGCTGTCTCTCTTACACACACTGCTGTCTCTTACACACACTGCTGTCTCTTACACACACTGCTGTCTCTTACACACACTGCTGTCTCTTACACACACTGCTGTCTCTTACACACACTGCTGTCTCTTACACACACTGCTGTCTTACACACACTGCTGTCACACACTGCTGTCTCTCTTACACACACTGCTGTCTCTCTTACACACACTGCTGTCTCTTACACACACTGCTGTCTCTCTTACACACACTGCTGTCTCTCTTACACACACTGCTGTCTCTTACACACACTGCTGTCTCTCTTACACACACTGCTGTCTCTTACACACACTGCTGTCTCTCTTACACACACTGCTGTCTCTCTTACACACACTGCTGTCTCTTACACACACTGCTGTCTCTTACACACACTGCTGTCTCTTACACACACTGCTGTCTCTTACACACACTGCTGTCTCTCTTACACACACTGCTGTCTCTCTTACACACACTGCTGTCTCTCTTACACACACTGCTGTCTCTCTTACTCACACTGCTGTCACACTGCTGTCTCTTACACACACTGCTGTCTCTCACACTGCTGTCTCTCTCTCAAATAGTGCTATCTCACACTCTCTCACACTGCTGTCTTAGACACACACACTGCAGTCTCTCACACACTGCAGTCTCACACACACTGCAGTCTCACACACACTGCAGTCTCACACACACTGCAGTCTCACACACACTGCAGTCTCACACACACTGCAGTCACACACACTGCAGTCACACACACTGCAGTCTCTTACACGCCATGTTCTCTACGACACACAGACTGCTGTCTTTCTTACACACACTGCTGTCTCTTACACACACTGCTGTCTCTTACACACACTGCTGTCTTACACACACTGCTGTCTTACACACACTGCTGTCTCTCTTACACACACTGCTGACTCTCACACTGCTGTCTCTCTTACACACACTGCTGTCTCTTACACACACTGCTGTCTCTTACACACACTGCTGTCTCTCTTACACACACTGCTGTCACACACTGCTGTCTCCCTTACACACACGGCTGTCTCTCTTACACACACGGCTGTCTCTCTTACACACACGGCTGTCTCTCTTACACACACTGCTGTCTCTCTTACACACACTGCTGTCTCTCTTACACACACTGCTGTCTCTCTTACACACACTGCTGTCTCACACACTGCTGTCTCTCACACTGCTGTCTCTCTCACACTGCTGTCTCTCTCACACTGCTGTCTCTCTCACACTGCTGTCTCTCCCACACTGCTGTCTCTCACACTCTCTCACACACCATGCGCTCCCTATGACGCACCCATTGCTGTCTTACACACACTGCTGTCTCTCTTACACACACTGCTGTCTCTCTTACACACACTGCTGTCTCTTACACACACTGCTGTCTCTTACACACACTGCTGTCTCTTACACACACTGCTGTCTCTTACACACACTGCTGTCTCTTACACACACTGCTGTCTCTTACACACACTGCTGTCTCTTACACACACTGCTGTCTCTCTTACACACACTGCTGTCTCTTACACACACTGCTGTCTCTTACACACACTGCTGTCTCTTACACACACTGCTGTCTCTCACACACTGCTGTCTCTCACACACTGCTGTCTCTCACACACTGCTGTCTCTCACACACTGCTGTCTCTCACACACTGCTGTCTCTCACACACTGCTGTCTCTCACACACTGCTGTCTCACACACCATGCGCTCCCTATGACGCACACATTGCTGTCTCTCACACACTACTGTCTCTCTCACACACTGCTGTTTCACTTACACACACTGCTGCTGTCTCTTACACACACTGCTGCTGTCTCTTACACACACTGCTGCTGTCTCTCACACACACTGCTGCTGTCTCTCACACACACTGCTGCTGTCTCTCACACACTGCTGTCTCTCACACTGCTGTCTCTCACACTGCTGTCTCTCACACTGCTGTCTCTCGCCCACTGCTGTCTCTCGCCCACTGCTGTCTCTCGCCCACTGCTGTCTCTCGCCCACTGCTGTCTCTCGCCCACTGCTGTCTCTCGCCCACTGCTGTCTCTCGCCCACTGCTGTCTCACACACTGCTGTCTCACACACTGCTGTCTCTCACACTGCTGTCTCTCACACTGCTGTCTCACACACTGCTGTCTCTCTCACACTGCTGTCTCTCTCACACTGCTGTCTCTCCCACACTGCTGTCTCTCACACTCTCTCACACACCATGCGCTCCCTATGACACACACACTGCTGTCTCTCTTACACACACTGCTGTCTCTCTTACACACACTGCTGTCTCTCTTACACACACTGCTGTCTCTTACACACACTGCTGCTGTCTCTCTTACACACACTGCTGTCTCTTACACACACTGCTGTCTCTTACACACACTGCTGTCTCTTACACACACTGCTGCTGTCTCTCTTACACACACTGCTGTCTCTCACACACACTGCTGCTGTCTCACACACTGCTGTCTCTCACACTGCTGTCTCTCACACTGCTGTCTCTCACACTGCTGTCTCTCACACTGCTGTCTCTCACACTGCTGTCTCTCACACTGCTGTCTCTCACACTGCTGTCTCTCACACTGCTGTCTCTCGCCCACTGCTGTCTCTCGCCCACTGCTGTCTCTCGCCCACTGCTGTCTCTCGCCCACTGCTGTCTCTCACACACTGCTGTCTCACACACTGCTGTCTCTCACACTGCTGTCTCTCACACTGCTGTCTCTCACACTGCTGTCTCTCACACTGCTGTCTCACACACTGCTGTCTCTCTCACACTGCTGTCTCTCTCACACTGCTGTCTCTCCCACACTGCTGTCTCTCACACTCTCTCACACACCATGCGCTCCCTATGACACACACACTGCTGTCTCTCTTACACACACTGCTGTCTCTCTTACACACACTGCTGTCTCTTACACACACTGCTGCTGTCTCTCTTACACACACTGCTGTCTCTTACACACACTGCTGTCTCTTACACACACTGCTGTCTCTTACACACACTGCTGTCTCTTACACACACTGCTGTCTCTTACACACACTGCTGCTGTCTCTCTTACACACACTGCTGTCTCTTACACACACTGCTGTCTCTTACACACACTGCTGTCTCTCTTACACACACTGCTGTCTCTCTTACACACACTGCTGTCTCTCACACTGCTGTCTCTCACACTGCTGTCTCTCACACTGCTGTCTCACACTGCTGTCTCTCACACTGCTGTCTCTCACACACTGCTGTCTCACACACACTGCTGTCTCACACACACTGCTGTCTCACACACACTGCTGTCTCACACACACTGCTGTCTCTCACACACACTCCCTCACACACACTCCCTCACACACACTCCCTCACACACACTCCCTCACACACACTCCCTCACACACACTCCCTCACACACACTCCCTCACACACACTCCCTCACACACACTCCCTCACACACACCCCCTCACACACACCCCCTCACACACACTCCCTCACACACACTCCCTCACACACACCCCCTCACACACACCCCCTCACACACACCCCCTCACACACACTCCCTCACACACACTCCCTCACACACTCTCTCACACACCATTAGCTCCCTATGACGCACATATTGCTGTCTCTCACACACTGCTGTCTCTTACACACCATGCTCTCTATAGGACACACACACTGCTGTCTCACACACTGCTGTCTCTTACACACCATGCTCTCTATAGGACACACACACTGGTGTCTCTTACACACACTGGTGTCTCTTACACACACTGGTGTCTCTTACACACACTGGTGTCTCTTACACACACTGGTGTCTCTTACACACACTGGTGTCTCACTCACACACTGGTGTCTCTCTCACACACTGCTGCCTCTCACACACCCTGCTGCCTCTCACACACCCTGCTGCCTCTCACACACCCTGCTGCCTCTCACACACCCTTCTGCCTCTCACACACCCTGCTGCCTCTCACACACCCTGCTGCCTCTCACACACCCTGCTGCCTCTCACACACCCTGCTGCCTCTCACACACCCTGCTGCCTCTCACACACACTGCTGTCTCTCTTACACACACTGCTGTCTCTCACACTGCTGTCTCTCACACTGCTGTCTCTCACACTGCTGTCTCTCACACTGCTGTCTCTCACACTGCTGTCTCTCACACTGCTGTCTCTCACACACTGCTGTCTCACACACACTGCTGTCTCACACACACTGCTGTCTCACACACACTGCTGTCTCACACACACTGCTGTCTCACACACACTGCTGTCTCTCACACACACTCCCTCACACACACTCCCTCACACACACTCCCTCACACACACTCCCTCACACACACTCCCTCACACACACTCCCTCACACACACCCCCTCACACACACTCCCTCACACACACTCCCTCACACACACCCCCTCACACACACCCCCTCACACACACTCCCTCACACACACTCCCTCACACACTCTCTCACACACCATTAGCTCCCTATGACGCACATATTGCTGTCTCTCACACACTGCTGTCTCTTACACACCATGCTCTCTATAGGACACACACACTGCTGTCTCACACACTGCTGTCTCTTACACACCATGCTCTCTATAGGACACACACACTGGTGTCTCTTACACACACTGGTGTCTCTTACACACACTGGTGTCTCTTACACACACTGGTGTCTCTTACACACACTGGTGTCTCACACACACACTGGTGTCTCTCTCACACACTGGTGTCTCTCTCACACACTGGTGTCTCTCTCACACACTGCTGCCTCTCACACACCCTGCTGCCTCTCACACACCCTGCTGCCTCTCACACACCCTTCTGCCTCTCACACACCCTGCTGCCTCTCACACACCCTGCTGCCTCTCACACACCCTGCTGCCTCTCACACACCCTGCTGCCTCTCACACACCCTGCTGCCTCTCACACACCCTGCTGCCTCTCACACCCTGCTGCCTCTCTCACCCTGCTGCCTCTCTCACCCTGCTGCCTCTCTCACCCTGCTGCCTCTCTCACCCTGCTGCCTCTCTCACCCTGCTGCCTCTCTCACCCTGCTGCCTCTCTCACCCTGCTGCCTCTCTCACCCTGCTGCCTCTCTCACCCTGCTGCCTCTCACACCCTGCTGTCTCTCACACCCTGCTGTCTCTCACACCCTGCTGTCTCTCACACCCTGCTGTCTCTCTCACACACACACACTCTCTCTCTCACACTGCTGTCTTTCTTACACACAGTGCTGCCTCTCACACAGTGCTGCCTCTCACACAGTGCTGCCTCTCACACAGTGCTGTCTCTCACACAGTGCTGTCTCTCACACAGTGCTGTCTCTAGAAGATACACACTGCTGTCTCTCTCACACTGCTGTCTCACACTGCTGTTTCTGTTACACGCCATGCTCTCTCTAGGACACACACTGCTGTCTCTTTCTCTCTCACACTGCTGTCTCACATTGCTGCCTCTCTTACACGCCATGCTCTGTCTCTCACACTGCTGTCTCTCAAATAAAATGTTAAAACGGATCTGGAATTTAGACAGTAGCACGCCATCACCAAATTTTCTATCGGAGTGTTTGTAAACCAATTATGGATCAAAGATATCCATTGTTAACTGCTCTAAATAAGCCTTTACAGTTCTCTTCATTTAAACTATCTCCATCTTTTGGCCTCACTTTTGTGCCTTCATCGTCAATGTACATGCACTTTTAGTGTAAACTATTTATGCCTTCTTCGCAGTGCTTAATGTGTAAAATACTAAGAACTGGGGATCCAAGCCCCTCGCAAAAGCTCTCCACCAGTGCCACCGAATGCAGGGCCGACGCCCAGGTCAGCCACCACCAAATGCGGACTGACCCCCCTCTCCACTCTATCCCTGCAGGCTCTGCTCCACACCTGCCCCCCACGACCCCAGTCAGCAATAGGCACCCGTAGCGACAGCACACACATCCAAGAAACAAACGTTTAAATAGTTCCGCCATTTCCATACCTTTTATTTCACATAATTATGTAAAAACATTTGCAAGTGACACAACTCACCAAGTAAACACAAATTATGCACACACCATGCACAAACCAATCCGCGATATGCTCAGCATGGCACGTCAGTCCTGAAGTGATTTGTCCACAGCTACATTCCAACTGATATGTAGATCTCGAGCCGAACTAGAGTACAAAAGGCGGGGGTGGCACAGGCCCCCCGTGTGACGGGCCCACTGAAGGAGCGTGAGAGGAAGGAGCGCCATGGAGAGGGTGAAGGGAGTGGTGTCACTGGTGTTTCTCCAGGCACTGAAGGTCTCTGACTGTAATTAACTGTGGACAGGTTGCACCCCGGCTCCCACAGCACTAGCTGTGCAGCTCTGCTGACACACCTCAGCATCCTCTAAGTTCACGCTGAGGGTCTTTGATCTGTGCAGAGGAAACAAAACAAGACTGCAGACTGAAGTCCTTGTAATTGTCCGCCCCTTTCCTGCAGAGCTGCCCGAAAGCTGCTGTGCAACACAGGCTCCCAACAGAAATAAATAAATAATAATCCACATTTTTAAAGCGCAAACTCACCCGTAAGGGTCTCTAGGCGCTGGGGGCCGTCGGGAAGATTAAGCAAGCTATTGCCCAGAGTCACATGGTGCTGGGCTAATCTGCCGCCGGTGCCGGGGATCGAACCGTGATCCCCAGATTCCGGAGTCAGTCGCCCTAGCCGTGGCGCCACACCTCTTCCAGAGAGCCTTCTTTAATCATGCGGTGTTCACGCCGTATTAGCATGCAGCAGTCAGTAAATGAAAAACATTATACGGGTTAATGCCTGTGGCCCGGGCCTGTCTACCGTACGGTACACCTGATGAGTGACGTAAGGCTGTCGCACGCACTTCTGCGCAGACGCAGAGTGTTCTTGGCCGTTTCTCCGCTTGCTGATGTCGTAGAAGAGGCGACGGGTGGAGAAAGAGCGGGGACCGGTGAGTAGGAGGATCGGGGGGGGGGTTACCCCCTGATGGGGGACGGGGGAAGGGGCAATGCCCAAGATGGGAGGTAGAGCAGAGAGAGGGAAAAAAAGCAGCGACTTTGGTGGAAATTAAGAAACCTGTGTGAAAGTTGCGGGAGGTGTGTGTGCGCGCGTGTGTGTGTGTGTGTGTGTGTCTGTGCGTGTGTGTGTGTGTGCGTGCGTCTGTGTGCATGCGTGCGCGATAGGCTGACTTGCTGGGAATGTGGACAGGAGATGTGCACGGCACCTGGCTGGACGTGCACGTCCACGAGGTGAAATCGCTGAGGGCTTGCGCGTACCCATCCGCTGTCCAACATTCCCGGCAAGTCGGCAACAATAGGTCTTTCGCTAGACGCGAGACCTAAAAAGGGCCGAAGCAGCAGCACCAAAGTCCGAACAAAGTACCTGAAGGCACATCAACCACACAGAGCACACAACCAGGGCTACCCACTACAAGGCCCCAGGAAACAACGGAAAACCACCCCCCCAAAACCCAGACGGACTTACAGGTCACTGAGGGGAGAAGGAGGAGGGCGAAGTCCCGCAAGAAACCTCTGAATGGCAGAGTCCGCAGGGGCATGGAACAAAAGAGTGCCATCAAAGGGAAGGTCCATTGGGCATCAGCGCGATGGAGGAACGTATGAAGCGTGACTGTGAGGTGCTACACAGATTCAATAATGATCTGTTTGGTTAAAAAGAAATTTATTTGGGCAGTAGGGCCAGTTCTTTGTTGGGGTCAGGGGTGGGGGAGAAACTGAAAAGCAGATACCAGATCGTTCTGTCGAGCAGATGTCATTGTTTCCTTGTACGATCTCCTGGTCCGGTGTTTATTAGCTATTGCCGCCCGACCTCCGGGATGCGGGTTACACGGCTGTGTAAAACTTGTTTTACAACTGGTGTAGGTCACTTGTAATTGATGAGACACTCGAAATAACTGTCTGTATGTTTACTATATATCTGCAATAAAAATACAGTTTACAAAAACAATCAAAGGGAAGGTCCACCAGCCATTCCCCAACGTTCTCCGGGAACACACTATCCCGTAGACATGCATGCCAGCGAAGGGCCACAGAATAAGCCATGGTACGACCAAGCACCTCCGAAATGTCCAGAGTGGAACGAAGAATAAAAGATGCCAGCTCCGAGCCATCCAACACATGGGGCTGCAAATCAATCCAGGCACCCTCCTGTGTAACAGCAGCCATAAGGGACTCTGTCGAATCCCACAAGCAAGAAGTGGCCCTAGCCAATACACAAGGAGTGGTAAGGGCCCGCAAAGCCGCACTGGTGGAGGCAAAGATATTGCGCCCCCAGGAATTTAACCAGTGGGCCTCTCGTGACAGGGAGACAACCCCGATGGCAGGGAGGAAAAGGCAGTATGTAAAAGAGTGCCCCTTGTGGCGGGTAAGACAGACGGGATCATGCGGCACAGGACGGTGGTAGTGCAGAAGTTGTTGGGGCACCGGGTCCCCCGTGGCGGGACATCCCCAAGCCCCCAAAAGAGAAATGTGGAGCGAAGCCTCGAAAAGAAGAAGACACTCCCGACCACCAGAACCCTGATGGCGGACCTCCAGAAGATGATCCGTGGGGAAATGGGCATCTGGATTGCCCATGCGCAAGATTCCGGCAGCCGTGGAAACAGCTTGAGCGAAGGCAGCACCTACCTCCGTAGGTCCCCACGGTGGTAAAAGCAGTTCCTCTGAGGGCGACGGCTGCAAGCTAAGGCAGCTGTCCCCCAGTCCAACCGGAAGAAGGAAAGGCCAAGCCCGGAGAAGGTGAAGGGGGACTGAGGAAAGGGAAACCTGAGGTACCTCTGGAGAAGACTGCAGGCGTGGCGACAGCGAAGAGCAGTCTTTAGAAGATGCCGGGGAAAAAGCCACTACGCGCCGACCCATCTTTGGAGAAGATGAAACCATCAACCGCCGAACCTCTGGGGAATAGGGAGCATCCGAAGACGGATCAACGACCCGATGCCGGCCCGGCGGCGTAGAGTAAGCGACCGGCGGCAGGTCAACGTCGACCGACGCTGAAGGAGACGCCGAAATGACCGCTGCCACAACGCGTGGCGCAGAAGACGGAGGCTGGGTCAGAGCCGGGGCGGCTAAGGAACAGCGCCAAAAAGGCGTAGACTCAACTCCGACGAGGCAGCTGCATGCGTGGAGGGACGAGGGGGGTCCGGGGACACGCCCTGACCCCTAGGCTGCCCCTGCGGTGCCGCCAGGGTCAGCAGCCGCCGGAACCTGAGTGGCCTCACCTCGGCCATGGCCGCCGCCTGCCCAGAGGACAGAGGGGGGCTCGAGAACACGCCCCAGCAACCTTCCGCTACACCACAGGGACCCCTGCAGGGGTTTGCGGCGAGGCAGGGGCTCTGTGGTCCGAAGGAGGGAACCCCGGAGGGCCACTGTTAGACGGGGACCTGGAGGGTCGGCCGAGCATAGGGGGAGAGGCCTCCGGCGAGGGCCCTCTCCGGTAATCGTACAGACAGGTAACTTCCCCCCCACAGATAGACACCACACAGAGATGAGTTCTGCACACTTTTATATATCTTTTAGGCAAGGTGATGAGCGGTACAGTGGTACCGGGATACGAGGATCCCGTCAATTATAGTCTCTTTGGGAAAAGGGGTAGCGGGACAGTCGGAGTACCGGTCTGGTACGGAAGCAGCAAGAGGTGGAGCTCACAATCCTCGAGCTGGAGGGTTCGCAAGGATGGGCCGCGGCAGCGCCAGCAGGCTTCGAAGATGGTTCACAATGAGGCGGGCTGCGGCAGCGCCAGCAGGCCTGGAAGATGGTTCACGATGAGGAGGAGCCGCGGCAGCGCCAGCAGGCCTTCAAAGGTGGTTCAAGAAGAGGAGCTGCGGCAGCGCCAGCAGGCCTCCAAGGATGAGTTCGTCTCGGTGTCTCTCGACTCCAGGATACAACTGCCTTCCTGCTCTGGAGCTGCCCCAGTTATAGGTCTGGCGCCCTTTGATGTCCGGACCCTCACACTTGGAGGTCGGAAGGTCCGGGATGAGGGAGTCCAGACACCCAGCAGGGGGGTGGAGCCAGCGCCCAGGGAGGCTGGGGGCGATAGACACCTGGCGGAGGGGCACCATCGACACTCCTCCTTCCATTGACCCGCCAAGTGGTCTCTTCATCCCCTGGACGGATGGTGGTGCCTCGATGTCGGGGCCTGGCCGGGCCCGAGGCCGAGGTCGACCCGAGGCCACGCGACCTGGTCGTTTAGTGTCCAAGATGGCCGCTGGGCCGGGGGCAGTGGTTCTGGAAGGGGCCCGGGCCAGCCGATACGGGGGTGTTCAGGAGCGGAGGTTCCGTCGGGGAAGGGCCGTGGGTTGCCCCGGCGGGTTGCAGGGGTTGTTCTTGTCCGGGAAACCAGAGGAGCAGGGGTCCGCGACCCGCCATGCGGGGAGGGATTGGACCTTCCACGAGGCCTGTCCAACAGCCACACCCCGACGACACCACATCCTACGAACCTGGAGCTGAACCGGTCGGTGCCGGCGATGCCGCAGAAGTCCCCGCACGCGGCAACGGATCCGCAGTCGTCCCAAGAGGATAATGAGAAGCCAACGAGGCCTGCAAAGCTGCCGCCTAGGCCTCCATCTGGGCTCTAGTCGCCCCGCACCAGGAAACGGTGGATCGGGTGGTGACGCACGGGGCCACACCACCCACCGAGAACCCGGGGCCCCAACAGGCCGGAGACCGGCCCTCAGGGACAAACTGCAACACTTACCAACAGGTGAGCGACGCTCTTACTGCCTGGGAGGACGATGTAGGAGACTGAGGCGGCGGTTCTTGAAGCTGTCTGCGGGGGACAGCCGTGGCGAAGACGCCGACCTAGACATGCGTGCTGAAAGGAGTTTCATCCAGCGCTCTCGCCGGGACTTCGGTTTCATTTGCTGACACGCCTCACAATCTGTGGAGTCGTGGTGCTCTCCCAAACACCACATGCAGATAGGGTGAGGATCCGTCGCCGAAATCTGGTGCGTGCAAGACTAACATGTCTTGAAGCCCAAAGGCATTCGCACACTGTTCCCAAGAAAAACGCTCAAAAGCAGAAAAAAGGGGCCTGAAACAGGCCAGGAACACGATCCGGGTCCACGTTGCATGCGGAAAACAAGCATTTGCAATGCAGTAGGTCTCGCATTATGAAAGTTTGAGCTATTGGTCTTGTAAATGACAATTTTTTTATTTATGTGTTGGTTTTGAAAGAAGCTAAATTAATAGCTTTGTCATTTACAATGCCAATAGTTATAACTTTCGCAAATGTGACACCTATAGCATTTGTAATGCACCATGTTTTGTATTTACGGGACTTAGATGTATTGATATTACAAATAACCACGGCTTTTAATTTTTTAAAATAATTAATACTTAAATTAAAGTGATTGTAATTTATAATGGCAATAGCTTAAACTTTTGTAAATAGCTTTTGTGAAGATTATGTTTAGTGTATTTTATTGTGACGAAAATCCAAGAACAGAAGTGAAATATTAACATCTTTTTGTGACATTTGTAATAAAGCTTGAAACATTGAGAGAACATATTGACCCAGTTGTTGTTGAATTGTTGCACAGATTGATGCTGTGATGGTGCAGAGTGATGTTGTGGTGGCGACGAGTGATGTTGTGGTGGCGACGAGTGATGTTGTGGTGGCGACGAGTGATGTTGTGGTGGCGACGAGTGATGTTGTGGTGGCGACGAGTGATGTTGTGGTGGCGACGAGTGATGTTGTGGTGGCGACGAGTGATGTGGTGGCGACGAGTGATGTTGTGGTGGCGACGAGTGATGTTGTGGTGGCGACGAGTGATGTTGTGGTGGCGACGAGTGATGTTGTGGTGGCGACGAGTGATGTTGTGGTGGCGACGAGTGATGTTGTGGTGGCGACGAGTGATGTTGTGGTGGCGACGAGTGATGTTGTGGTGGCGACGAGTGATGTTGTGGTGGCGACGAGTGATGTTGTGGTGGTGACGAGTGATGCTGTGGCGTTCAGTGATGCTGTGGTAGCGCATAGTGATGCTGTGGTAGCGCATAGTGATGTTGTGGTGCCCCTGAGTGATGTTGTGGTGCCCCTGAGTGATGTTGTGGTGCCCCTGAGTGATGTTGTGGTGCCCCTGAGTGATGTTGTGGTGCCCCTGAGTGATGTTGTGGTGCCCCTGAGTGATGTTGTGGTGCCCCTGAGTGATGTTGTGGTGCCCCTGAGTGATGTTGTGGTGCCCCTGAGTGATGTTGTGGTGCCCCTGAGTGATGTTGTGGTGCCCCTGAGTGATGTTGTGGTGCCCCTGAGTGATGCTGTGGTGGTGCTGAGTGGTGCTGTGGTGGTGCTGAGTGATGCTGTGGTGGTGCTGAGTGATGCTGTGGTGGTGCTGAGTGATGCTGTGGTGGTGCTGAGTGATGCTGTGGTGGTGCTGAGTGATGCTGTGGTGGTGCTGAGTGATGCTGTGGTGGTGCTGAGTGATGCTGTGGTGGTGCTGAGTGGTGCCGTGGTGGTGCTGAGTGGTGCTGAGTGGTGCCGTGGTGGTGCTGAGTGGTGCCGTGGTGGTGCTGAGTGGTGCCGTGGTGGTGCTGAGTGGTGCCGTGGTGGTGCTGAGTGGTGCCGTGGTGGTGCTGAGTGGTGCCGTGGTGGTGCTGAGTGGTGCCGTGGTGGTGCTGAGTGGTGCCGTGGTGGTGCTGAGTGGTGCCCTGGTGGTGCTGAGTGGTGCCGGGGTTGTGCTGAGTGGTGCCGGGGTTGTGCTGAGTGGTGCCGGGGTTGTGCTGAGTGGTGCCGGGGTTGTGCTGAGTGGTGCTGTGGTGGTGCTGAGTGATGCTGTGGTGGTGCTGAGTGATGCTGTGGTGGTGCTGAGTGATGCTGCGGTGGTGCTGAGTGATGCTGCGGTGGTGCTGAGTGGTGCTGCGGTGGTGCTGAGTGGTGCTGTGGTGGTGCTGAGTGGTGCTGTGGTGGTGGTGCTGAGTGATGCTGTGGTGGTGCTGGGTGATGCTGAGTGGTGCTGTGGTGGTGCTGAGTGGTGGTGTGGTGGTGCTGAGTGATGGTGTGGTGGTGTGGTGGTGCTGTGGTGGTGCTGAGTGATAATGTGGTGTTGCTGAGTGATAATGTGATGGTGTTGAGTGGTGTTGAGTGGTGCTGAGTGGTGCTGAGTGGTGCTGTGGTGGTGCTGAGTGGTGCTGAGTGGTGCTGAGTGGTGCTGAGTGGTGCTGTGGTGGTGCTGAGTGGTGCTGAGTGGTGCAGTGGTGGTGCTGAGTGGTGCAGTGGTGGTGCTGAGTGATAATGTGGTGTTGCTGAGTGATAATGTGGTGGTGCTGAGTAATAATGTGGTGGTGCTGAGTGATAATGTGGTGGTGCTGAGTGACAATGTGGTGGTGCTGAGTGACAATGTGGTGGTGCTGAGTGATAATGTGGTGGTGCCGAGTGATAATGTGGTGGTGCTGAGTGATTCTGGGGTGGTGCTGAGTGATTCTGGGGTGGTACTGAGTGATGAGGGTGAGGGTGTGTGGGGTGTGAGGGGTATGGGGTGAGGGTGAGTGAGGGTGAGGGGGGTGAGGGGGTGTGAGGGAGGGTGAGGGGGTGTATGAGGGTGAGAGGTGTGAGGGGGTGGGGGAGTGTGAGGGTGTGGGGGTGTGAGGGTGAGGGGTGTGAGGAAGGGTGAGGGGGTGTGAGGAAGGGTGAGGGGGTGTGAGGAAGGGTGAGGGGGTGTGAGGAAGGGTGAGGGGATGTGAGGAAGGGTGAGGGTGTGTGAGGGTGAGGGGTTGTGAGGATGAGGGGGTGAGAGGGTGTGTGAGGGTGAGAGTGTAAATGAGGGTGAGAGGGTGGGTGAGGGTGAGTGGGTGAGGGGTGTGAGGGCAAGGGGGGTGAGGGGATGTGAGGGCTAGGAGGTGTGAGGGTGAGGGGGGTGTGAGGGTGAAGATGAGGGGGTGAGAGGGTAAGTGAGGGTGAGTGAGGGGTGAAAGGTTGTGTGAGGGGTATGGGGTGAGGGTGAGTGAGGGTGAGGGGGGTGAGGGGTGTATGAGGGTGAGGGGTGTGAGGGGGTGGGGGAGTGTGAGGGTGTGGGGGTGTGAGGAAGGGTGAGGGGTGTGAGGAAGGGTGAGGGGGTGTGAGGGGATGTGAGGGTGAGGGGATGTGAGGGTGAGGGGTTGTGAGGGTGAGAGTGTAAATGAGGGTGAGAGGGTGGGTGAGTGGGTGAGAGGGGTGTGAGTGTAGGGGGGGTGAGGGGATGGGGGGTGAGGGGATGTGAGGGCGAGGAGGTGTGAGGGTGAGGGGGTGTGAGGGTGAAGATGAGGGGGTGAGAGGGTGGGTGAGAGGGTAAGTGAGGGTGAGTGAGGGGTGAAAGGTTGTGTGAGGGTGAGTGGGTGTGTGAGGGGTGAGAGGTTGTGTGAGGGTGAGAGGGGGTGTGAGAGTGAGAGGGGGTGTGAGAGTGAGAGGGGGTGTGAGAGTGAGAGGGAGAGTGAGAGGGGGTGTGAGAGTGAGAGGGAGAGTGAGAGGGGGTGTGAGGGTGAGAGGTTGTGTGAGGGTGAGAGGGGGTGAGTGTGTGTGAGGGTGAGAGGGTGAGAGAGGGCGAGGGTGTGTGAGGGTTGAGGGTGGGTAAGGGTGAGGGGGTGTGAGGGTAAGGGAGAGGGGGTGTGGGGGTGAGAGGGTGTGTGAGAGTGAGAGGGTAAGAGGGTGTATGAGGGTGAGAGGGTTATGAGGGTGAGAGGGTGTGTGAGGGTGAGAGGGTAAGTGAGGGTGAGAGGGTAAGTGAGGGTGAGAGGGTGAGGGGTGAGAGGTTGTGTGAAGGTGAGTGGGTTTGTGAGGGGTGAGAGGTTGTGTGAGGGTGAGTGGGGGTGAGTGTGTGAGGGTGAGAGGGTGAGGGGGTGTGAGGGTAAGGGTGAGGGGGTGTGAGGTTGAGGGAGTGTGAGGATAAGGGTGAGGGGGTGTGAGGGTGAGGGGTGTGTGAGGGGGTGTGAGGGTGAGGGTTTTATGTGGGACTTCGTCAGTTACAAATGGAGGCTTTGCAGAGTGTGCACATTTTCGTGCACTAAACCATGCCAAGGTATGGAGGCGCAGGCATGCACAGGATAGAGTCATGAAAGCAGGCCGTGTAAACACCCACAATGTGCATGAACATTTTAAATTTCTTTCCCTCGGTTTCACATATTTTTAAATGTATGCTGGGCTGATCCAGGTGTAAAAAGTGCTGAACGGCGAAAAGCTCGTGTGAAATCCCTGCATTTTTTAGAAAGCTATGGAGTGGAAGGAAATATTGACTTTGGATGGTAATGAGGAAGGAAAAAAGCGTTGTTTTATACGTAACCTACGCGCACACCTAAACATTTGAAGGATACGGTCTGGCACTCAATAAATATTGTTACTTTCCATTTTTGGAGGTGTTAGTCTATTAAATCGCGATTTAAGACTTTTTATTTGTATAGGGCTCTGTGGCCATATTTTATATCAATTTTCCTTTTCAACGCACGTTAATTCAAGCAGGAAAAACGACCACCAAGGGAGGGTAGTTGATTTATTAATTATGTATTTATTTATTTATGGCTCTTGTGTCACAGAAGCCTTAAATCCCCAGCAACGAAACCAATGAACGGATGGGGAGGAGTTTTAACATGAATCCTCCCCTGAGCAGGTGCTCTGCACCCCAGTGGATAGAGTTTCCAATCGGTGGAAGACTTCAGTTTGCAGAACGCAACTTTTCATAATACCCAGTTCATAGCGCTCGTGTGAAACACGAGCTACGAGAGGCACCGATTAATTAGCCCTGAAACTGAATGTCCACTACGGGCAGGGGTAAATTGTGTGTAGGTGATAGGTAGAGACGTGTTTACCAGGCAGAAGCACTGAATGATAGGGAATCTGAAAGGCCTCTAGGGACATGTAAAATAAAAAAATCGGTTGTGGTGACAAGAGGTTCTCAGTTAACAGCAATGCAAACAGAATGAACTCTAGGCGCTTGTTTGAACTGGGCGCTGAGCGATATATCAGATTGTTACCAAGATAATTTGAACGTGCTTCCTAGATCACACAAGGATGACAGGCTGAGGGAACACAACAGTAGCCAAGCCTGTGGCCACGGGGCCACACACGTCCCTGCACTGGGGCAGCAAGTAGTCCGGCATCTGCCCGACCCAAAGGAATGTGCCTGTGGAGCAGTGGTCTTCATATGTGAGCTGGAGGGGTAACGAAGGGGGGTGAGGCTGTGGCAAAGAGGAGGGGCAGGTGGGTGGTAGGGTTGGGGTTTCTAATGGCACTGTTTTCGCAGTCACTTAACACCTCTCTCTAAAACAAGCACTGGCGTTGCCAATAGGTCTCGCATTAGGAAAGTGTGAGCTATTGGTATTGTAAATGACGATTATTTTTTTAATATGTGTTGGCATTGAAAATATATAAATTAATAGCATTGTTATTTACAAAGCCAATAGCTTACACTTTCCTAATGCGAGTCCTATTGGCTATGGGAATGCTTGTTGTTAGCCAGCAAGGACAGTGCTGTTGTGGTCTGCCTGCAGCTCTCTGCAGACAGGGAGACGGAGGGCCCCGGGTCTCAGACAGGCTGACTGGCTGCTGTGACTCTGCATGCTGTGCCTTTATCTGAGCGGGGCTGCCCTGCAGATGGCCGGGGGGTCTCACGGGCGCACAGGGGGAGGACGCCTTTGATCTATTTGTTGTGGGGGTGGGTTCCCAGAGGACTGCAGGCGATTTGCAGGTTCTGATGAGAGGGCTGTTGTGGGCTGGAACCCCTGCCTGTGCGGTTATTCCTACAGGCTCGCATGAAAAGGGATTGGATGACAATGTCAACAATCTTTGGCCTCCCTCAAGACATTCAGCGAGTGTGGTGAAACATTGAATAACATGAGAGTGCAGAAACAGACCAGACACATACGAAAGGGCGGGGCTAACCTGGCAGGAGTGTGATCAGTGTGGGGCCAGGAAGGATAACATGTGGTGGGGACTTAATGTGAAAGTCAGTGAGGGACACAGTAAAAAGAGGGCAGACAAACTTTTGGGATTGTTTAAAAAACATGTTTTTTTATTTTTTGGGCATCGGAGTTCAAGAGGCGTCAAGAGCTGCCCTTCAAGAGAAGTACATTCTGTGATAGTGTGGACGAAGGGAGGTACCCCGCAGCGGATGTCGGTGCCAAGAAAGGGAGCAGGGGGTGAAAGTAATAGAGTAGGCTGTGTGGAGTAGAAGTTGGCAGCGGATTTCGGAGGAGGGGAGAGAGTAGTGAGTGCGTGCGAAGAGGAGTACAGTAGAGAGAAAGGGAGTGGATGGGAGGAGGCCCCATGGAGGAGGAGGAGAGAGAGAATGGAATGTGCTTGTGAGATAAGTGCGTGTGTGCACGAGAGACAGAGCCGCTGAGAGTCTTCCAAGAGCACATGAACGCCGGTGATCAGGTCTGTCTTGTGGCCCCTTTCTTGCTGAGTAATCTTAAGAATTCTGCCTGTAATCAAAGCCTATGTCAGCATCTTTACTGCTTGAGCAATGATGAAAAAGACGAACAGATTATCACTTTTGCGCTGTGGACCCGTCTCCCACTAACTGCATGTCTGAAGTCAAGAATGTTAACACTAGTGTGGAGCCACAACCAGAACATGTAACTTATTTGCCCTTAAATTCAGAAACTGAATGTACTGGGATAGGTAAAGTGACACGTTCAACTTGTGGCTATAAGACTGTGCAATGCCATCGCACATTGAAGCCATGGCATGCTTTTAAAACACTTCCTTTAAAACACACACAAGTGCTTTTGCCTGTTTAGAATGGATTCAAAGTAGCATTGGCGAACAGGAATGAAAACAAGAAAATACGAGAAGGAAATACAACGAGAAGGGAGGGGAGAATGGCAGCAGCAGATGAGCCTGATGAAAGCGGATGAAAAGGGAGGGGGGAGGAGAGAGTGCGATGCGAGCAGCAGCAGGGAAGGCAATCAAGCGGAAAACGAAAGCCGCCGGGAGAGCCTGGGTCGGGAATGCGAGCGAGGGGAGGCAGGCAGATTACGAGGGAAGCCGGATGGGGGCGGGAGAGCCTGGTGGGGGAGTGTGAGGGGGGAGGAGAGAGTGCGATGCGAGCAGCAGCAGGGAAGGCAATGAAGCGGAAAACGAAAGCCGCCGGGAGAGCCTGGGTCGGGAATGCGAGCGAGGGGAGGCAGGCAGATTACGAGGGAAGCCGGATGGGGGCGGGAGAGCCTGGTGGGGGAGCGTGAATGCGCGAGGGGAGGCAGGCGGATTGGGAGGGAAGCCTGATGGGGGTGGGAGAGCCTGGTGGGTGGGCGTGAATGCGAGAGAGGGGAGGTGCTGGTGTGGGAGGGGGGAGATGCTGGTGTGGGAGGAGTGCTGCTAGGGGAGGAGAAGCCGGTTGGCGCGAATGCGAGAGAGGGGAGGTGCTGGTGTGGGAGGGGGGAGTTGCTGGCGTGGGAGGAGTGCTGCTAGGGGAGGACTGGGCTGGGCTTGGATGCGATGCGCGTGCATGTACACGGGCACTGCATGAAAACCGCGGGGCTGAAAGCCCTTTGGTTTGAAGATGTTTTCGCCACATGAATTCTCGCTACGCTCGATGCGCTTGCGCGCATCGATAGGTCGCGAGACCTAAAAAGAAGTGAGGCAGGAGAGCTCAGGTACAAAAGCCTTCAAGGCAGCGCTGGGAGGGGGCTGGGCACGAAGGAAGGAGAAATGCGAGTCAGGGCCTGACGGCCGTGAAGTGCAGTGGGCGGGGAAGCAGATCCCTTTGTTTAACAGATTTTATTGGCAATTTCATTTCGTACCACACAGCAGTATATACATACATTTAATTATCAATTGTACTTGTCATGGTAGTTCGCTACTTAGGTTACAGTAGTTCAGGTTGCTTGTATCATTCACTATTTATCGTTGGTCATTTCTAAAGATCTCATTCCAAGAAACAATGATTAGGTTAACAAGGAATGAAGCGGGGACACGCAATTTTCACACCTGCCTCTCATATTTTGCATTTTAATGGATCACAGATAATGTTAAGAAAAGGGAAAATAATTATTTTAACTATCGAACATACATGAAGAAGATGTGGTCTCCATTCAATTTCAAATTCAACATTTATTGACTGGTTACTAAAAGCCTTGAGTCTAAGTGGCATACTTCGGAGACAATAGATCTGCTTAGGTATCTCTCTCCACCAATTGAAAAAATTGTGCGTTCTGTGGGTATCACATAATTGCACTCGAGCTGGATTTCATTGTTTGCCATAAATTCAGCACGCCGCAAAGGGGTTTGGTTTGCAGGTTGTGCTTTACGTATTTTGCTACACATTATGAAAAAAGTCTGTAAGTATCATGCACGCCAGCATCATCTGCCACTTCACATAAACTGCCATCCAAGTTCATAGGGCAATATGCTTGCTTTAAGTTTCGGAGCGGAGCTCTGAAAAAGTCTAGCCATTTGTAGTAAACATTTGAACATTTGCCTTTTAACTAGATGCTAAGAATAATGTAAGCGTGCAGGGCAGGAGTGACTGACGCAAGTTCAGATCATAGGCAGCGGAGTGCAAAAGCCTGGTTGCCCCACAGCACGGCCCTGAGCCGCACTGTTTTTTTCTGCCACTAGCTGTATCAACCTCCCAGCTCTCTCTGCACATGCCAACAGGACCTGCCCCCTTGCCCTCTCCTCATCGCACAGGCCTGCACTCTCACAGGTACAAACCAATAGTCAATCAGTATCAACAAAACATAAATGTAAGTTATAATGAGTAAATATACATACTCCGTGTGGGCCAAGTTTTTTTAGCAGTTTAATGTATATATTTTTTTAAAGCACAATACATACAATTTAATTGATAAAAACTACAATTTGTTCCATATCATTTAAAAATGTCATAAAAACAAGCATTTCATGAGGCAGATGACAGTATCAATAAAACAGCAATTAGACAAACATAGTGGGAGAAGATATTAGACAGTTATATCATGTCTTTAGACAGACACCAGTCTGTGACAGATCATTCGTTTTGAGTTGGAATATTTCTTATATTTGGTTATCTTCAACTAACAAATGTCCCAAAGAGCTAGTGTATCACACTTAGTAAAGCATCGGCGCATTTTGGTGGGTACTAGAATTCGACAACCAGTTTCTTCTGGAAAAAAGATATATCCCAGCCACAATTTGTTCTCTTAATTTTCCACGAACAAGAACTCCTGGCAAACCTAAAAGGAGTTTAGAGAATCCACAGATGGAGGTAAAAAAAATAATTTGCATTGTATATATCCTTTCCAATCACTCGACAGGGACTCTCTGTGTTATACAGTCAACCCCTGTTGCACAAATGATTTGAGGAGAAGTCCAGCACCTTAAAATTGGTTAATGGGTAGAACCCCCCGGAAGAGTTCACGGTGGAGGAAACTCCTTTTCTTAAGATTCCAATAGGTAGTAAACCCCTCTTGGGCCACTGTTGCCTTAAAGCCTCAGCCATATCGGGGTAGTAACCTCCATATAGTTGCAACTTAAATTTATGTTTTGGTGATACGGATTTACTATTGGTTTGTACGTGTGAGTGAAGGGAGTGATTTTGCCAACCGGATTTCATTTTTTGACCTTGGTCTAACTGGTGCCCTACCTCTCTGGTATTAAAGGGCCCTTCTCTTTTATTGAGATTACCCTGATGAAGAACATCCTGTGGACAGTTCCACTGAGGGGAGCTGACAGTCTAAGCCAAGGGCTGCTCTCCTTAGTACTGTAGCATAAGAGAAACTCACCTCTATGGCCGTACCAGGTGTAGAAAGCAAATCTGAAGCAGGGGAATACTGAAGACCACTAGCCTCACCCAGATCAGCCAGCCAATTTTCCTCCAAGGGAGGCTGGTTAGTGTTGTCCAAAGTGTACTGACACCTTATATTCTCCCCTTTGCCTGCTAAACTGCGTACTCCTGTAGGAAGAGCAGAAACAGGCTGTATAGGGGTAGATGGAGAGTTGTCTAAAGTGGACGGCTTCATTGGCGCTGCATCGGACGCCAATGCAGCGATATGTCTAAGTTATGTTATGGAGATTTTTAAAGCGCACGATTACCCAGAGGTGTCCTGGCACTCGTTACTTCTCATTTAGCAGGCCTTGGGGGAAGGAATTATTTATCAAAAAGCCAAGCCTTCAGCCCCTTCCTAAACACAAGCAGATTGGTGGCATTTCTCAGGTGGAATGGGAGACCATTCCAAGCCTTAGCCGCACATAGGGAGAAGCTTCCGCCGCCCCAATGGGCTTTTTTTATGTGTGGGACAGCCACCAGTTTAGCTTCTTATGATCTCGTGTTCTTGTTGGTCTATACCACTGAAACTGGTGTCTTAAATGGTCAGGTATCCACCCTTGCAACGCTTTAAAAACTATACAAAGGGACTTAAACTGTACCCGGTTCCTTACCGGCAGCCAGTGCAATTTTTTTTATCTCTTGAGATTGGGGAGAATTTGTGTATGTATGTAATAAGTCTTGCCGTGGCATTCTGGAGTAGCTGAAGTTTATACAAAAACTTTTGCTGATTATTTAAATATAAACTGTTACAATAGTCCAGCCTTGATAAAACCAAAGCTGTGACCACTGTTTTTCGGCCTCCCAACGGAAGACGACGCACTACCTTCTTAACCGTTTTTGAAACTACTGCGTTGACCTGGGCTCCCAGAGTCAATTTCTCATTCAATAGGACTCCCAGATTCTTCACCTTTTTGGAGCGAAAAAGGAGTAATCCCAGAGAGGCCGGCCACCAGTTGGGGGTCTAGAAGTTGGGGTCGTCCCCAAACAGCATCACTTCGGTTTTATCCGAGTTCAATTTTAGACAGTTTTCAGCCATCCATCTTCCAACTGCTTCCATACAAGATTGAAAAGCAGTATCAATTCCCAATTCTTGGCCGGGTAGAAGAGACACAACAATTTGCATGTCATACGCATAGGATGTGATCCCGAACCCAAAAGCACTAATGACAGGAGCCAGAGATCAAACATACACATTGAAGAGTGTTGAGCTCAACGAGGACCCCTGTGGTACACCACATGGTAGTGTGAAGGGTTTGGATTGAAATTTCCCCAGAGATACAATCTGACCTCTGTCTGTTAAAAAGGACTTGAAAAGATCCCAAGCTTTCCCCCGTACCCCACAATCCTTGAGACTGTCCATCAAAATCACATGATGGACCGTATCAAATGCAGCTTAAAGATCCAATAGGATTAAAGCAGCCCTGCCTCCCTGGCCCACTGCTACTCTAATCTCTTCGGTAGCCTTGATGAGGGCAGACACGGTACTGTGTCCCTCTCTAAAACCATATTGGGAGGGATTTAATGCTTGGGCTTCTCTCAAGAAGGCACTGAGTTCATTCATCACTTTCTCAACCATCTTGGCAGGGAGAGGAAGACGAGAGATTGGATAAAAGCCACCTTCCACCGCTTGGGAAACTGTCCAGATTCAAACATCCCATTAAAGATAGCTGTAAGACATAAAGCAATTGGACCAGGGGCCAAATTTGTGACTATTACCGGGCACGGATCAAAGGGTGAGCCCGATTTAGCTCCTATTGGGAGCTCCAACATTTCATGCACTATGTCGGGAAGAGTACTTGGTGTGGCGACAATTGGCACCACGGACATCATGGGCTGACCAGACTCAGATGTCAAATATACCGAAGAGCTATGCACTGGCGCTGTCTTGAATCAAAAAGCAGATTAGGAGGGCCCGACTGACACCAAGGACAAACTTGCCTGGAAGGAACAAGCAGAGACACCTATTTGGGGCTGGAAAGTTCGCCAGAGGATAATCGAGGCCCAAAGACTTTATACAGGGAAGTGTAATATTCTCACATTTGGACGAGATTCGCCTGAGCTCCAAGAACCTTCAGTTCTGCAGGTGCGGTGTGGACTGCAAGCCCACAACCAAAGGTGGGAGACAGCGTCAGGAACAAACTTACATTTTGCAGCCTCCCTCGACGGAGACAGGCCCTCACCCATATGGCTCCTCGACCAGTCTCTGGAATTCAATGAGAACGGACAACATCACGATGCCTCAGATTGTCGAGCTACCAGATGTTTCATTTGACGCTCTCCTAACACCTTGGGCCAAAGATGCTGACAGGAACCACACTTCAAACAGATGGTATGAGGATCTGTGATCAACATCCGTCTGTCACAAGATTCAAAGGGTTTAAACACTGACAGCATCACAAAAGGCACACTGTTTCTCACACAAAACTAAGAGATTGGCTGACGGATGGCCCCCAACTGCTTTGGGGCGGCAGTGCAAGAGCGGAAAAGAAGGAACTGATTTAAGCGCTTTGGGTAAGGGGTTAAAAGGACTCCATTGACGTCACATTGTGTGATTATGATGATACGGATTCACACTGTGCCCTCTTATGAAGAGCGGACATTGTGTGGGAAAACATTTTCGGATCCAGTCTCGTGCCTGGGGGAGGATTCTAAAGTAAGGAGTCTGCGGCTACATATCTCGATCAGATGAGAGTTTCCAAAGGTAAGTAACTTGTTGCACAAGTTACTACTTGTGTAACGATATATCTGTAAGAGACATTAGTTAATGATAGATTCCTTACCTTAGAATATCCGCAGGCGTGAGACTGGATCCAGAAATGTTTGTGTAGCAGTACCCTTGAGCGTCGGTAGGCGTCGTCTGCGGCTCCGCGTCCGTCGTCGGCGCCGTAATGACGTTGTCGGAGTACTTGGACACCGCCCATGCGCGCCGACATCAGTTCTTAGACACAGCTTTTCCGCGCCAAAAACGCAGAGCCATGTCAAAAACCAACACTGGTGCCATTGAAACTAGGGCCCTGAAAGGGGATGACCTTAACCCTAGATATCGGTTCGCAGAACGGGGAGGATGGGTGGGTCGGTAAGGAATCTATCACTAACTAATGTCTCTTAAAGATATATCGCTACACAAGTAGTAACTTGTGCGTCTGAAAGAGACATGTTAGTGATAGATTCCTTACCTTAGAATAGATACCCCAGCAATACCAACCCCTGTGGTGGGTCTGCAAACCAATAATCACACCAGAAAGTCCTGGAGGACGGAACGGCCAAAGAAGCCATCCCTCCGTAATTGGCTGCCCAGGCAGTAGTGTCTTGTGAACATGTGCAGCGAGGCCCACGTAGCTTCCTGACAAATGTCACGCAAGGGGACTCCTCAGCCCAGGGCAGTGGTAGTCGCCGTGGCCAGAGTGGAATGGGCCCTCAGCCCAACAGAAGGTTCCTTTTTAGCCAAGGAGTAGCACGCTTGGTGTGAGAAGTTGGCCTGATATATGATGTTCACTAGTTCTAGTGATCACCTTGTATCAGTCCAAACAACCCTTATGGTGATTGGTTGCAAGTCAACCTTATAGACCAGCTATCCTAATGGTAGCATGGACAAAGCAGTCTTAAGCTAAACTCTTTTGGCATGTGAAGCCAGCTGTTTTACCACATATAACCCCTTCAATACCAAATGAAAGGACACCACACAGGTAGTTATGAAAATAAACAAGATATTTATTAACTAACATACACCTCTGAACTCTTTATGAGATCAGAGGGCTAAGCACATGACAAGACTCTTAAGAAAAGGCCGGCGTCCATGCAAGCCGTGTGAGCGTTGAGTTCCCCGTCTAAGCCCCGTATAACTTCGTAAAACCCATCCTTTGAACAACTTGCTGGCACCACATATCGCTGAGGACCACTGGCCTTCGCCTGGGTCGAGTGGCGACACTTACCCTGGCCGTTTTCCGGTGAGGGAGAGCTGCGTTGAGAGCTGATCGGCGCCGAGACGGACCAGGCCGCGATCCCCGGACTTTCCTGTGCGACTGGCCGAGGTACGTCGCACGACGTGCGGTAGGCGGAGCTGTGGACAGACCGGTCCTCTCGGACAACAGCCGTGCGTCGGATCCTGGTGAGCGCCGCTTTGCACGGTTCCGGGGCACTACCGGAGGGACCTTGGAGAGCCCTGGAAGGAACACCTGAAAAGACGCCCGCGGACACACAGGTCGGGCTGGGGCGACTTGGTTCTCTGACCTCGTGGTGGCTGAGACGCAAACCCTGTAAGTGCCGAACCCCCTGCTGCCGGAGTGCGGCCGGGCTGAGTATTTGTGGATACCGGGGGTGGAGAAGGCACGTTTGATCGACTACAGAGTGGCAAGAGCGGTGGGAAAGTCTGTCGTCCTCCTGGGTGCCGGGCCTGGCCATAGCTCGGAGTGTAACGCCGCCATATTGGTAACAGCGCTTACTGCCCCATACCTGGACCACGGGAGACTGTTGCTGGCACTACCCCCTCCCGGCCTGACCCCCCCACACGAGCAACTTGCCTAGGGCGCCTGGGTGCACCGGCTGCTTGAGCACCAGAAACGCCATGGTGAAGGGGGACAAACACCAGCCCAAATTATCGTTCGAGCAGAAGAGGACTAAGGGTGCTGAGGGTGCTAAGGGTGCTGAGGGACCAGCCACGGACGCCTCGCCAAGACAATCTTCCTCCGAAAACGCCTTATGTGCGGAAATTCGAGGCATGCTGGGGGTCATGGAGAAAGGCCTGCAGGACAGTATGGCATCGATAGGAACTAAGATAGACGCACTGACGTATCGAATGGATCGCATGGCCGAGAGGGTGGACAAACATGCGGAGAGGCTGGATATGGCGGAGAGACGGCTAACGGAGGCGGAGGAGGCCCAGTCGGAATGGGATAGAGACCGTAAACAGTTTGGGAGGTTGCTCCAAGTTATACAAGACAAGGCGGAAGATTTGGAGGCGCGCTCGAGACGCTCCAACATCCGCATCACGGGGGTGGCAGAGACAACCAGTACTGGCAAGATGGAGGTGTTTGTGGAGAAACTGCTGCGGGCCCTGCTGGGTGAGGAAGTTCTCTCCCCCATGTTTATTGTTGAAAGGGCGCACCGCTCTCTGGGACCGAAACCGCAACCAGGCCTACCCCCGAGGCTGATCATCGTGAAGCTCTTGAACTACAGGGACAGGGACCTGGCGCTCCGACTGGCCAGAGGGAAAGGGGACCTGCAGTTTGAAGGAATGCACATCTCCCTATACCCTGACTTCACAGCGAGGGTTCAGGAGGAAAGGAAACGCTTTGCTCCGTATAAAAAACAACTAAGAGAGCTTGGGCTGGACTACGCGATGTTGTACCCTGCGAGACTCCGTATCAACAGGCAGGGTCACTCGCACTTCTTTACGGATCCTGCGGAGCTCAAAAAGTCCCTGAAAGACTGGTCGACGGAGCAGCGCAATTGCCCGAGGAGTCCGCGAAGGGAAGACGTTGATGCTGCGGCAATGGAAGAACAAGAGTGAACAGGGGAGCGGTAGTGGATTGGGGCTCGCAAGGCCTTGGCGCCTGAACATTTGGAGTGAGCCCATCTGTACGTACTCTGGTGAGGAGATGATCCGGAATCCCTCGGATAAGGTACCGTTTACTCTGGTGGGCGGTTGGGCTGGTGTCACACTGGCGGCGGGACACTGCAGAGGCGGCCCTCCCTGTGTACTGGAGACGCTGTGGGACTAAGAAACACTGTGCTGGCAAGATTGTGGGGAACAAATTGGACGGGGCGGGGACGGGGGGGTGTTTGATGTTTAGGGCCTTTGGCCCACTTTGTGCTGGTAGCCTAGCAAGGCACCTCCGCCTCTGCGCTTTTGGCATTTGGCTCCCTAGGGAGCCGTCTGGGGTTTGTAGTACTTGTTGATGCCTGGGGAGGGGTCGAAGGGAGGGGTTGGGGCCTGTCTGAACGGGTTGGGGATGGTCGGTGGGAGGGTGGGTGGTAGTGCTTTGACTTTCATGTTGGCGGTTTGGTGTGGGATGTTGGGGTTGGTCGGCTGTGGGTGGCTAGTTGTTTGCTATGTGTTTGTGCTGCTGCTGATATTTTGGGTGGGGTTCGGGGTCTGTTGGGAGGGGGGTCTGTCTATGCCGACTACTGCAATGTGTCTGTTACATCGTCTGCTTTGCCCTACTGTTTTCTTTAACTTGCTATGTCGACCGCTGAAACTCTAGAACCAGAGAGCGCCCTGGGCTCTCTGCGACTGCTGTCATGGAATGTGAGAGGGCTTAACGATTTCCGTAAACTCAGGAAGGTCTTGGCATACTTGCAGCGCCACCGGATTGACCTCGCTTTACTGCAGGAAACACATCTGCCGCTGTCTAGTCCTATGTTGCAGATGAGGGGTCTTAGTGCCGCTTGTGTTGCTGCAGGGTTCACCACGCATGCTAGGGGGGTACTCACCTGGGCTAATCCCAAATCCCAATTGTTGCTACAGCGGGTGGCGGTAGACCCAGAAGGGCGGTATGTGGTGGCACGATGTGTTGGGAAGGGTCACGATCTATTGCTGGTGAATGTGTATGGCCCCAACTACGATTCCCCAGACTTCTATGCTTTGTTGGCCGACAGCTGTAGGCAATTTGTGGGTTCTAGAATGCTGTGGGGGGGGGGACTTTAACTTAGTGTTGAACCCAGAACTGGACAGATCGGCGGGCCCCCCTAGATCCCCGGCTGCTTCGGCATTGCTTCTATTGTCGGAATGTGTGAAGCTTGACTTGCTTGATGTGTGGCGTCATAGACACTCGGGGCGGGGTGGGTTCACCCATTACTCGGCCTACCATAACCTCCATACACGTATAGATTACTGGTTTGTTTCCCGCTCCCTGCTTGGTGCGGTGAGAGGGTGTACGGTGCTGCCTCGCACACTGTCTGACCACTCGCCACTACTCTTATTATTGGTTGCTCCTCCTAGGAGGATCCCCCCGTTTACCTGGAGGTTCCCCCCGTATTCCCTCCTAGATGAAGTTTTCAGAGGGGAACTGGCCGAGGACATAGAGACCTATTTCTCAACTAATGTGGGGTCGGTGGATAGCGTTCAGGTGCTTTGGGATGCGTTTAAGGTGTACATCAGAGGGATGACTATGGCAAAACACTCTGGGGTGCTCAAGGCTATCAGGCACCGGCTGCAACTGCTTGAAACACAGCTCACCGATCTGGAACGGCGGGCAGGAGACTCGGGGGCTGCCACAGACGCAGACGAACTTCGGTCTCTGCTAGAGGAATTTCAAGAGGAGGCGGATAGGGAAATTAAACATATGGGCAAATATGCCACGGCGCGCGCGTATGGGGAACGGGAGCGACCTGGTGCTCTCCTGGCCAAACTGATGCGCAACACCAGGCCCCCATTGGTTATCGAGGAATTAGTGACTGCTGCTGGGGAGGTGGTGGCGGAGGAGCAGGATATCCTAGCGGAATTTCACTCTTACTATACGGCGCTCTACTCTTCAAAGGATAGCCGCCTTGAGGAGGAAATCGACGACTATTTAAGTTACCTCCAAATGCCCTTCTTAGCCGACTGGCAGAGAGAGTTTCTCATGGCCCCAATCCAAAAGGAGGAGATAACGGAGGCACTGGAGGGCATGAAGTCCGGTAGCGCCCCTGGAGCGGATGGCCTCACGGTGGCGTTTTACAAGGCCTTTCAGGACAAGCTTGTCCCGTATTTGATGCTCCTATTTGATGACATTTGTCAACAGGGCAGCATGTCGAAATCCATGAGAGAGGCGCTACTTATTACCATCCCGAAGCCAGGTAAACCTCCTAATCAATGTGGCTCTTACCGGCCTCTATCGCTGATCAATGTGGACGCGAAGCTGTATGCAAAGGTACTTGCGACCCGTTTGGCGCTTCTGGTCCCAGACCTGGTTGCCCCAGAGCAGGCTGGGTTTGTCCCCTCACGCAATCTCACTTATAATATCCGCACTGTGTTGGGCACGATACAACATGTCAAGCAAGAGAATAAGGCTGTTGCCGTTTTCTTAGACATGGAAAAAGCCTTCGACTCTGTTGAGTGGTCGTTCATGCTCAGGGTCCTTCGTAAGCTTGGACTCGGTGAACCGTTTCTACAAATGTTGGGAGCTCTATATTACAAGCTCACTGCGAGATTAAAGATAGGGAACTTAGTCACTGCTCCTATCGAGATTGGAAGGGGCACCCGTCAGGGCTGTCCCCTCTCTCCGCTGTTGTACGCCATGGTGGCAGAACCCCTCGCTTGCGCTATACGAGAGTATCATCGGTTCGAAGGGATTAATTTTCCGCCGTACCAGATTGGTATCTCAACGTACGCGGATGACACTCTGCTATATGTCCGTGACCCGGAGACAAACCTCTCTGCGGTGCTGCGGGAAGTGGTAAGATTCGGGGCCTTATCGGGCCTTCGGGTCAACTGGAACAAATCGGTGGCGTTACCCTTGACTCCGGTGACACTCCCATTTGACTCGGAGTACCCATTGCAGTGGACCACAGACTCTATCCGCTATCTGGGGATACGAATACATACTGACCCGGAGGTCCTGATACGAGAGAATTATGGGGTCGCCTATTCCAAGCTGGTAGATGATGTCGAAGTGTGGTCCAGACTCCCGCTTTCCCTCATGGGCAGGATAGCGCTCATGAAGATGGTAGTGCTCCCCAGATTTCTTTTTCTATTTACGAATATACCGGTGGTCCTCTCCAAGGCTTTTTTCCGACAACTTACCCAGACGCTCATCCACCTGGCGTGGGGGGGAAAACAGCCGAGGGTGCAGTGGCGAACGCTCATGCTTCCGTATGAGCAAGGGGGCCTTGGGGCTCCAGACCTGGAGCGGTACTATAGGATCGCTCAGGGAGCACATCTTCACACATGGATTCATGGGGATCCTGGCATCCCTCATGTCAAATTGGAACGACTCTTTGCAGACCCCATCCCTCTCCCGGCCACAGTATGCTATCCACCCGTTCGGAAGGTCGGCAATTTGGATTCGATTGCAGCCACGAACCATGCGTGGCATGCACTGGTTGGCTCCCGAGAGAGTGTGCTGTTGTACTCACCCTTGCTCCGTGTGGAGTGGGCAGCCTGGTTGGCCCCGCTGACGGAGAAAGGCGTCCTGAAAGCGCTACGTGAATTGGGTATTGTCACTGTGGGAGATCTCTTTTTAAACGGCACCCTGAAGACGTTGCAGCAGGTCCTTCAATCCTGCCCTGGGGCATCGCTGTTACATAGCTTTCAATACCATAGGGTTCGTAGAGCGGCGCTGGCCACATTGGGCCCGGAACTGGCTGAACCCCAGGAAGTGCCGGAGCTCACGTATGTCATCAAGACCCCCTCTTCTCGCAAACTGATAACGGCTCTGAGGGCGCTGGGTGATAGACTTCGGCAGTGCCCCACCTCCAAGGCCCGATTGGCCTGGCAAGCAGACCTCCAAACTCCTATCTCGGACGAAATGTGGCGTTTTTGCTCTACCAACACTAGAAAGATCTCGCTCAACAGTCGACACCGCCTGATACACTTTAAATTCCTACAGCGTGTCTACTACACGCCCGTAAGGCTACATAGGTATGGGCTGCGGGAGTCGGCGGAGTGTGAGCGCTGCCACTTTCCCACGGCAGACTTTCTCCATATGGCCTGGACTTGTCCTGCTATTCATAGGTACTGGGTAGAGGTCTTTGCGGATCTCAGCACTATTATAGGTGAGGAGATTTTGCCCAACCCGGCGCTCGCACTGCTCGGCTTTTCCAAACCACTGCCGGTGGCTGTGCGGCGGCTTGTGGACATGGCGTTACTGATGGCAAAGCGTCTGGTTGCCTTGTGTTGGATGCGGGGGCCAGTTCCCACGAAGAAGCGTTGGGAGGCGGATTTACTTTACTGTTGCACGCAATCAGAGGTGTATAGTGAACTACTTCCCCCGAAGAGTCGCCCCAAGAACTTCTGGGGGTTGTTTAAGGCGTTTCAGAGCGCGCGAGAGGATGGTGTGTCAGATCCGGAAGGAGAGGAGTTGGATGTGCTGCAGGAAGATGGGGTTGCGGCGGCTGAGGATGTGGAGAGTGGTAGTTGAAGGTTTCAGTGTTATGAGTGAGTAGTGGATCGTGCCTGGTCTTAACGGTGCCATGCATTGGAGGGGTCGGGTCGGCTGTCCTGGATGTAGATAGACGCTATCCCCACTGAACTTTGTTTCGCCCTCATGGGCTTGTGAGTCGACACCCATGGCCCTGTAGAGGGGTTTGTGGAAGTGGTGAATGGTGGGTGCGGGCGAGTGGACACGGGCTCAGGTAGTCTGGCTAGTTTTTAGGGTGGGTGGGCTTGTGTTTGAACGGGGGTTCTTAGTTCCTTTTTTACACCTTTTCCTGGTCTCCATCTTAAGAGGCTCCGTCCCTGGGTCCTCATGCGGTTATTACTGTGTGCCTACACTGGTTGTCCCATCCTGGCACGCTGTTTTGCGCTTGGGACTGACACCGCAGGCGCCGCCGGGTGGGCTTTCCTCTGTCATATTGAGGTCAATCCTCTGCTGCTTCAATGGACTGATGCTAATGCACGCTTCTCTTACACCTGCAGTTACGCCGCCAGGCCTCCGGGCTGTTGGTATCATGGCTGTGTGTTTTATCTTTTACCCAGGGATTTGAGAGTGACCTTTTGCTGCCGCCGGCCTCCGGGTTGTAGGCGATGATGGCTGTGTGTATACCTCGAAGGTGTAATAAAGTACAAATTTAAAAAAAAAAAAAAAAAAAAGACTCTTAAGAAAAATACGTTAAGTTGCACGAGTTACAATGTTGCCCTAGGGGCGCAACAAACCATATACTAAACAAGTGGTATATTAAAGGAATGGAGCTGTCCAGTGGCTGTAGGATCGCGGGGACTACACTACTCTAACTTTAGGTAAGTAATAGGAGGCCCACGGAACGCGTGTGCAGAGTGTGAACTCACACGGGAGATGCGTAACAACGTCTATGGACAGTACAGTTCAAGAAAAAGGTGAGTACGGACAATCTTGACGAGTTAGGACTAAAACGACGGTGAAACTGGACACTAGGCGAGTCAATCTACCCTTGAGCACCGAAATGCTCTTATTACCTCACCTACGGGCTGCGGGTGCATAGGTGCGAAGTTGTGTCTGGTTTCTGCGTTGAAGTCCATGGAGCTTGAAAGGAAAGATGCTGCAGGCGACAAGGAGAAAAAGATGTCCGGTGTGATCCAAGGGTGGATCAGTGAAGCTGAAGACCTGAAAGCAGAGGGGACAATGTTCAAAGTCACTAGCCAATGACTGGAGTGGAACCAGGAAGGAACCAGAGGCTGTCGTCGCGATCAGGTGAAGAGTGGACGCTTGACTCTGCAGCCACGTGGACCAGGTGGTGTCTTCGACGACCAGGATGGAGGCACGAGCTGTACCACGCAGGCTCTCGCTGTCGGCGGTGTCGGATCCGGATTTGGAGTCAACAGACCTTGGCAAAGGCAACCCACGCGATGAGTGGAAAAGACGTCTGGTGCGTACCAGAAGAATCCGGGGTGCCTCTCTTTTGGAAGGAAGCAAGGGCCAGTCTGGAGCAACCAGACCAGCGGTGTTGATGTCGTGGATCGTCGTCTAGGAGGCCACTAGCCAGCCGGCAAGTGAACAGACAATGCGTCGAGCAGCAAACAGGCAGAAGAGCCCACGCAGATCTCGTGGATGCTGGAGGGCTGGTCTTCGGTGCAGAAGCTGCTCGGGGCTGGGGCTTCTCAGTCCCCAAAGGACTTTGTCGAGGTTACCTCAGAAGTCGTGCTGGAAGCGAAGTGCAGTTTCTCCAAGATGGCCGGTCCCACGTGTCTCGTCGCACCCACGGATCTCAGCTGTGCTGCAGATGTAGGTAGAGGTTGGAGAGGTCTGGGAATCCGGGTCTTGTCGGGCTCTGACGTCTGGATCCTCAAGAGAAGACGACTAAGTGAAGCCGCTGGACGCTGATGGTGCCTGCTTGTGCAGGGTGGACACTCCTTGCCCACAAGGGAGATTTCGTCAGTCTTCTGTGTAGAAAGTCGAAGTCCAGAGTTCTTCTTGCAGAATTTCAGTTCAGGATTAATCTGATTTGGAATGGGACCAGCTCCTACCTTTATCCTGCTAAAGGGGGCTGTACTATCCCTAGGTCACTCCTATGGGTGGGACCAGGAAGGGGGGTGGTTACACCCCTTATCCTTTGTCCAGTTTCACGCCAGAGCTGGGGCTGGAGTGCCCCAGCAACTGGTTTGAACTGGTGTATGCGCAGAGGCACCTTGTGTGCCCCAGGCATGTCTAATTCCTTTCAGGCCAGTCCTACCTAATACACAAAGTCCTGTCTGGGGTGGTGCTAGCACCTCCCAAGGCAGGAAACCCTTTGTCCAAGCCTCCCTCGCTGGAAGGACTCCCAGCAGCAGGAGGTCAGACTTGTGTCTGGTGGCAGCATCCATTTTGTGATGCTGAGGCTCGAGGTTAACTTTAACCGGGGTTCACAGTTAGGTACATGTCGTGTCCCTCTAGAAGGGTGGAATGCTACCCCCGTCGCCAGAATTGGAGAGGAGGTAGTATTCCAATTCGTACGACACCTTACTCGACATGTTTTGATAATGCTATGCCAAAGTTAGCAATAACCACGAGGATTATAATGCACTTAAGAGTATATGGTATACCGTTATCTTGGAAAAAGCTAAAGGACTTGGTTCCGAAAGCTGTAGACAGGCTCAGCTCATGCTAGAGCACCATCTCACATAATTCCAAGCGCTCTACCTCCAGGATTGTTAAGGGCTGCCATAGGAGTGACTTATAGGAGTACATGTGTCCATTTTAGGTTTAGATATAGGTATACTATATCTAAAGCAAAGGTGATTACACCACCTTGCCCCAGCTGATTGATCAGTCAGTTGTGTCAGATTTGGATGGCCAGCCAGGGGTGGCATAATACATGCTGCAGCCCCTGGTAGGCCTTGGGTTCACTTATGCCCTGGGTACCTATGGTACACTGTACAAGGACTTACAAGAGTGGCCCAATACCAATTGGTAAATGCACCTAAAGTACATGGATGTCAATTCAGAGAGAGAACAGCTAGGCTGTGGGTCTGTTTAGCAAGCCCACAGCCAGGGAAAGTCGTAAACCAGTGAAGCAAAAAGCAAAAATCTGGGGTGACCATAGGATTGCAGACCCTACTCTCCTACATCTACGATCGGAAGGTCGTGGTCTGGTCAGCACTGGAGTTAATGACGGATGTCCGTATCGGAGTCAGGAATGACTATGGGAGCCAGAAATGACACCCTGGCAAAGGTCGTGGATTTGCTACTGGAGTCAATCTGGATCCAGGGACAGATTCAGAGGGCCAGACTGAAGCAGAGGGAGAACCCGCCAGCAGTAACCCAGTCTCGGCACCTCTAGAATCCATGAGGCTCTGGTACACTGCTGGGGGAGATCTGGCTGCCCAAAGAGGAAGTGGATGGGCTCACAGAACTCGAGGTGGGTGGTGGTCGCTCCGAAACTAGTAAATTCAGAAAGGCCCAGAGGGGACCCAACTTCAGGATCAGCAAGGGGCATGTGGGAACGGGGCCTAGACTTGTGACGCTGTTCCTGCGCCTTATCAGATGACTGACTGAAACAGCAAAGTCGAAGGGCACTTCGACTTCTTGGTCGTCTTCTTGTGGCACTTAACAGACAATGAATTTTACCTCAACAACGACCAGCAGGGATGACTCCCAGAGCAGGCCCGGGACCTGGAGCGGTGCGTTGTTGTCCAGTGCTAAGCGGCCAGGAGCTTCATTGATCGCCTTCAGATCACTTTGGGGTTAATGGTATGGCAGATACAGCGAGTTCTAAAGTGGTGGTTTGGCTCTAGGCACTACAAGCAAACCAGGTGGGGGTCCACCACAGACATTTGCCTGTGACAGGTGCCACAGTGTTTAAAACCCACAGGTCATCCCCAAGATGGCGCCATACAGACTGGAGACTGCACACCGCACACGGTGTTGCCGAGTGCTGGGATTTGTGTACTCTGCAATTAACGCAGGATAAGGATATAACTGTATGGTGAAAGACCGGGATGTGAAAGTGAAAGGAATTGTGCTTTTGGATCGATCGTGACACTTACTAGAACCCCTGTGTGGATCGGAATGAACACTGTAGGAGGGTGGATACCGGACTATGGTTGCCCCCGACTTTTTGCCTGGTGTTTTGCTGGTTTTCCGACTTAGTTGGCCTGGGACCCTGCCAATCAGGACCCCAGGCCTACTGCTCCCTCTGTAAAATGGATTCCATGTACCTTAGGTACATATCTAATTGGTACTGGGCCCCCTTATCAGACCCTGTAACTCAGGGCATAGGTGTACCCAGGGCCTACCAGGGGCTGCAGCATGTATTATGCCACCCCCGGCTGGCCATCTAAATCTGACAAAACTGGCTGCACGACAGCTGGGGCAAGGTGGTGTAATCACCCTTTGCTTTAGATATAGTATACCTATATCTAACCCTAAAATGGACACATAGATTCCTATCAGTCACTCCTATGGCAGGCCTTAACAATCCTGAAGGCAGAGTGCTTGGAATCATGTGAGATGGTGCTCTGGCATGAGCTGAGCCCGTTTGCAGTTTGCGGAACCAAGTCCTAATAGCTGTTCCATGATAACGCGTACCATATACTCTTAAGTGCATTATAATCCTCGCGGTTACATGCCAACTCTGGTATCGCTTTATCAAAACATGTCGAGTAAGGTGTCATACGAATTGGAATACTAACCCCTCGACAATTCTGGTGACTGGGTTAGCATTCCACCCTTCTAGAGGGACATGACATGTGTGTAACTGTGAACCCCGGTTAAAGTTAACTCAAGCCTCAGCATCACAAAATGGATGCTGCCACCACAGACACAAGTCTGACCCCCTGCAGCTGGGAGTGCTTCCAGCGAGGAAGGCTTGGACAAAGGGTTTCCTGTCAGGGGCGGTGCTAATACCATCCCAGACAGGGTTTTGTGTATCCTGGGTAGGCAGGGCTTTAGAGGAAGGTGACTGCAAGTGGCACCCCGGTGCTCACTATGCATAGGCCGGCTAGAACCAGTTCCAGAGGCACACCAGCCCCTGGCCTGGGGAAAGTCCGGCATGGGAGAGGGGTGTAACCACCCCCCTTCCTGGTCCCACCCATGGGCAGGACCTAGTCGCCTGCCAGCCCCTTTTCCTAGTATAAAGATAGGAGCAGGCCCCCTTCCAAATTAGATCATCTTTGAATCCTGAAACTACTTTCTACGAAAGGAACTCAAGACTTCATCCTAAGATTTCTCCCTTGTGACTAAGGAGTAGTCACCCTGCACCCGCAGGCACCACCTAAGAACACTGCGGTTTGCTGCACGTCCTTCCTCTGGACTCCGACTGACCAGCACGATGAGACCCGGCTTCCCTGGCACCTCTGACCTCTACCTACCTCTACAGCTAAGCTGAGAACCGTAGGTGCGACGAGACCTCGAGGGACCGGCCATCATTAGAACTGCACGACTTCTATCCAGCACGACCGCCGAGGGATCCTCGAGTGAGTGCTTTGGGGTCCGAGAAGCCCCGACCCTGAGCAGCTCCAGCGCCGAAGTCCAGCCCCCCAGCATCCACGAGATCTGCGTGGGGCCCTTCTGCTCTTTGCTGCTCACCGCGTTGTCCAGGTCACTTGCCCGTTGGCTACTGGCCCGTTTGACGACGAACTTCGACACTTCCGCCGCTGGTCTGGTTGCTCCAGGCTGGCCCTTGCTCCCCTCCAACAGAGGAGCACCCCGGACCCTCCTGGTCCACTCCAGACGCCATCTTGGGTCCACCGCGTGGGCTTGCATTTGCCAAGACTTGTTGCCCCAATCCTGGGCCCAGCGACGTCGACAGCAGATACCACCGTGGGACAGCTCGCCCTCCATCCTGGTCGCCGACAACGCCTCCTGGTCCGAGAGACTGCAGAGCACAGCGTCGCCCACTCACCTGGTCGAGGTGACTCCATCCGGTGCCATCCTGGTGCCCATCTAATCACTGGCTAGTGATTCAGAACTTGGTCCCCTCTGCTTACAGGTATCCATCTTCTTCAACCCAGGCTTGGGTTGCATCGATCCATCTTCACTGGTCGCCTGCCAGCAACTTCTTCTTTCAGGCTCCTGGTTCGTCAACGAGGATTCCCGACGACACTTGAACCCTATGCAGCCGCAGCCCCTGGGCTAGGTAAACCGAGTACCACGGTGCTCCAGCGTAGATCCACTCTCTAAGTGTCTAGATCCACTTTCGTTTTTGACCTACCTAGTCGGGTTCGCCCGAGAACACTAACTTTTCCTTTTACTAGCCTCCATATACTTTGTCCCGCATCCCGCGTGAGAGTGCACACTCTGCACCCGAGTCCCCTAGGCCTCCTGCTAGTAATCTGAAGGTTCAGTAGTCCAGTCCTAGCGATTCCAAACCCTATGAGATTAGTACTTACCTGCTAGTAATTTCGCATTCCACTTTTAGAGTATATGGTTATTCGTGCCCCTCGGGCATTTGTGTAGGTTGTGCAACTTAAAGTATTTTCGTAAGAGTTTTGTTGTGTGCTTAGTACCCTGTCCTCATAAAGAGTCCAGGGCTGTTGTGATCTAAATAAATACACTGTTTATTTTCATAACACTTGTGTGGTGTCCTTTCACTTGGTGTTCAAGGGGTATATGTGATGGTATAACAGCTGGCTTAACACGCCCTCTAGAGTTTAGCCCGAAGACTGCTCGTATCCATGCTACTAGGATAGCTGGTCTATAAGGTTGACTTACAACCAATCATCAATAAGGGTTGTTTGGACTGATACAAAGTGCTCACTAGAATAGTGAACATTATATATCAGGCCACCTTCTCACAAACACCACATTTAAAAAATACGTACTTGGTCAGAATAGCCATGAGGAAGTCGCGGGATCACACACTGTTGCGACGAAACACGTGTTGGTTGTGGCTTAAAACACCAGAATAAAACGTGAACAAGACAACTGAAAGAAATTGTGTATATCCTGTCTTTATATTACTGTACTTTTCTTGTTACTAAGAGGGAAGCCCTGCTATAATTTGAAACGTGTGCTTGGGAGTAGAACTTTTGTTGAGAGCTTCGTGCTTGCCCTGTGGAGTTTAGTGGTTCTCCACACCTTGGAGCAACGTTAACTTAATTAGGAAACTGAAAACAATAAGTGCAATTCAATCCTGTGGCACCAAATTCCCTATACCCATAACCACTACTCTTGTATTCCAGGAAATTAATGCAAACAGAAAACTGTAGGAAAATCTTTCCTCTTTAGGTCTCAGTTCCAACATGCAAAAGTGTCTACAACAGACTACACTGGCCGATTCCGATATGTGGGGGACTCTTCCTTTGAGCAATACTTTGTCAAAATAAGGGAAGAATGGGTCCATCTGGTGTAGAAACGCAGGCAGTGAGGCCAAGTATTTTGTAAATATCCATATAGCTGTCTTTAGTAGGAAAATAGGATTGCTGAATTAGAAAAGACAACTGGCTACCTTGGATCACAGGAATTGGCTTAACAGCAGGAGCAAAAATTTGCCAATGATGAAACTCACACACATGTAAATGGTGAATTAGACTACAATATATCTGGCAGAACTACATACACCCTATGATCTCTAAGTTAGGTAGGAGTACAATTACATGTATTCAAAAAAGCAATGCAATAATTATAATGGATGAATTATTTATCTTTTTCACCATTCTTGTAAATGCTGGATACTGTAGGAGAGTAGGGTCTGCTTCCTATGGTCACCTCCACTTTCTGCTGTGATTTTCTGATTTTTCGAATTTAGTGTGGCTGTGGGCCTGCTAATCAGACCCACAGCCCAGCTGTTCTCTCTCTAAAATGATACCATGTACTTTAGTTACATACCTGATTGGGTATTGGGTCATCTTTGTGTAGTGTACCATAGGTAAACAGGGCATAGGTGCATCCAAGGGCTGCACGCGTCTCCCGTGGGTCTCCTACTTCCTAACCTTTGGTTCTGTAGTGTAACCCCAGCGATTCCCTAGGCCTATTCACCATTCCTGAAGTGGTCCTTATACCACTTACTTAGTATATGGTTCGTGAGGCCCCTAGGGCAGAATTGTATTTGTGCAACTTATAGTATGCTAAATGAGTAGCTTGTAACGTATCTCGAACTCTGACCTCATAAACAGTGCAGAGGGGTTGTGTTAGTAATAAATACACATATATTTGATATATACCTTGTGTGGTGTCCTTTCATTTGGTATTCAAGGGATTATATATAGTAAAACAGCTGGCTTCACATGCTCTCTGAAGTTTTAGTCTAAGACTGCTGGTCCATGCTACCACTAGGATAGCTGATTTATAAGGTTGACTTTACAACCACCATCATAAGGGTCGTTTAGACTGGTGCAAGGTGCCCACTAGAACAGTGGACAACATATGCCAGGCTAACTTCTCACAGTTACACTGCTGGGTTTTCTTCTATTAATCATTGCAGGGTATTTATTTTACACAATAATCCAATTGCTTAAATAAATGTTTGATGCGCAAATTAAAATTGTGGAATACCCTTCCTCTATATATCAAGGCCAGCCCATCCCTCTTGACATTTAGGTAGTAGGTAAAAATGTGGCTGTTCAACCAGTAAGCACTCCAGTCATTCCTATGTTCTTTTGTCTTTCAGCGCCGAGACACCTCCGGGTAGTTGTGCGCTATAAAAATTTCATAAATAAATAAATGCATTTATTGCATAGAGCCGAGTTGGTCATCGTTGCTGAGGGCTTCTTCTGCCTACACCTCGCGGAACCCGCTTCGCGGGTCCCGCAGCGCCTCTTCGGACAGCTGGGAGCTTTTGGGCTAAAGGACGTCTTCCACCGACCAGGCAAGGCTGCGAGCGTCAGGGGCCGGACTTCGTGTCCCAGAAGTCTCGGCTACCCTCGCCTCCCGCCATTGGGCCGCTCTCCTTGCTTGCCACGCCCCCCTCCCTTCTTATTGCCTCATACATATAAGGATAGACATTCTCCCGCGGCGCGGGAGCGTCCCGGGAGAAGCCCGGGACAAGGGCGGGACCGTCTGTGGCCGTCCGGGGCTGGCATAGGTCGGGCCGGGCCACCCCCCCTAACATTTTCTTCCTACATTTACTGTACTTCATGGTATTTATTAATTTATGTGTCCTCTGTTTGCTTTTTAACTAAAGTTCCAGGCCAAAGTAATGGTAGTGCCTTTACTGTTGGAAGAACATATTTGGATTGTTGTACTCTGTCGTTTGCACATTGTGTTTAGCGCTAATTCTGTTCTTGTACACTTAAAAAAATGACTCTACGGTCAGGTAAAGAAAGGCAAGTCCAGGTCTCCACCTCCAATGGTACCTTTACTGGTACGATCGATCAATTTTTTAAACGCACCACCACTATATTGGAGAAGGAGATCGCTCTTGCCGAAAAACGCCTTTCGCTTGACTTAATCACAGGCAAGTGATCTTCTCTTGGTAAAATTAATGAGGCTGTCTCTCCTGTCCCACTTTCCTTGTTGAACAAAGATAGTCCTGATGCGAATGCAGACTCAGCGTTAGTAACTGCTCCCGAGAGTCAAACATTGGATTCAGAGGGGATTGGTAAAGAAAGTGCATATGATACGGCCCATGATAACTTGTTGAATGGTGGGATTATTTACCTTGACCAGTCTGGTGAGAAATCAGGACTCTCAGATTCCCCAAATCTTACTATAAGTACTGAGCGAGCGAATTCCTCTACCCATTCGCAACACCCACCCACTCACAATCCTGGGAAACGTAAAAGGGTAGACTCGCCTGATATAGAGGAACATACTGAGGGCTCGGGAACTACCTCTATGTCCCCTGCACAGTTACCTAATTTTAAGGCGGTTGTTCAGCCTGAGGAACATAACACCACAGTCAACATTGTAGAAGGAATACTCCTGGCTAAGATAGAGTTGCTAATTAAATCATTACTCTTACCGCTATTCGAAAGGACCAGACTATTAAATACAAAAATGGACTCTTTAGATATGCTGGTAAAAGATAATATAGCCACATCTAATAGAATTCTCGCCACTCTAGCCTCTAAAGGTTTAGCCCCCTCAGCCCGACCCTTCCGAAGACTATCACCATGAATAATAAAGCTGGGGGTAATAGTCTAAAAGCGGCACCTTCTATTGCAAAAGTGCCACAGCAAAAATCTGTACCTGTCACAAAGAAAACACCTATTACTGAGAGCATACCCCAGCAAAAGGTCATAACGCATCCCCAGGCTAAGAAAAACCCTACCCCCACCAGTCGTCACGACCAAAGTATTCGGCCCAGGATCAAACCTATCCCAAGGAAACAATGTATGAACCTCCCCCCAGAGTCACTGCCTTATACTATCATCTTAACTGGCATGGCTCCCCTTGGAGATGGTAAGAGAGAAACACATAAGGATCTCTACAACAAGGTAACGTTCTGGCTGAATAAAAATTGCCCACTCCCTCCAAACTCGAATCCCGAAATCCTTAATGTTAGGAGGGTGGACTGGGTAGGCTACAGCAAAAAAGATCTTGAGGGGGATTGTGTGGTAATCAGTTTTAGAGAGCCATGGGTTGCTGAATTCATTAGTAGGGAACCAAGATAGGGAAGAATAGGGGATGTGCAGACTCTATTGTTGCATTATTTTTATCCCGCTTTATACACAAACCGAGCCCAAACACCGTTCCATCATTCCAGAAGGGATAGACCAAGAGGAAGATTTCATTTTGAAACACCAATATACCCAATGTTTCAACCCCACCTCTCGAACCAGTTTGCCCCCCTTTCCGGTCTGGAAGGTGTGGACTGACTTGACAATGAACCTCCGGTGTCTGGGATGATTGGAGCTGTAGTGAATTACTCCCCCAATAACTCTATATCTATTACGGAAGAGATTGTTCCAGGGCCTAGCGAAATCACTCGGGGGGGGGGGGGGGGCAGGGGGGGGGGGGAGGAAGGGATAAACCCTCAAATCACATCCCTAGACCTTTGATTTCTGGGGGGATTGTGGACCCAGCTGTTAATCTGCCACAGAAATCTACACACCCCCTCACTGTCTTGTCTGTCTTGTCATGGAATATAGCGGGGCTAAAGGGGAAAATGTCAGAGGGTGATTGGGGTTCTTATGTGGATTCTCACGATGTAATTATATTACAGGAAAGTTGGTCAACTGACGCCATTTACCGGGTTGGTTACCTCAATTATTACAAACCAGCCTGTAAAGGCTCTAAAGGTCGCCCATCTGGAGGCCTGGTTATTTGGATTAGACAATCCTTAGCATTTAAAATCACAGACCTTCCTATTCCAAGCAATGACATATTAGCCTTGAAGCTAACCTGTAAAAATAACCATGACATCTTCCTGATTAATATTTATGCAAGGGGGCGACCTGGTGGGAAGCCAGTGAGAGCGGTAGATGATTTAGATTCCCTACTGAATAACATTGGCAGAGAAAAATGTGTTATGGTGGCAGGGGATTTTAATTGCTCATTTGAACCGTTTCCCAATCTGGATAATGGGGGATATGGGGAAGTCGATCAAATTTGGAATATTCCCCATCTATCTATCCCACCTGTTAAAAAAGTAACAGAGGCTGCGATGCAGTGGTTAGGTCTTTGTCTTGAATGGGATCTACGAGCAGCTAATGGAAGGACAAAATCAGATTTGATGGGAAAGGTTACATTTGACAATTCCCTCCATTCTAGTCGTATTGATTATTTCCTAATAAGGTTAGAGTTTTGGAAATTACTGGAGGATATGGAAGTAGTCACAAGACCAGAGAGCGATCACAATCCTCTGGTAATAAAACTATTAATGAATGGGGGTTTTCTTATGAATACTGTAACCAATCTTGTCACTGCCGAGGCTGTTCTTACGAACGACTGTAGAAGGGTACGTTGGGCTAGGTTCTTAGATAATCCCACCATTATTGATGAGATTTCAGTTGAGGTTTTGGCAGCTACAAATCTGATGGTGCCCATAGTAAACGAAGGCACATCATTGGATCAAATAGGGATGATCCATGAGTCTCTTTTAAACAAAATTAAAACTTTTTTTATTGAACCTGTAAAAGGAAGAAAAAATGGCCCAGCTCAAACCGGGGCAAAATGGTATAACAAAACATGCCGCCTTGCCCATAGCTCCCTGATAGCTGCTATCAAATCCAAGTCAGCCACTGATATAAAACTAGAAAGGGTTAACTACAAGAAGGTGCTTAAAGAGGCAAAAGCCAACTGGGATGAACAGCGCTGGTTAGATTTATATCTTGCTAGTACCTCCACCAACCAACAAAAATTCTGGGAGGTTGTTAAATGGGGAGGGACTGGGGACCAGCAAGCTCATGTCAACCATGTCCCTGCAGAGCAATGGGTCAAGCATTACGCGGCACAGTTTAGTAACACGGAACGGATCTCCCTTATTACTAGGGAAGATACCAGTGTACTGACTGTGGTGCCCCCACTTGACCAGATTGTTTTCACCGAAATGGAAGCCATTATAGCCTTAAAACAAGTGCAGAATGGTAAAGCCCCTGGTATGGACTGTGTCCCTGCGGACGTTTTTAAGTTTGCCCAAGTACACTGGGTCCCTTATATAACCACCTTAGCGAATGCTATAGCCAGAGGGGCTAGGATACCAAACTCGTGGAAAGGGGCTGAGATTCTACCCGTGTACAAAAAAGGGGATAGAACTGATGCGGGAAACTATCGACCCATCAGCCTCATTGATGCCCTTCAAAAGGTAATTGCCAGAATGCTGCTAGGAAAAATCCAGTCATGGATGACAGAAGTCGACATCCTGTCTCCATTGCAGGCTGGTTTCAGGGCAAATATTAGCACAGTTGACCAGATACTTAGATTTGTTATGATCTACTGGAAAACTGTGTTTTTGAGAAGAGGCACTATATTCGCAGCATTTGTGGATCTCAAATCTGCGTTTGATTTGGTCCCCAGAGGAAAGATGTGGGCAGCTCTGAGAAGGATGGGTGTTCCATCTGCACTCCTAGAACTGACCATCAGGATGCATGAGGGAAACTTCGCTAGAGTCAGATGGGGTCGCCAGGGTCAGGTTACAGACTCCTTCCCCGTGACCCGTGGAGTGAGACAGGGCTGTGTCCTGGCCCCCACCCTATTCATACTTTTTATCAACCAGGTGGTTAAGTTCCTCTCAGCTACCCCCACTGATGCACCATCACTGGGTGGGACCAAATTTCCCCTTTTAATCTTCGCTGACGACACCCTAATACTGGCTAAAACTCAGAAGGGTCTTCAGGTGGCCATTAACAAATTTGTGGACTTCTGTAATGAAAATGACCTTGAAATTAATATTTCTAAAACCAAGTTCATGGTTCTGACAAAAAATAAACCACTGAGGGGCCATGTAACGATGAATGGGTCTAGCCTAGAACAGGTTGAAGTCATGACATACCTTGGTGTTACAATGGACTATAGGTTACGCTGGAAAGAGCAAATAGCGGCGCTCAGTTTGAAATTTGCTTGTTTGTCCGGTTGTTTAGTGAAGGAGCAACGGTGTTCTTTGACCAAAAGAGTTTTACCTGCGCTTAAGATTTATAGCGCCAAAATTAGCTCAGCCATACTGTACGGGGCCGACATATGGGGGTGTGTGGATCTGGCTGTCCTGGATAGGATCCAGAATAAATTCTTTCGGAATTTAGTCAGTCTTCTTCCCTCAACGCCAGCACTACCACTCATGATGGACATGGGCTTTTATTCTATTAAACATCAAGCCCATTATAGGATGGTGGCGTTATGGAGACGCATATGGTCTACCCCGGAACTTGCCATGTTTGCCCAGGAGATACAGGATATAAGAGCGCAACAGGGGGCAGTTGAAATACCGTGGTTTAGGCTAATTAGGAATACTCTTAGTGGAATGGGCCTTCCTTTGCTTTGGTTCGAGCCGGGCTCTCATATCTTTCCCTCAAAGAAAGATTTTAAACTTCTCTTTTGGTCCATGGTAAAAGAAGAACACGTTGCTCTTTCTGAGAAACCTAACCTGACAGGCCTGTTTTTGCTCCACAAAGTAGTCCCACACACAGAGACCTATTGGGATGTAATCCTTAAAAGTTTAGACAGGAAACTATACCATCAGTTTCGTATAGGTACACTGCCATTAAGGGCTTTTACTAGTGGTTGGCAGAAGTCGGAGTCCACTTCTTGTCCCTGTTGTACCGAAAGTAAAGAAACAATAGGTCATTTTCTATTTGTTTGTACTGCTTATCACGAGCCACGCCATAAGTGGCTGAAGCCAATATGTAATAGATTAAACACCCGGGTGAGCAGAGAAGCATTGTCCATCCTGAGATTTAACACATCCGAATGGTTAACCATAGGACTGGCTAAATTCCTTGGGTGGGCCTGGTTAATTAGATCTAGGTATGTTCGTAGCACTTCGACCTGAAAAATCTAAACAGTCTGTTGCTTACTATATTTCGGGCAGTATTGATGAATTGTCTTTTTTATACTCAAATGTTTTAAAAACTTTTTATAGACTTCTTTCTATGCATATTTGAGTTTTTTAAACAAATTTCTCCTTGTCTGTTTAAAAATTTTCATGATTTTGTCATATGGTTTGTATTACTATGTATGTATGCATGTATGTCTTTTATGAAGAAAATTCGAAATAAAGACGTTAAAAACTGAAACTGAAAACAAAATGCATTTCTTGCGTCTCCCTTTGGGCATGCCTGACATAACAAAAGGGTAGATCTGTTTCCACAATTTACTTGGGGAAATCATGGTTGTCATGTTCAAAGATTGCAGTCACCATCAAGTACCCTGTGAGGTTAGGGGTCTGGATGGCGACTGTGAGATAGCCAGGAATCAGGTCAACATATACCAGTGGTATAAGTGGACTTAGTTGCATTGGTATTGATGCTTATGTTGCCCAAAAGCAAGCCCTTTCTGAATTATTAGGAACCACATGTAAGGCCGACATTTCAGATGCACTGTTCAGCTAATTAAATTTATGCTATAATGTATTGATTTATACTGGGTTTCAATTTGTAAGATCATAACTGTACACATATAAATTGTTCAATTTGCAGGATGTGCATGTGAATCACAAAATGAACTAATATAATTAACTGTATGTGCTTCTAAGACTTTCATCATAGAACAAATCATAACAAAGATACACTGTTGTAGGCACTTGATAGGATGTCCCTTATCAGTGCATTAGGAACATGAGAAATAACGCAAGTCAAATAAGCAATATAAAATAATGCAAGGCAAATAATTATTGTTCATTATCTGAAAGCCACGTAACAGTGATTTTAGTGACAAAGATAACAGTAGCACATATAATATGTGAAGCAGCTGGAGTAATACAAGACTAGTTTCGAAACTTGCCAACTAAACTTACCATTTTACCATACAATTGAAAACTCACCAAAACCTTTACACTTACCAAGCTTTGCCTGAGGCATCGCATACAGCAAATTCATGATAATTCCACATAGACCTATGACTTTCTCCAGTTTACAAATGTACTACCTTTTAATTTTCACTTATTACCTAATAAAATCTCAAAGATATACAGTACAAGGCAAAAAGAAAATGTGGACGTGTACTAGGTATATGGTATGTACAGACAAATATGAATGCTCACATTGCAAAGTTATTTGGAACCACATTACCTTCTTTTACAAGCTTTTCATTTTGGTATTCCTCATCAAAGTTCATGTTTTTCAAAAGACTGTTGCCAGGAAGAGATTTTCTGACAGCATCAGGTTTGAGTGACAAGATCCTGTTAGAAAATAAGGAAGTCAGAACAATTTAAAATAGCAAGCACATTGGAGGCTCTTAGTGTGGTCTAACTGTCCCTATCCTTATTAACATTATTCTTGCTACTCATATAATGGATGGACTTGCTGCATTATTTCAGACTACACATATCCAGGAGGCAGTCGATCAAAGAACTTTGATAAAATGTATAATATCTCAAATGCAATGTGATTTCTCACTATGAGTATTCACAGAGATCTGACAGGCTGTAGAGTTGTGGTCTCTTTTTGAGTCCAGCATGACACTGATGGCTGTGCTCTAAAGCCTCTAGGAGTCAGTCCAGCAGGGTGTTGGGTAAACCAATGGGTAGGCTGTTACAGTACTCAAATTTTAAAATGAATTGGACATATAACTTATTTACTAACCTCTTGCGTTGGTTCATAGACGTTCGTATAGACACGTAGTAGAGTGATATAGTGAGGTACTTTTATTTGGGCGACACAAACAAATTTAAGTTTTAGGCTAATTCTTGCGTAAGTTTGTTAGGTGTTGCAGGAATACGGATTTATTTTCTCGCAGGTCAGTGGTCCAGAGGAAGGAAAGAAAAAGCAGGAGTTGCCTATTTTCGCTGGACCTGGCAAGCCCCAGACCCTGCTGGGACATTGGCAGATAAACATTTTGGAGAGGTTAGTCCGCTGGGCCTGTTCCATCTTTCTGGGAGCGCTTTTTGGTTGGTTGGCTTCAAGGCCAACTGGCTGGCGCTGCTGGATTGGCTTTGCTGTCTCGCCCCTAGTGCTCAGACACAAGTTTTCCTTTGCGCCACACTCCTGCGGAAAAACAAGTACCTTTGGGGTTGTTCTTGGCTGGCTTCTCTCATGCGGCGTTTTCAATGTCATCTCTACTTCGGCACCAACCTGCAGTTTAAAACATGAGTCAGCTCCCCACACTTCCCCTTCTTGCTGATATTTCCCACTGTTTTCTTGGTCTATTATTTCATCTGACTCTCTTCCCTGTTGCACAGGTTAGTTACCTTCAGTAACCATATATCTGTAAGAAACAGTAGTTAGTATTAGATTCCTTACCTTAGAATATCCCCAGGCGTCAGACTGGATCCGGAAACTTTTGCGTAGCAGTAACCTTGAGCGTCGGTAGGCGTTGTCTGCGGCTTCGCGTTTGTCGTCGGCGCCGGAAAGACATCGCCGGAGTACTTAGACGCTGACCTTGCGAGCTGACGTCAGTTCTTATACATAGCTTTTCCGCGCCAGAAACGCAGAGCCATGATAAAATCCAACACTGGTGCCATGAAACTAGGGCCCTGAAAGGGGATGACCTGAACCCTAGAAATCGGTTCGCAGATCGGGGAGGATGGGTGGGGCAGTAGGGAATCTAATACTAACTACTGTTTCTTACAGATATATCGCTACCGAAGGTAAGTAACTTGTGCATCTGAAAGAAACAGGTTAGTATTAGATTCCTTACCTTACAATAGATACCCCAGCAATACCAACCCCGGTGGTGGGTCTGCGAACCAATGATCACACCAGAAAGTCCTGGAGTACGGAACGGCCAAAGAAGCCATCTCTCCGGACTTGGCTGTCCAGGCAGTAGTGTCTTGCAAACGTGTGCAGCGAGCACCACGTAGCTGCCTGACAGATGTCTCCTTGACCCAGGGCAGTAGTAGCCGCCGTGGCCCGCGTGGAAAGGGGCCTCAGCCCAACAGGAGGCTCCTTTTCAGCAAAGGAGTAGCATACCTTGATGCACAACACGACCCACCGAGAGATGGTCCGCTTGTGCACCGCCCGACCTTTCTTAGCGGCCACGTAACCAACAAAGAGTTGGTCATCCACCCAGAACTGAGGTGTGCAATCCAAGTAGAATGAGAGCGCACGTTTTGGGTCCAGACGGTGGAGCCTCTCCCCCTTGAGAGATGCGGAGGCGGAAAGAAGGTGGCAAGGTGATGGACTGCCCGATGTGGAAGGGTGTGACTACCTTGGGTAGGAAATAGGGTCGTGTCCACAACACAACTTTGTCCAGATAGACGGAAAGGAAGGGAGGTTTAGAGGAAAGAGCCTGGAGCTCACTCACCCTCCTGGCAGAGGTGATGGCAACCAGGAATGCAGTCTTCAGAGTAAGGAGACGAAGAGGACAGTTATGAAGTGGCTCGAAAGGTGCGCACATCAGATAGGTCAGAACAAGGTTCAAGTCCCATTGAGGCATCATGAAAGGAACAAGAGGAAACATATGAGTGATGCCATTAAAAAACCTATTTATAACTGGGGACTTGAACAAAGAGGGCTGATCAGGGAGCCTTAAGAAGGCAGAAACAGCAGAGAGGTAGCCCTTGATAGTGCCCAGAGCAGAGCCCTGCTGGGCAAGAGAGAGAAGAAAGAGGAGAACCTCCGAAAGAGGGGCAGAAAGGGGATCCACAGCCTTTGCTGTGCACCATGCCACAAATGTGTTCCACCTGCAGGCGTATACCGATTTTGTGGAGGGCCGCTTGGCCGCCAGAATCACATCACAAACTTCAGGAGGCAAGTCAAATGGTCTCAACTGCTGCCGCTCAATCTCCACGCATGTAAGTGGAGACTGGACAGGTTCGTGTGCAGGACCGTCCCCTGCTGCTGCAACAGAAGGTCCTCCTCAAGAGGCAGACAAATCAGGGGATCGACAGACATGCTGAGTAGCTCGGGACACCAGTATCTTCGCGCCCAATCTGGAGCCACAAGGATAACTTGAGCCCGGTCTCGTCTGATCTTCTTTAGCACTCTGGGCAGAAGTGGTATAGGCGGAAAGGCGTACAACAGACCGCAGCTCCACTCGCGAAGAAAAGCGTCTATGAGCGAGTGCCACCTTGGAATTCCAACAAGGGGTGGTGAAGGACAGAGTCTCTGAATTAAGCAGAAAGCTCTCACCCAGTCAAGAGATCAGGGCTAGATCCAACACCGTTTTTTAGCTCACTGCACCATCCCAGTTTCAGAACCTGGCTGTATGCAAATTAGTCTGTTCCTGTCCCAGTGCATGATGGGAACAGGGCAAACCAAACTACAAAAGCCAATTCTTACACTGGGAAGGAAACAAGCTCCCGGGGACCGGTTTCTGGCATTACAGCCGTCTTCGGCCCGGTTTGCTTGAATCCTGATGGTGCAATGAGCAAGGGTCTCACATCTGAGAATACCCTTCCACGCTTAGGGTGGACAAAAATATTTACAACAAGGGGTGGTGAAGGACAGAGTCTCTGAATTAAGCAGAAAGCTCTCACCCAGTCAAGAGATCAGGGCTAGATCCAACACCGTTTTTTAGCTCACTGCACCATCCCAGTTTCAGAACCTGGCTGTATGCAAATTAGTCTGTTCCTGTCCCAGTGCATGATGGGAACAGGGCAAACCAAACTACAAAAGCCAATTCTTACACTGGGAAGGAAACAAGCTCCCGGGGACCGGTTTCTGGCATTACAGCCGTCTTCGGCCCGGTTTGCTTGAATCCTGATGGTGCAATGAGCAAGGGTCTCACATCTGAGAATACCCTTCCACGCTTAGGGTGGACAAAAATATTTACAACAAAGTTAAATAACGGTGATGGATCAAGCCCTGATCTTTGGACTGGGTAAGAGTGGTCTGCTCAATTCAGACACTCTGTTCATCACCACCCCCTTTTGTGAATCGATTTTGGCCACTATAGGTGTGGCAGGGTATACTCAGACATGAGTCCCTTTCTCACTGCTCCATCAGGATTCAAGCAAGCCGGGCCGAAGACGGCTGAAATGCCAGAAACCGGTCCCCGGTAGCTTGTCTCCTTTCTGGTAAAGAATTGGCTTGGTAGTTTAGTCTGCCCTGTTCCCATGATGCACTGGGCCAGGGACAGACTGATTTGCATATAGCCAGGTTCTGAGCTGGGATGGGGCAGTGAGATAAATAACGGTGATGGATCAAGCCCTGATCTTTGGACTGGGTAAGAGTGGTCTGCTCAATTCAGACACTCTGTTCATCACCACCCCCTTTTGTGAATCGATTTTGGCCACTATAGGTGTGGCAGGGTATACTCAGACATGAGTCCCTTTCTCACTGCTCCATCAGGATTCAAGCAAGCCGGGCCGAAGACGGCTGAAATGCCAGAAACCGGTCCCCGGTAGCTTGTCTCCTTTCTGGTAAAGAATTGGCTTGGTAGTTTAGTCTGCCCTGTTCCCATGATGCACTGGGCCAGGGACAGACTGATTTGCATATAGCCAGGTTCTGAGCTGGGATGGGGCAGTGAGATAAATAACGGTGATGGATCAAGCCCTGATCTTTGGACTGGGTAAGAGTGGTCTGCTCAATTCAGACACTCTGTTCATCACCACCCCCTTTTGTGAATCGATTTTGGCCACTATAGGTGTGGCAGGGTATACTCAGACATGAGTCCCTTTCTCACTGCTCCATCAGGATTCAAGCAAGCCGGGCCGAAGACGGCTGAAATGCCAGAAACCGGTCCCCAGTAGCTTGTCTCCTTTCTGGTAAAGAATTGGCTTGGTAGTTTAGTCTGCCCTGTTCCCATGATGCACTGGGCATGGGACAGACTGATTTGCATATAGCCAGGTTCTGAGCTGGGATGGGGCAGTGAGATAAATAACGGTGATGGATCAAGCCCTGATCTTTGGACTGGGTAAGAGTGGTCTGCTCAATTCAGACACTCTGTTCATCACCACCCCCTTTTGTGAATCGATTTTGGCCACTATAGGTGTGGCAGGGTATACTCAGACATGAGTCCCTTTCTCACTGCTCCATCAGGATTCAAGCAAGCCGGGCCGAAGACGGCTGAAATGCCAGAAACCGGTCCCCGGTAGCTTGTCTCCTTTCTGGTAAAGAATTGGCTTGGTAGTTTAGTCTGCCCTGTTCCCATGATGCACTGGGCCAGGGACAGACTGATTTGCATATAGCCAGGTTCTGAGCTGGGATGGGGCAGTGAGATAAATAACGGTGATGGATCAAGCCCTGATCTTTGGACTGGGTAAGAGTGGTCTGCTCAATTCAGACACTCTGTTCATCACCACCCCCTTTTGTGAATCGATTTTGGCCACTATAGGTGTGGCAGGGTATACTCAGACATGAGTCCCTTTCTCACTGCTCCATCAGGATTCAAGCAAGCCGGGCCGAAGACGGCTGAAATGCCAGAAACCGGTCCCCGGTAGCTTGTCTCCTTTCTGGTAAAGAATTGGCTTGGTAGTTTAGTCTGCCCTGTTCCCATGATGCACTGGGCCAGGGACAGACTGATTTGCATATAGCCAGGTTCTGAGCTGGGATGGGGCAGTGAGATAAATAACGGTGATGGATCAAGCCCTGATCTTTGGACTGGGTAAGAGTGGTCTGCTCAATTCAGACACTCTGTTCATCACCACCCCCTTTTGTGAATCGATTTTGGCCACTATAGGTGTGGCAGGGTATACTCAGACAGGAGTCCCTTTCTCACTGCTCCATCAGGATTCAAGCAAGCCGGGCCGAAGACGGCTGAAATGCCAGAAACCGGTCCCCGGTAGCTTGTCTCCTTTCTGGTAAAGAATTGGCTTGGTAGTTTAGTCTGCCCTGTTCCCATGATGCACTGGGCCAGGGACAGACTGATTTGCATATAGCCAGGTTCTGAGCTGGGATGGGGCAGTGAGATAAATAACGGTGATGGATCAAGCCCTGATCTTTGGACTGGGTAAGAGTGGTCTGCTCAATTCAGACACTCTGTTCATCACCACCCCCTTTTGTGAATCGATTTTGGCCACTATAGGTGTGGCAGGGTATACTCAGACATGAGTCCCTTTCTCACTGCTCCATCAGGATTCAAGCAAGCCGGGCCGAAGACGGCTGAAATGCCAGAAACCGGTCCCCGGTAGCTTGTCTCCTTTCTGGTAAAGAATTGGCTAGGTAGTTTAGTCTGCCCTGTTCCCATGATGCACTGGGCCAGGGACAGACTGATTTGCATATAGCCAGGTTCTGAGCTGGGATGGGGCAGTGAGATAAATAACGGTGATGGATCAAGCCCTGATCTTTGGACTGGGTAAGAGTGGTCTGCTCAATTCAGACACTCTGTTCATCACCACCCCTTTTGTGAATCGATTTTGGCCACTATAGGTGTGGCAGGGTATACTCAGACATGAGTCCCTTTCTCACTGCTCCATCAGGATTCAAGCAAGCCGGGCCGAAGACGGCTGAAATGCCAGAAACCGGTCCCCGGTAGCTTGTCTCCTTTCTGGTAAAGAATTGGCTTGGTAGTTTAGTCTGCCCTGTTCCCATGATGCACTGGGCCAGGGACAGACTGATTTGCATATAGCCAGGTTCTGAGCTGGGATGGGGCAGTGAGATAAATAACGGTGATGGATCAAGCCCTGATCTTTGGACTGGGTAAGAGTGGTCTGCTCAATTCAGACACTCTGTTCATCACCACCCCCTTTTGTGAATCGATTTTGGCCACTATAGGTGTGGCAGGGTATACTCAGACATGAGTCCCTTTCTCACTGCTCCATCAGGATTCAAGCAAGCCGGGCCGAAGACGGCTGAAATGCCAGAAACCGGTCCCCGGTAGCTTGTCTCCTTTCTGGTAAAGAATTGGCTTGGTAGTTTAGTCTGCCCTGTTCCCATGATGCACTGGGCCAGGGACAGACTGATTTGCATATAGCCAGGTTCTGAGCTGGGATGGGGCAGTGAGATAAATAACGGTGATGGATCAAGCCCTGATCTTTGGACTGGGTAAGAGTGGTCTGCTCAATTCAGACACTCTGTTCATCACCACCCCCTTTTGTGAATCGACCTTGGAATTCCAACGCACAGAACTGATGACATTGCGCGTTCTCTTCGGTGGCGAATAGATCTAACCAAGGCTCTACCTACTGTTGAAAGAGACTGTGCGCCACATCCGAGTTCAGACGCCATTCGTGATCCATCATGCTACGACAGCTGAGTTCGTCCGCCCTGGCGTTCAAGGAACCTGCCAGGTGCTGAACCACCTGGGTCACGCCCTGTTCCAGCCACTGCCTGAGGAGCAGAGCCTTCTGGCATAGGGTCCACGACCCCACCCCGCCCTATTTGTTGGAGTACCACATGTCGGTGGTTTTGTCCGTGAACACTTGCGCTACACTCCCCCAGACAGAGGGGAGGAATGCCTTCAGTGCAAGCCGGATCGCCCGCAGCTCCAGAAGGTTGATGTGGTGCCGGGACTCCGCCGGAAACCAGAGGCCTCTGATCTCCCATGTGGCCCCCCAGCCCTGGAGGGACGCGTCCGCCACCACTACGTGCTCCGGTTGGGATAGGGAGAGGGATCTGCTGCTGACCTAATCGCGGTCCGTGAACCACCACTGCAACTGTCTTGCAGTGCCCTCCGAGATCAAGACATGGTAGGACAAGTTGCTCTGATGCTGGGCCCACTGAAACTTCAGGTCCCACTGCAGAGCCCGCATCCGCCACCGGGCGTGATGCACCAGCAGGATGCAGGAGGCCATCAGCCCCAGAAGCCGCAGCGTCAACCTGACAGAGACTCGGGATAACGGCTGAAAGATCGGAATCAGAGCCTGAAAATCCCGAACCCGCTGTTCGGGAGGATAGACCCGAAACTGCGCTGAGTTTAGAACAGCTCCGATGAAAAGGAGCTTCTGAGAGGGACACAAGTGTGACTTCGGCATATTGATGGAGAACCCCAGCAGGTCGGCCCTAGTCTGGAGGTGGCTGACGACCGTCTTGGGCGAGCCTGCCTTCAACAACCATTCGTCGAGGTAGAGGAAGACTGAAACCCCTAACCTGCGCAGATGAGCCGCGACCAACGCCATCACTTTCGTGAACCGCAGGTAACGTAGGTGGGCCGGCAGGACGGGGATGTGAAAATAAGCGTCCTGCAAGTCCAACGCTACCATCCAGTCTTCTAGGTCCAGGGCAGCTAAGACCAAGTCCAAGTCAGCATCTTGAACTTCTCCTTCCGGAGGAAGCCGTTGACGTTCATCAGGTCTAAGATATGGCGTAGGCCCCCTTTGCCCTTTTTGGGAAGCAGAAAGTAGTGGGAGTAACAACCACACCCTACTTTTGGCCCAGGAACGCGCTCAATGGCCCCCTTGACCAAGAGGGCCGCAACTTCCTCTTGCAGAAGACTCAAGAGATCCCCCGACACACTGTGGTACTGCGGTGACATGGCTGGAGGGGTCATCTCGAAGGGGAGGGAGTAGCCTCGTCGGACGATTTGAAGCACCTGTAGGAGAGTAGGGTCTGCAATCCTATGATCACCCCTGGTTTTTGATTTTTGCTTCACTGGTTTACGACTTTCCCTGGCTGTGGGCCTGCTAATCAGACCCACAGCCTAGCTGTTCTCTCTCTAAATTGACAAACCTGTACCTTAGGTACATTTACCAATTGGTACTGGGCCACCTTATCAGTCCCTGTACAGTATACCTTAGGTATCCAGTGTAGGAGAGTAGGGTCTGCAATCCTATGATCACCCAGATTTTTTTTGCTTTTGTTTCACTGGTTTACGACTTTCTCTGGCTGTGGGCCTGCCAATCAGACCCACAGCCTGGCTGTTCTCTCTCTAAATTACAACATGTACCCTAGGTGCATTTACCAATTGGTACTGGGCCACCTTATCAGACCCTGTAACTCAGGGCACAGGTGTACCCAGGGCTGCCAGGGGCTGCAGCATGTATTATGCCACCCCTGGCTGGCCTCCTAAATTTGACACAACTGGCTGCATGACAGCTGGGGCAAAGTCGTGTAATCACCCTTTGCTGTAGATATAGTATACCTATATCTAACCCTAAAATGGACACACAGATTCCTATCAGTCACTCCTATGGCAGGCCTTAACAATCCTGAAGGCAGAGTGCTTGGAATCGTGTGAGATGGTGCTCTGGCATGAGCTGAGCCTGTCTGCAGCTTGCGGAACCAAGTCCTAATAGCTGTTCCATGATATCGCATACCATATACTCTTAAGTGCATTATAATCCTCGCGGTTAAATGCTATCTTTGGTATTGCTTTATCAAAACATGTCGAGTAAGGTGTCATACGAATTGGAATACTAACCCCTCGCCAATTCTGGCGACGGGGTTAGCATTCCACCCTTCTAGAGGGACACGACATGTATGTAACTGTGAACCCCGGTTAAAGTTAACTGAAGCCTCAGCTCCACAAAATGGATGCTGCCACCACAGACACGAGTCTGACCCCCTGCAGCTGGGAGTCCTGTCAGGGGCGGTGCTAGCACCGTCCCAGACATGGTTTTGTGTATCCTGGGTAGGCAGGGCTTTTCAGGAAGGTGACTGCCGAGTGGCACCCCGGTGCTCACTACGCATAGGCCGGTCAGAACCAGTTCCAGGGGCACACCAGCCCCTGGCCTGGGGAAAGTCCGGCATGGCAGAGGGGTGTAACCACCCCCCTCCTAGTCCCACCCATAGGCAGGACCTAGTCACCGGGTCAGCCCCTTTTTTTAGTATAAAGATAGGAGCGGGCCCCAGTTAAAATTAGATCATCTTTGGAATCAAGACACGACTTTCTGCGAAAGGACATCAAGATTTCTTCTTCAAGATTCTCCCTTGTGGCTAAGGAGTAGTCACCCTGCATCAAGCGGGCACCATCCTAAGAAACACTGCGGTCTGCTGCAAGTCCTTCACGAATCCGACGACCCAGCTCGACGAGACCCGGCTTCCCTGGCACCTCTGACCTCTACTCACCTCTACAGCAAAGCTGAGAACTGTGAGTGCGACGAGACCTCGAGGGACCGACGATCGCCAAGACTGCACGACTTCTTTGTAACAAGCCCACCGTGTGCTCCACTGGTGAGTGCTTTGGGGTCCGAGAAGCCCCAACCCTGAGCAGCTCCAGCACCGAAGATCAGCCCTCCAGCATCTCCACGATCTGCGTGGGGCCCTTCTGCTTTTGCGTGCTCACCGCGCTGTGTGGCTACTAGCCGGCTGGCTTGTGGCCTTCTTCACGACGCCCGACGACATCACTGCTGCTGGTCTGGTTGCTCCAGACTGGCCCTTGCTTCCTTGCAACAGAGAAGCACCCCGGACCCTCCTGGTCCACTCCAGACGCCATTTTGAGTCCACCGCGTGGGCTTGAATTTGCCAAGGCTTTGTTGCCCAATCCTGGGTCCAGCGACGCCGACAGCTTCGATCTTCGTGGGACAGCTCGCTCCTCCATCCTGGTCGCCGACAACGCCTCCTGGTCCGTGAGATCTGCGAGCACAGCGTCACCCACTCACCTAGTCGAGGTGACTACCATCCGGTGCCCTCCTGGTGCCACCTGACTACTGGCTAGTAGTCACGAACTTGGTCCCCTCTGCTTTCAGGTGTCATCTTCCTTCGATCCAGGCTTGGATCCATCGAACTTTCTTCACTGGTCGCCTGCCAGCAACTTCTTTCTTCCAGGCTCCTGGTCCGTCTACGAGGATTCCCAACGTCTTTTGAGACCTATGCAGCTGCAGCCCCTGGGCTAGGTAACTTCGGCATTTCTGTGCCCCAGCATAGCCTCACTATCCAAGGGTCAGAATCCACTTTCGTTTTCCTCCTACCAGGTCGGGTTCGCCCGAGAACACTAACTTTGTCATTACTAGCTACCATAGACTTTGTCCCGCATCACGCGTGAGAGTGCACACTCTGCACCCGAGTCCCCTGGGTCTCCTAGAAGTAATCTGAAGATTCTATAGTCAAGATCTAGCGATTCCAAAGCCTATTAGTACTGTACTTACCTGCTAGTAATTTCGCATTCCACTTTCAGAGTATATGGTTTTCCGTGCCCCTCGGGCATTTGTATATACTGTGCTAACTTAAGTATTTTCGTAAGAGTTTTGTTTTGTGCTTAGTACCCTGTCCTCATAAAGAGTACAGGGCTGTTGTGATTCTTAATAAATATCTTGTTTATTTTCATAACACTTGTGTGGTGTCCTTTCACTGGATATTCAAGGGGTATATGTGTGGTATAACAGCTGGCTTAACACGCCCTCTCGAGTCTTTAGCCTTAGACTGCTCGTATCCACGCTACTAGGATAGCTGGTCTATAAGGTTGACTTACAACCAATCATCAATAAGGGTTGTTGGACTGATACATAGTGTTCACTAGAATAGTGAGCACTGCATATCAGGCCACCTTCTCACACCCCTAACCTGCGCAGATGAGCTACGACCACCGCCATCACCTTCGTGAACACCCGTGGGGCGCTGGTAAGGCCGAAAGTGCTCGTGGCCTACTGTGAACCGCAGGTAACGCCGGTGGGCCGGCAGGACTGGGATGTGGAAATAAGCGTCCTGCAAATCCAACGCTACCATCCAGTCTCCTGGGTCCAGGGCAGCTAAGACCTGAGCCAGAGTCAGCATCTTGAACTTCTCCTTCCGGAGGAAGCCGTTGACGTTTCGTAGGTCCAAGATAGGGCGTAGGCCCCCTTTGCCCTTCTTGGGTACCAGAAAGAAGTGGGAGTAGCAACCACGTCCTACTTCTGGCCCAGGAACGCGCTCGATGGCCCCCTTGGCCAAGAGGGCTGAAACTTCCTCCTGCAGAAGCCGCAGTACGCAGTGGTGTTGCGGTGGCATGGCTTGAGGGGTCGTCTCGAAGAGGAGGGAGTAGCCCCTCCGAACGATCTGCAGCACCCACCTGTCCGACAGTGCGCCAGTGAGCGTGATGATGGCGAACCCTGCCCCCCACTGGCGTCACATGGACCGAGAAGCACGGACTAGGAGGGTTTAGAGGCGGATGCCTCGGGGGAAGGTGTGGACTGGCCTCGCCGTTGTCCCAGACGCACAAGTTACTACTTGTGTAACGATATATCTGTAAGAGACATTAGTTAGTGATAGATTTCTTACCTTAGAATATCCCCAGGCGTCAGACTGGATCTGGAAAGTTTTGCGTAGCAGTACCCTTGCGCGTCGGTAGGCGTCGTCTGCGGCTCCGCGTCCGTCGTAGGCGTCGTGGGCGCCGTGATGAAGTCGTCGGAGTACTTAGACGCCCCCTCCGCGTGCTGACGTCAGTTCTTAGCCACAGCTTTTCCGCGCCAGAAGCGCAGAGCCATGACAAAAACCGACACTGGTGCCAAGAAACTAGGGCCCTGAAAGGGGAAGACCTTAACCCTAGATATCGGTTCGCAGAACGGGGAGGATGGGTGGGTCGGTAAGGAATCTATCACTAACTAATGTCTCTTACAGATATATCGTTACACAAGTAGTAACTTGTGCATCTGAAAGAGACACGTTAGTGATCGATTCCTTACCTTAGAATAGATACCCCAGCAATACCATCCCCGTGGTGGTGGGTCTGCGAACCAATATTTACACCAGAAAGTCCTGGAGAACGGAGCGGCCAAAGTAGCCATCCCTCCGGACTTGACTGTCCAGGCAGTAGTGCCTAGCAAACGTGTGCAACGAGGCCCACGTAGCTGCCTGGCATATGTCCTGCAAGGGCACACCTCGGCCCAAGGCAGTGGTAGTGGTAGTGGCCGTGGCTCGAGTGGAATGAGCCCGCAGCCCAACAGGTGGTTCCTTCTTAGCCAAGGAGTAACACGCCTGAATGCACATGATAATCCATCGAGAGATGGTCCTCTTGTGCACCGCTTTCCCTTTCTTAGCGCCCGCGTACCCAACAAAGAGTTGATCATCCACCCGGAACTGGCGTGTGCGATCCAGATAGAACGAGAGCGCACGTTTTGGGTCCAGACGGTGGAGCCTCTCCTCCTCTCTCGAGGGGTGCGGAGGCGGAAAGAAGGTGGGCAGTACCCTTGCGCGTCGGTAGGCGTCGTCTGCGGCTCCGCGTTCGTCGTCGGCGTCTTGGGCGCCGTGATGACGTCGTCGGAGTACTTAGACGCCGCCTCCGCGTGCTGACGTCAGTTCTTAGCCACAGCTTTTCCGCGCCAGAAGCGCAGAGCCATGACAAAAACCGACACTGGTGCCAAGAAACTAGGGCCCTGAAAGGGAATGACCGTAACCCTAGATATCGGTTCGCAGAACGGGGAGGATGGGTGGGTCGGTAAGGAATCTATCACTAACTAATGTCTCTTAAAGATATATCGTTACACAAGTAGTAACTTGTGCAACTTTCCGGATCCAGTCTGACGCCTGGGGATATTCTAAGGTAAGGAATCTATCACTAACGTGTCTCTTTCAGATCGCTTCCACGGCGATTTCCACGGCGTGTGGCTGGCAGCACGTGTGCGGGCGCCCCTTCCTTGGCCACGACAGGAGCGAGAGGCACCCGTGTGCTGGCGCAGGGCCGAGAGGCCCAAGGACTTGGCCGTAGCCCTGGAGTCCTTAAAGCGCTCAAGCGCATGGTCTGCCTTGTCGCCAAAAAGGCGACGGCCATCAAACGGCATGTCCATCAGAGTGTTTTGGACATCTGCCGAAAAGTTGGCGAACCTCAACCAGGCATGGCGTCTAACCGCCACCGTCGTTGCCATCGCTCTACCTAGTGAGTCGGTGGTATCCAGCCCACACCGGATGGAATATTTGGCTGCATCCCGACCCTCCACAAGGGCTTGGCCGAGTTTGGCCCATACTGTGAGAAGTTGGCCTGACATATGATGTTCACTAGTTCTAGTGATCACCTTGTATCAGTCCAAACAACCCTTATGGTGATGGGTTGTAAGTCAACCTTATAGACCAGCTATCCTAGTAGCGTGGACAAAAGCAGTCTTTAGGCTAAACTCTTTATGGCATGTGAAGCCAGCTGTTTTACCACATATAACCTTTGAATACCAAACGAAAAGGACACCACACAGGTAGTTATGAAAATAAACAGTTATTTATTATCTAACATACACCTCTGAACTCTTTATGAGGTCAGAGGGCTAAGCACATGACAAACTCTTAGGAAAAATACGTTTAAGTTGCACGATTTACAATGGTGCCCTAGGGGCACGGCAAACTATATAAATGGAATGCGAAAGTCAATTAAAGGAATGGAGCTGTCCAGAGGTTGTAGGATCGCTGGGACCACGCTATACTAACTTGAGGTAAGTAATAGGAGGCCCACGGAGCGCGTGTGCAGAGTGTGAACTCACACGCGAGATGCGTACAAACGTCTATGGAGAGTACATACTGAAACGACAATGGAACTGGACACTAGGATAGTCAAGCTACCCTTGAGCACCGAAATGCTCGTGTTACCTCACCCACAGGCTGCGGGTGCATAGGTGCGAAATCGTGTCAGGTTTCCCCGTCGAAGTCTATGGTGCCTTGAAGAAAAATGCTGCAGGCGGCCAGGAGGAAGATGTCCGGTGCAATCCAAGGGTGGATTGGTGAAGAGAGGAACCTGAAAGCAGAGGGGACAATGTTCAAAGTCACTAGCCAGTGACTGGAGTGGAACCAGGTGTCGTCGTCGTGATCAGGTGAAGGTGGACGCTCGTCTCTGCAGCTACGTGGACCAGGTGGTGTCTTCGACGACCAGGATGGAGGCACGAGCTGTCCCACGCAGGCTCTCTCTGTCGGCGGTGTCGTCTCCGGATTCGGGTTCAACAGGCCTGGGCAAAGGCAACCCACGCGGTGAGTGGAAACGGCGTCTGGAGTGGACCAGGAGGGTCCCGGGTGCTCCTCTTTTGGAAGGGAGCAAGGGCCAGTCTGGAGCAACCAGACCAGCAGCAAAGTTGTCAGTGTTCGTCGTCTAGAAGGTCACTAGCCAGCCGGCAAGTGACCAGACAACTCATCGAGCAGCAAACAGGCAGAAGGGCACCACGCAGATCACGTGGATGCTGGAGGGCTGATCTTCGATGCAGGAGCTGCTCTGGGTCGGGGCTTCTCAGTCCCCAAAGTACTTGGACGAGGAGGCCTCGGAAATCGTGCTGGAGCGAATTGCTGCTTCTTTCAAGATGGCCGGTCCCACGTGTCTCGTCGCACCCACGGGTCTCAGCTCGGCTGCACATGTGGGTTGAGGTCGGAGAGGTCTGGGAATCCGGGTCTCGTCGGGATCTGAAGTCTGGATCCCTTGCAGGAAGACGACAAAGGGGAGTCGCGTTACGCTGATGGTGCCTGCAGATGCAGGGTGTACACTCCTTGCCCACAAGGGAGATTCCTTTTTTCTTCTGTGGAGCAGAACGTCGAGGTCCAGAGTTTCTTCTTGTGAAGTTGATCAGGATAATCTAATTTGGAATGGGACCAGCTCCTACCTTTATTCAGCTAAAGGGGGCTGCACTACGACTAGGTCCCTCCTCTGGGTGGGACCAGGAAGGGGGGTGGTTACACCCCCTTTCCTTTGTCCGGTCCTGCGCCAGCTCTGGGGCTGGGGTGCCCCAGGAACTGGTTTGGACCGGCATATGCACAGGGACACCTTGTGTGCCCCAGGCATGTCTCATTCCTTTCAGCCCTTTCCTACCTAATACACAAAATCCTGTCTGGGGTGGTGCTAGCACCTCCCAAGGCAGGAAACCCTTTGTCCAAGCCTCCCTCGCTGGAAGGACTCCCAGCAGCAGGAGGTCAGACTTGTATCTGTGGTGGCAGCATCCATTTTGTGATGCTGAGGCTCGAGTTAACTTTAACCGGGGTTCACAGTTACATCCATGTCGTGTCCCTCTAGAAGGGTGGAATGCTAACCCCGTCGCCAGAATTGGCGAGGGGTTAGTATTCCAATTCGTATGACACCGTACTCGACATGTTTTGATAATGTGATACCAAAGTTAGCAAATAACCGCGAGGATTATAATGCACTTAGGAGTATATGGTACGCGTTATCATGGAACAGCTATTAGGACTTGGTTCCGCAAGCTGCAAACTGGCTCAGCTCATGCCAGAGCACCATCTCACATAATTCCAAGCACTCTGCCTTCAGGATTGTTAAGGCCTGCCATAGGAGTGACTGATAGGAATATATGTGTTCATTTTAGGGTTAGATATAGAGATACTATATCTAAAGCAAAGGGTGATTACACCACCTTGCCCCAGCTGTCATGCAGCCAGTGGTGTCCAATTTGGATGGCCAGCCAGGGGTGGCATAATACATGCTGCAGCCCCTGGTAGGCCCTGGGTACACCTATGCCCTGGATACCTAAGGTATGCTATACAGGGACTGATAAGGTGGCCCAGTACTAATTGGTAAATGCACCTAGGGTACATGCTTGTCAATTTAGCGAGAGAACAGCTAGGCTGTGGGTCTGATTAGCAGGCCCACAGCCAGGGAAAGTCGTAAACCAGTGAAGCAAAAAGCAAAAATCGGGGGTGACCATAGGATTGCAGTCCCCACTCTCCTACATAACCCCCCCCCTCCCAAACTTAGGGACAATAAACTAACCTTGACCAGGTGAGTCTTCTTGCTCTAAGTGTAAGTACCTGGAGAGACCATCTGCATTACCATGGTCAGTCCCTGGGCGGTGCTCCACTGTAAAGTCCATCCCCTGTAGGGAAATGGACCACCTAAGAAGTTTGGGGTTTTCACCCTTCATTTGATTTAGCCATAAGAGGGGCTTATGGTCGGTCTGAATCTTGAAGTGAGTACCAAACAAGTATGGCCTCAACTTCTTCAGGGCCCAAACCACAGCAAAGGCCTCCCTCTCAATAGCTGACCAACGTTTCTCTCAGGGGTCAGCCTTCTACTTATAAAAGCAATGGGCTGGTCATGACCATCAATATTCAGTTGAGATAGAACAGCTCCCACACCCAACTCAGAAGCATCTGTTTGGACAATGAATGGCTTGGAGTAGTCTGGACTCTTGAGAATAGGTGCAGTGCACATGGCCTGCTTTAGGTCATCAATTGCCTTTTGACAGCTAACTGTCCACTGAACTTTCTTTGGCATTTTCTTACTTGTCAGGTCATTAAGTGGAGTCACAATGGTTCCATAATTTCTGACAAATTTTCTATAGTAACCAGACAGGCCCAAGAAAGCTCTGACCTGTGTCTGGGTGGTTGGAGGAGCCCAGTCCTTTATGGCCTGTATCTTGCTCTCCAAAGGTTGAACTTGGCCTCCACCTACAAGGTGGCCCAAGTATAAAACTTGACTCTGCCCTATCTGGCACTTGGTGGCCTTGATAGTGAGGCCTGCCTTTTGCAGGGCCTCCAAAACCTTCCTCAGGTGGATCAGGTGATCCTCCCAGGTGGAGCTAAAGACAGCAATATCATCTAGATATGCTGCACAGAAGTCATCCAGCCCAGAGAGAACTTGGTTCACCAACCTTTGAAAAGTGGCAGGTGCATTCTTCAAACCAAAGGGCATCACCACAAACTGGTAATGACCTCCTGGGGTAGAAAATGCTGTTTTGGCCTTGGCATCCTCAGCTAACCTGATTTGCCAATAACCAGCTGTCAGGTCAAATGTACTCAAGAACTTGGCAGAAGCCAATCTGTCAATGAGTTCATCTGCTCTTGATATTGGATGGGCATCTGTCTTAGTGACAGCATTGAGACCCTTGTAGTCTCATCCTGTAGTCTCATCCTGGGTGTGAGGTTTAGGCACTAGAACTACAGGACTAGCCCAAGGGCTCTCTGAGGGTTCAATGACTCCCAATTCCAACATCTTTTGTACTTCTTGTTTTATGCAGTCCCTGACGTGGTCAGGTTGCCTGTAGATTTTACTCTTTATAGGCAGACTGTCACCAGTGTCCACCTCATGGGTGCACCAGTTTGTCTGACTGGGTGTCAGAGAGAACATTTGTCTGAAGGATTGAAGAACCTGTTTACAATCCTCTTGTTGATGCTCAGAGAGGCTGTCAGAAAAGACTACACCATCTACTGACCCATCATCAGGGTTCTGAGTGAGCAGGTCTGGGAGAGGGTCACTCTCTTCCTCCTGTCCCTCATCTGTAGCCATGAGCAAGCCCATGTCTTCCCTGTTGACAAATGCCTTGAGCCTGTTCACATGAAGTACTCTGTGAGGGCTCCTGGGAGTTCCAAGGTCCACCAGGTAGGTGACCTCTCCTATTTGCTCAATAATGGTATGGGGTCCAGACCACTTGTCTTGGAGAGCTGCTGGGGCCACTGGCTCCAACACCCACACCTTCTGTCCTGGATGATACACAGTCAGGACAGCCTTTTGGTCATGCCAAGCTTTTTGGAGTTCTTGGCAGGCCTCAAGGTTTTTAGATGCCTTCTCCATGTACTCTGCCATCCTGGAGCGGAGACCAAGTACATAGTCCACTATGTCCTGTTTAGGCTTTTTGAGAGGTAACTCCCATCCTTCCTTCACAAGACACAGGGTTCCTCTTACAGGGTGCCAAAAGAGAAGTTCAAAAGGACTGTAGCCAACCCCCTTCTGTGGGACCTCTCTGTAAGCAAACAGAAGTTAGGGTAAAAGGATGTCCCATCTTCGCCTAAGCTTTTCAGGTAACCCTTTTATCATCACTTTGAGGGTCTTGTTGAACCTTTCAACAAGCCTATTGCAATGTGGGTGATAGGGGTGTGAGAAGTTGGCCTGATATATAATGTTCACTATTCTAGTGAGCACTTTGTATCAGTCCAAACAACCCTTATTGATGATTGGTTGTAAGTCAACCTTATAGACCAGCTATCCTAGTAGCATGGACAAGAGCAGTCTTTAGGCTAAACTCTAGAGGGCGTGTTAAGCCAGCTGTTATACCATCACATATACCCCTTGAACACCAAGTGAAAGGACACCACACAAGTTGTTATGAAAATAAAAGGATATTTATTTATACTAAGTCTACCCTGAACTCTTTATGAGTCAGGGAGCTAAGCACACAACAAAACTCTTACGAAAATACTTAAAGTTGAACAAATTACACCAATGCCCGAGGGGCACGAAAAACCATATACTACAAAAGTGGAATGCGAATCACTAGCAGGTAAGTAACTATTCTCAGAGGCTTTAGAACCGCTAGGCCTACAATACTGAACCCTTAGATTAGAAGCAGGAGGCCTAGGGACGTCGTGTCCAGAGTGGAAACTCTCACGAGCAATGCGGGACAAAGTCTATGGAGGCTAGTAAATGCAAAGTTAGTGTTCTCGGGCGAACCCGACTAGGTAGGTCAAAAACGAAAGTGGATCTAGGCACTTAGGGAGTGGTCCTACGCTGGAGCATCGTGGTACTCGGTTTACCTAGCCCAGGGGCTGCGGCTGCATAGGGTTCAAGTGACGTCGGGAATCCTCGTTGATGAACCAGGAGCCTGAAGTAAAAGTTGCTGGCAGGCGGCCAATGAAGATGTTCCGGGCTGATCCAAGGATGGATCAGTGAAGGATACCTGTAAGCAGAGGGGACCGAGTTCTGAATCACTAGCCAGTGATTAGGTGGGCACCAGGATGGCACCGGACGAGGTCACTCAGCCAGGTGAAGAAGTGACACTGGATTCTGCTGCTGCACGGACCAGGGCGCTGATATCTACCAGGCTGGATGTCTGCGAGCTGTCCCACGTCGGATGTCTGCTGCTGGCGATGCTGGATCCGGTGAAGGAGGCAACAAGCCTTGGCTAAGGCAAGCCCACGTGGCGACACAAAATGGCGTCTGGAGTGGACCAGGAGGGTCCGAGGAAGTTCCCCTTCAAGAGGAGACAAGGGCCAGTCTAGAGGAGCTAGACCAGCGGTGAAACAAACGTAGGACGTCGTCTGGAGGGTCACTAGCCAACGGGCAAGTGACCGGACAACGTGGCAAGCAACACAGAAGCAAAAGGGCCCAACGCAGATCTGGTGGATGCTGGGGGGCTGGACTTCGGTGCTTGTGCTGCTTGGGGTTGGGGCTTCTCTTACCCCAGTGCACCCACTCGAGGGTCCCTCGGCGGTCGTGCTGGGTCAGTGTCGTGCAGGTTCTGATGATAGCCGGTTCCTCTGGTCTCGTCGCACCCACGGTTCTCATCTGTGCTGTAGAGGCAGGTTGAGGTCAGAGAGGGCAGGGAGTCCGGGTCTCGTCGTGCTGGTCGGTCTGGTTCCGGAGGAAGGACGTGCAGCAAACCGCAGGATACTTAGTTGGTGCCTGCTGATGCAGGGTGACTACTCCTTAGTCACAAGGAAGAAATCTTGAGAAGAAGTCGAGAGTTCCTTTCGTGGAAAGTAGTTTCAGGATTCAAAGATGATCTAATCTGGAAGGGTCACTGCTCCTACCTTTATTCTAAAGAAAGGGGCTGGTACGCGACTAGGTCCTGCCCATGGGTGGGACCAGGAGGGGGGTGGTTACACCCCTCTCCTTTGTCCAGTCTCTCCCCAGCTCATGGGCTGGTGTGCCCCTGGAACTGGTTTGAGCCGGCATATGCACAGTGAGCACCGGGGTGCCCTTGCAGTCACCTTCCTCTCAGCCCTGCCTACCTGGGATACACAAAACCCTGTCTGGGATGGTGCTAGCACCGCACCCGACAGGAAACCTTTTGTCCAAGCTCTCCTCGCTGGAAGTACTCCCAGCAGCAGGAGGTCAGACTTGTGTCTGTGGTGGCAGCATCCATTTTGTGATGCTGAGGCTCGAGTTAACTTTAACCGGGGTTCACAGTTACATCTATGTCGTGTCCCTCTAGAAGGGTGGAATGCTAACCCCGTCGCCAGAATTGGCGAGGCGTTAGTATTCCAATTCGTATGACACCTTACTCGACATGTTTTGATAATGCGATACCAAAGTAAGCAAATAACCGCGAGGATTATAATGCACTTTAGAGTATATGAATTTGAATTTAAAATATTTGTATAGCGCAGCGTACACCAAACGGTTTCTTGGCGCTTAGGAGGCATAGAAGGCAGGAGCAGAGAAATAAGAAGGGTAAGGATTTGCTGTGGGAAAGCTTGACTGAACAAAAAGGTTTTCAAGCCCTTGCGGAAGAGGGAGTAGTGTTTGGTCGATCGTAGATGGTCGGGGAGGGAGTTCCAAAAAGTGGGTGCCAAAAATGAGAAATTGGACCCTCCCCACTTTTTCCTCTTATAGCGGGGTACCTGTAGAATGGATTGGGAAGATGATCGGAGCTCTCTGGTGGGGACATATTCCTTTATCAAGGAGGAGATAAAGGCAGGGGCTGATCCCTGGCGTGCCTGGAAAACCATGCAACCGGTTTTAAAGAGGGAACGTGTAGCGCCTTCAGTAGTGGAGTTGAATGACGGGAGCGGGGAAGGCCGTACACTAACCGAGCCGCCTGATTTTGCATAAGCTGGAGTTTTCGTAAGCTATAGGCCGGAATGCCGTTGTACAGGGCATTGGCATAGTCCAGCCGGGAGATCACAAGGGCAGACATAATCAACTTTAGTGCCAAGGGGGAAAAGAAGCGGGAGACAGTGCGAATAGTGCGGAGAGTGAGAAAGCAAGAAGAGACGACAGAGCTGATTTGTGAGTGAAGGGTGAGGTGATTATTCATTTTAATACCTAGGGTCTTGACTGTAGGAGAGGGAGTGGGAGGGGAACCTAAGGAAGAGGGCCAAAAGGAAGAGTTCCAGGGACTGGAAGAGCCACCAGTGAGGACCAGCTCGGTTTTATCCGGGTTCAACTTCAGATGGTTGTGGCTCATCCAGTCCCTGATGAAAATCATAATGGTTTGAAAATTAGAGCTAGAGTGGGAAGAAGAGGAAAGATTGAAGACGAGCTGGAGGTCATCTGCATAATTGTATACTGTGATCTCCAGCTGCTGGAGTGCGAAAATAAGAGGGTAGATATAGAGGTTGAACAAAAGAGGAGAGAGAGAGGAACCCTGGGGGACACCACAAGTGATCTTGAGTGGAGTTGCCATGAAGTCCCCCAGCCGGACCGCCTGGGTGCGATCCCGCAGGAAGGACGAAAGCAAGACCAGGGCTGAGCCCCCGATTCCCGCCGCTCTGATACGTGAAAGCAAGATGGAGTGGTCCACCGTATCAAAAGCGGCGGAGAGATCGAGGAGCACCAGGGCCTGATGTTTGTTTTAGTCCAAGCCCTCCCTGAGGTTGTCCAGGACCGACACCACGACGTACTCGGTAGAGTGCCTAGGCCGAAAGCCCGCTTGACAGGACGCCAAACCCCCGGTTGCTTCCACGTGGGCGCTAAGTACCGAGGTGACATGGCGCTCAAGCACCTTGCCCAGGTAGGGCAGCAAGGAGATGGGCCGGTAGATGATTGGGGTGGATGGATCGGCGCCAGGTTTCTTTAAAATAGGCACAATAGTGGCCGATTTGAGAGCTGGGATCACAACCCCTTGTGCAAGGGAACTGTTGAGGAAGGTGATCGGGGGCTGAGTGCAGACGGAATAGATCCGTTGGAGAATGCGGGCCGGACAGATATCGGCCGGGGAACCTGACTTTACTTTAAGGAGTGTTTCCAAAAATACTTCTTCCGTGAGAGGGGGGATCGAGAGTAGACAAGGTTGGACAGTGGGAGGGAGGGGATCAACATAAGTAGAGAAGGGGGGAGGGATGTTGGTCTTGATATTAGAGATTTTGTCCAGAAAATAATGATTCAGTGAGTCACACAGGGACTGGGTAGGAGGAGGTTTAGGAATGATCCTCTCTGAAAAGGCTAAATCATGAACAATGGTGAAGATTTCTCTCGATTGGTTCTCTGCCGCTAGAATTTTAGATGAGAAATGGGCAGTTTTGGCTTCTAAGATGGCTTTTTTGTACTCCTGCAATAGTGTGAGGTAGTGAGTTTTCTGTAGGGGACAATATTCCCTTCTCCAAAATCTCTCAGCTCGCCGGAGGGACAACTTTTTTTCCTTTAGGTCTTCGTTGAACCACCGGTTCGCCTCCTTAGGTCTTTTGGTTGATATCCGGCGGGCGTAAGGGGGCTATTGAGTTGCTGCCTCCCGCAAGCCAGGTATCAATCACAGTAGCTTGTGATGAGGAGGGTAGGCCCGCCAGGTCAGGTGGGGAGTTTAAAAGGGAAGATGATAGTGAGGTAAGATCAACACGATTCCAGTTCCGTGCCCAGGTGTTTTTTGCCAACGGAACCTTAGTAGCGGGGTTGAGGTGAAGGGAGAAAGAAATAAGGGCATGATCAGACCATGGGCATGGGGACACTGATATAGAAGAAATGGAATAGTTAAGGGACCAAACTTGGTCTAGCACGTGTCAATGTACATGTGTCGGAACTTATATGGGGGATAAAATTCAGTGATTGAAGTAGTTCTGTGAATTGCTTGGAGGCTAGGCATTCAAAGGGATCATTGGGCCAGTAGTTAAAATCACCTAGTACTAGGACTGATGCATGATTGACCGCCAGCGTGGCCAGTAGATCCTGAAAGGCTGGCATAAACAGAGGAGTGGGCTGGGGTGGTCGGTATGTTAACAAGCAAATGAGGGGGGAGAGATAGTGGAAGAGCGAACCACAAGGTGCTCGGTGGAGTCGATAGGGGTGGAGGGGAGGAGTTGGAAGTTACACTCCGACCTGGCAATGAGCGCCACGCCACCCCCTTTCTTACCTGCCGGGTGGTCGGCACAGATGGCCGCGTAAGCAGGGGGAAGGGCAGCTAATAGGGATGGCAAGGAGGACTCACAGAACCAGGTCTCGGTATATGGTACGCGTAGGCTTTCCTGTTTTCAGTTTCTATTTTTGGTAAATTCTGGTGGTGTTTTTTCAGTGTTTTCCAGTGATTTCCATATCTTAAAAAAACAGTGCTTTCCAGTGGTTACTCATTTTCGCGCCAAAAAAATCAACTGAAACAGTGTTTTACCGGTGTTTGTGGAACGCTTCGCTTTTATTATTGCCTTTTCCGTTTTCTTCAGAAATGGTATCATACTCTACATTTCAGAAGTTAATACAGTCATGAAATACTTTCTATTGTCCTTTGATTCTGCAGCTCAGATTTAACATGCATTTGCAATGCAATAGGTCTCGCACTTATGCGATTTTAAACTATTGGCATTGTAAATGACAAAGCCTTTTATTTATGTTTTAAAAACAAAAACAAAAATAAAAGGCATTGTTATTTGCAATGTCAAACTTGCGTAAATGCGAGACCTATTGCATTGCAAATACTTGTTTCAAATGTAAGCTTGAATTGGTGATTCAGAGTTTGTCAATAAATATACGTAGAGAATTTTTTTTAATGCTATAATGAAATTGCAGTGTGGCCGAAAAGGCATATGCAAGTCAAAAAATGGGGTTAAGAAAAAGACTTTCTGTAGCAAAAAAATAATAATAAGTATTTGGGACTTTGTTTTTTGCACTTGATTTTTTTTGTCCGACAGTGATAGTAGCTTTTGCTTTTTTGACTGCTCTCCAACAGGATTGTGTAGCAAGTGCTGAAATGCAATAAGGTACTGTTAGATGCACCATGACAATAAGTTTGCCTTTGGGACCTTATTAGTATTTAGTTGTGCAGCACAATATCCTTGATCAACAACTTTTTTTATTTTTTATTTTATTTTTTTATTGCACAGAGTAAGGGATTTCAGTTTACACAGCTTCTGGCCGACAACCCCTCCAGGGCCGGCCGCAACCCAGTTATTCGTCTCAAGTTCTTCACACACAATACACAGCCTTGTGGCCGACAACCCAGGGGTCCGGCGACGCATTGGTACATCCGAGGTCCATTGTGTAATACAGGTTGTACAAGTGGGCGGCTGCCCGCCTTTCTGTGCGTTTTTCAATTTTCGCCCTTCTCAACAGTCCCTAAACTCCCTCAAGACAACACCCCCCTAACCTTGCCTATAGCCCTACCAGTGTACCTCGCTCCCTCTAGCCTAGCCAGCTCTGCCATGACCATGTCTGCTCCCAGCTCCTCAATCCAATATTGACCCACCCATTGGTAGCAAAGGGGCCCTGAAGGGGGTCTGATCCCAAGCCTCGCTTCTAGTACCTCTGCTAGTGGAAAGATCGAACAGTGAGTGGACAACCCTGTAAGTCCCACCTCCATGGAACCTTGGTCAACAACATTAACTGTTGCTTGCCCAGTCGTTTTCTGGCTGCCGATATACGCTGAGTGTTATACATAGAGATATTATTTTTGAGCCAAAGTCAAATGGGATGTAACACAACATACATATAAAATCCCGCTGCCTACCTTATTTGCTCCTAACACTAATCTATCAATAGCACATTAGTTTGTGAATCTAAGAAAGAAAAAAACAAAATAATTTATAATTGTACACAAATAAAACGACTTGAATTTTAAAAAAGCAACAACACATTGCAATCTATGTGGTGCTTGTTTGTGTAATTAACGGCTGAAATGCCAGAAACCAGTCCTAGGAAGCTTGTTTCCGGTCCAGGGAAGGCATGGCTTGGCAGTTCGAGCTGGACTGTTCCCATGAGGCACAGGGTCAGACTGATTTGCATATGGTCATGTCTGAACTGGGGTGGCAGAGCGGGCTAAAGAACGGTGATGGATTAAACCCAGATCTTTTGACTGGGTGTGAGTGTTTGATTGGTTCAGATGCTCCGTCCATCACCACCCTCTTTTGTACCGGTTTGTGTAATTAGCCATTTTTTTAAAGCGGCAAGTAGCCAATGTAATCACATCGGCCCAACTCAACAGTGCTCATTTTATCGACTTTAGAAGGATGAAGGGTGGAATCTGCCTTGTGGTGGTTGCTGCTGTGGCCTGTAGGCTAACTCCGGAACCCGCGTGGGAGCGTTTAACTGAGCTTTCTTTATTGCCTGTTTAACTGAGCTTTCTTTATTGCCTGTGTGGCAGTTTGCATTCCTATCAGTTACAATTACAATCCCTTAAAATGTTAGTTACATTTAAACACTCACACTTAGAGTTGCAGGAGCACTGTTCATTTGATTCCAAATGTGACCATTTCTGTTCAATCATAAAGCAAACCCTCTTTATTTTTAAGTCCTCTGCCCACGATCCCAAGACGGGAAGGAGCAAGGGAAGTTGATCTGTGCTTTTTTTCCGGAGTTTTATACAGCGCGAACACTTGAACCTGGTATCGGTTATCAGAGCGCTTTACATAGCACCAGTTGCGTTACATGAGGACATATTCATTATTTTGTTAGGCATGGGGAGATTAAGTGATTTGCACAGAGTCACAGGATTTTCAGTGTAGAGCAAAATGTGGAAACCACAAAGTATGGTCAAGGCTTCTGCCATGACCCTGCTCTAGTATGCTACTGCTGGCTCTCTATCACAGATACTCAAATGTTCTCACTGCCAACACATTAGCTGCAGAAATTGGGAATTTTGCTGAAAACTATAGATATTGCAGTTGTTAACTTCTTTTTGCTCTGGTTGTGCTGTGTAGTTGTTTTGGAGGCAGACTGACCATTGCACTCCAGAAATTCAGTATCCAAAGCTCCTCTCTATGAAAACGGAGTTCTCAACATTGGAGCACAGAGTATCTTGATTTCACACAAACCAGGCGTGGACTTAAAACCACTTCAACCCCTAGGGACAAGAAAATGCAGGCAGGGATTGGCTGAAACTGTGAAATGAGATTAAAAATAATCAACTGTTTGGCTTTTCCATATCAAGAAAATGACAAAGGAAAAGGCCATGCCTGGAGGTTTGAGCCATAAGGGAAGATAAGCGGCCTTGACTAAGTGCATATTCACAGAAGTGCAATTCTAGCTGACACAGAGCCCTGAGGTACTTCTGGAACTAAACCATGGAAAAGGAACAGGTACTGAACACACATCTTTTCTGACAATGCATTGTTCTATGAATACACATAAACACTGCCACCACCCCTCCATCCCCCCCAAAAAGGCAATGGTGAGCTGAAATGTGCTACACTATGGCAACAAATAAAAAAGGCACAACAATGAAAAGTTTTTTCTATTTAGGGAGCTGCTTTGATAAAGGTCAATAATGCAATAGAAATGTTCTGGTGTATGATTGGGCGGCAGAAAAATCACAGCAACCATGGACAAGAAAGATATTATAGCAATGTGATAGATTCAATAGTAGTTGCTGGGGTGGGAAAATGTTCAAGAAGTAAAACAGAAATGACACGCAATAAAAGAAAGAGCTTACCCAGATTAGGAAAAGGTGACCTAAATTACCAGCAAACAACGATGCTCGGTGCTTGTTAAGTTCAAAGCAGTCCTAGACGTGACATCAGCCTCAAGTCTCCTCAAAGCGGCCACATCTGTTAATAAGCATTTTCCTTCGGAATCGCAATGGTTTTCAGGTCGGAAACAAATTTGCCTTCACAAAACATATTCTGGGTCTGCTTTATGACACCTCGGTGCTCTCCGTGACCCCTAACACTGCTGCAGTTTAACCTAAAGGGGTGGGAGTGCGTGAAAGGGAGTGACAGTCGGGTCGGATAGCAGTGCCACACTTCGAAATGGGCGTGCTTTTGTTCCTGCCTCTGATAGTTATGCGCAAATACTTCGCCTTAATAGCCCCCTGCCAGGAAATGTTAAACCTGCCAAATGAGACAATTACAGGCTGGCTCAACCGCGAAATGCAGGCAGGGCGATGACTGATGCAAGGCCTCAGAGCTAAAGGGGAGGTGCTTGCATTTCCTTTGGCTTGCAAATGTTTCTTCGATTTTCGTATAAATGCAATGGGGGTGGGGGGGCTTAAGTTCACTGGTCTGCCAATTGCTGAATATTTCGGCAGATAATCATACCAACATACAGTGAGTGCTGAGTGCTCGGGTGCGGCTGGCCGCAGTAGGACGATTAAGCACAACAGCTCATCTCCCCCCAAGTGACCAGACAGGGGAGGGGGTCTGGTGTTGCTCTGCCCTGGGACCATAAACACCACGGCTCCCCATGTGCGGACCGGCCCAGAAGCAGTGTTTTCGCCTGACACCTCCGCGCCAGGCACCACAGTTTATTATGCGTTGGCTCCCTCAAGTGGACAAAACCTGCAACAATGATGAAAATCAGTGACACTCGGTTTAAACCAGGTCAGCTGATTTTCATCCGGTAGAGTACTGTCGTTTAGAGTCGGTTTAAACCGAATTCCGAACAGCCTAGGTACGCGTTATCATGGAACAGCTATTAGGACTTGGTTCCGCAAGCTGCAAACGGGCTCAGCTCATGCCAGAGCACCATCTCACATAATTCCAAGCACTCTGCCTTCAGGATTGTTAAGGCCTGCCATAGGAGTGACTGATAGGAATCTGTGTGTCCATTTTAGGGTTAGATATAGGTATACTATATCTAAAGCAAAGGGTGATTACACCACCTTGCCCCAGCTGTCGTGCAGCCAGTGGTGTCAGATTTGGATGGCCAGCCAGGGGTGGCATAATACATGCTGCAGCCCCTGGTAGGCCCTGGGTACACCTATGCCCTGGATACCTAAGGTATGCTATACAGGGACTGATAAGGTGGCCCAGTACCAATTGGTAAATGCACCTAGGGTACATGCTTGTCAATTTAGAGAGAGAACAGCTAGGCTGTGGGTCTGATTAGCAGGCCCACAGCCAGGGAAAGTCGTCAACCAGTGAAGCAAAAAGCACAAATCGGGGGTGACAATAGGATTGCAGACCCCACTCTCCTACACGTACCTCCAACGGACACTCTGGCAGCACTTCCGCAACCAAGAGGCATGCGGTGTTGGAAGACCGCAGTCCCAGACTAAGGGAGGAGAAGATCTTTTTTCCGTACTGCTCGTACCTCTAGGATTCCCTGTCAAGCGGAGCCGACGGGAATGCGGTCTGGGAATTGGAGGCCTGGATGACCAGACTCTTGGGGGTGGGGTGGGTGGACAGGAAACATGGGTCGCCCGGGGCCGGGCGGTGGCGTCTGGCCACGTTCCCATCTACGGGCAAACCCGTAGCGGGCCTGGACCAAGTGCCCAAAAGAACGTCGGTCATGGGCTCATTAAAGGGCAGCAGAGGCTCGGCCGAGCTTGACTGCGGTTTAAGGACCTCAGTGAGGAGGTTAGTCCTCACGGCCGCGACGGGGAGTTCAAGGGATAAGGCCTTGGCCGCCCGCATCAACACCACACTATAGGTTGCCCCCTCCTCCGAAGCCACGGTAGGAGGGGAGACAAAACCAGTGTCTGGAGAGGTGTCCAGGCCACTGGCCTCCCCAAGATCCCCTGTCCAGTCCTCTTGAGACTGACACTCTTTGGTCAGAAGGTCCTCAGACCCCTCCCAATCCTCCCCATCACCCATCTCCTGATACTCAGGGTTTTCAATCAATGGGGCCGGTTAATAGAAGTGAAAGTCTCCAGACGGAGACGGAGTGGAAAGCGGCGCCCAGCGGCGCCGTTCCGATGTCGGAACCGGAGCGAAGGAGGCATCGGGCGGCGCCGCCCGAGGACAGCGCCGTAGGAGACACCTGACAGACCGACGCCGGGGGGGTCGTAATGTCAACCGGCGACGATCCAGATCCCGAAGAAGGTCCAGTGGGGTCAATTGGCACCGGGCCCGAAGGCGCCGGCGGCATCGGGGCCAAAGCACCCGACGGCGTCAGGGCCGGAGCCCCCAAACCCACTAGGGGCCCCAGACGGGTCCGCTGGGCCCGAAGGCTCCGCGGAGCCCGCCGGAGGAGAGAGGGACCTCATGGCTATGAGGAAGCTCTCGATCTCCTCCGGCGTCGCGTCTCGCCCAGGGACCGGAGGGTGTGGAATGGGACGCGACGCCCGCGACTCTGAAGGAGCTGCGTGGGCGGTGTCACCTGAACCCCCGGCCACATCGCGCGAGCGTCGGGGAGGGGGGGGGTCAGAAGAGCGATGACGCCTCTTCGACTTCTTGCGCTTCTTACCGGATGACGACTTCGACCCGGAGGAGTGGTGCCGACTCTCGGAACTGTGGTGGCTCCAAACCCGCGACCTGTCCCACGACCTCCCGTGGGACCGGGACCGGGACCTCTCACGGCGCGGGCCGACTGCCGGAGTTCGAGTCGCCTGCGGGACCGCTCCCGCCTGGCTTTCGAAGAGAGGGCACGGCAGTCGGAGCAGGCCTTGTCGTCGTGGTCGACGCCTAGACAAGTTGGGCACAGGTGGTGAGGAACCGTGACCGACATCGTGCGGTCGCAATCCTCGCAGTGCTTGAAACCAGGCATCCCTACGGCACCGATCGGAGTCCAAAGACTTTGAGAAATGATCGAAAATGATCCAAAAAAGTTAGTCAAAAATTGACTAGGGTTACTGCTTTTTCCAGATCTGCGCTTGCTGGCGCGGAAAAAAAGAAGAACTGACGTCAGCATGCGGCGGCGGCGCCTAAGTACTCCGACGACGTCATCACGGCGCCCACGACGCCGAGCCGCAGACGACGCCTACTGAGGCGCAAGGGTACTGCTACGCAAAAGTTTTCGGATCCAGTCTGACGCCTGGGGATATTCTAAGGTAAGGAATCTATCACCAACGTGTCTCTTTCAGATTAACCTATACAAAACAAATCTGCCATGACAATCAACTTTTTTCTACTGTTTAATAGGGGTGGGGTATGCTTTTTTCGTGATCAGGGTGCTCATGGGCAATAAATTAGGTGTAGCGCATTTTGGAAATTTGGAAAGCAGCTGCAAATTAAATCTCGGTTTATGGGACCTGAAGTTTGTTTACAGGTCTCTATCATCCCTCCAATTGTTTGCCTGCAATATTGGAGAAAGTATTCTATTTCTTGCTTTTTAACTTTCCCCCCCAAAAATGGTAATTCCGGGGGTGTAGCTTGGATGGCAGAGCTTATGGCAGAGTGATCCCGTCTCTCTGATCGACCCGGATACAACCATGTGACCTTCGCTGCATACTTGAGGCTATATTAAGATCTGCAGCCAGAATCTGGTACCTGATGCAGGGAGTCATCTCTCAGGCCCGTAAAACTACAGCTGGACACGCCAATTCCAGACGTAAATCAACCATTACATTTCCGGCAGTAACATAGCGTGGAAAACAAGATGGCGACGACCCAGATGTACCCAACCGCAGAGCTTCCAGCTTGACGGAGATCCGGGCTCCCTCCTCGAGCAGCTGCTTCTTACAGGAAAGCCATTCATCCACTCACCGGGCAAATCCTATTCAAGGTACTAGTTACTTCTGTCTTTTCAAGTCCAACATGACTTGCACGGCGATCGGTCTCCCAATGCTGCCTGACCCTAAGATGGCGACTGCTCTTGTAGCGACCATACCTTGAAAGGAGTAATTTTATTGTGCACAGCTTCCAGAGAGGTAACATGGAGTTTCACTCATGTCAGCATAACAAATCAGTGTCTGTCCGCACGCCACTTAGACGTTTATACCCGATACGTACTACACCATTAGAGGCTCTGATTTCCATGCACATAAGATGGCGTCCACCCAGTAAAAGCTTCACAACACACAACATGTATGCATGTAAGCCAATCCATACAACAAGCTATTGCGAATAGATAACGACTTGTAAGATAAATAACAGTGAATTCAGCATTCCACCCATGTTCATCCAAAGACCTAACTGCAGCATCTAACCACAAGTCTGCCACTCCTGCCTGTTTTGGTGCCTGACCTCAAATAGTCACATATCACTTTATAGTTGTTCCACCGTTAGAACAAAGTTAGAGTACTACTCAAGAAAATCACATTAAGGATCCTATATGTAAGCCACATAGCGTGTCTGGAGCACCTTGTTGCGTATAAGTAGGCCCCACAAAATAGTCTGCACCAACAAAAAAAAGTGCTGTCTCCTCCAAATCTTTTCTGAACCCTTCAATCCCATAAAAAAACCTATCAAGGTTCGATAGGAAGTCGCTCCCGACTCACCTAAAATGTCAGGGGACACAGTTCTCAATTAAAGAACACAAAGTATGCAAGTTTGCTAAGTTTGTAAAACAAAGTGCGTTAAAAGTTTGCAAAGCAGGAGCGCTAAAGTACTGTATCTACGCTAGAATTTAGCTCTACTAAACGTCACTTCCCCGATTTTCAGGTACAAAAGAGAATAAGAGATATAGAAAACTCAAGTAATCGTTCCAACAAAGATATGAAGTCCCTTCTTGCCATTACCAGGATTCTAAAAAGACAAGCCGCCGAACTTGAAGACAGGAGCAGAAGAGGCAATATTAGAATTTTTGGGATACTGGAAGGGCAGAGAACTGTTCAGAATCTTGCATTTCCTTCTTAGAGAACTGGATTCCACAGATCACAGGCATAAAATTCCACATAAACTTTGAACTAGATCGCACACAGAGTTTCGACATACAACTTTGAGGCAAGGAAAATGACACGCCCAATAATTTGCAAGCCTCGGAGATATCAGCACGTGGAGGCCATTCTGATCTTTGCTCGCAAGAATCGCCAAATCACATGGAATGGCCACAAAATACGTTCACACAGGACTACTCAAAAACTACTGTTGACACAAGGAAAGGCTTCCTCAAGCTCAGAGAAACTACGAGAAAGAAACATCCAATTCTCATTTGCAGGCCCATCAAAAGTCAAAATAACAGAGAATGGAAGGATCTACTTCACTGACAAACGATTTGTCGAACTTTCTAGACAGCCCAAACTCACATGACATAGAACACGATAACTCTTCCACTAACAAAAGGAAATTCGAATTTGAATTGGATTTCTAACGCGCATATTAACTTGTGGGCGTCCCAGCGCTGGACTCATCAGGCTAGATCCAGAGCAGCGTGATTCAGGGAAACAGCCAAGTTTTCAATAGCTTGCGGAAGACTAATAGGTTGGTTTCCCTCCGGATGTTGAGGGGTAGGGCATTCCATAGCCTGGGGGCATTGTGTGAGAAGTTGGCCTGATATATGATGCTCACTAGTTCCAGTGATCACCTTGTATCAGTCCAAACAACCCTTCTGGTGATTGGTTGTAAGTCAACCTTATAGACCAGCTATCCTAGTGGTAGCATGGACAAAGCAGTCTTAGGCTAAACTCTTTTGGCATGTGAAGCCAGCTGTTTTACCACATATAACCTTTGAACACCAAATGAAAAGGACACCACCCAATTTGTTATGAAAATAAACAGTTATTTATTAACTAACATACACCTCTGAACTCTTTATGAGGTCAGAGGGCTAAGCACATGACAAACTCTTAGAAAAAATACGTTTAAGTTGCGCAAATTACAATGGTGCCCTAGGGGCACGACAAACCATATACTAAGTAAGTGAAATGTGAAAGTCGATAAAAGGAATGGAGCTGTCCAGAGGCTGTAGGATCGTTGGGCCACGCTATACTAACTCTAGGTAGGTAATAGGAGGCCCACGGAACGCGTGTGCAGAGTGTGAACTCACACGCGAGATGCGTAACAGTGTCTATGGACAGTACAGTTCAAGAAAAAGGTGAGTACGGACAATCCAGACTAGGTAGAACTAAAACGACTGTGGAACTGGACACTAGGAGAGTCAAGCTACCCTTGAGCACCGAAATGCTCGTGTTAACTCACCCACAGGCTGCGGGTGCATAGGTGCCAAGTCGTGTCGGGTTCCGGCGTTGAAGTCTATGGAGCCTGGAGGAAAAGATGCTGCAGGCGGTCATGAGGAAGATGTCCGGTGCGATCCAAGGGTGGATCAGTGAAGAGAAGAACTCTGAAAGCAGAGGGGACAATGTTCAAAGTCACTAGCCAGTGACTGGAGTGGAACCAGGAGTGGAACCAGATGTCGTCGTCGCGATCAGGTGAAGGTGGACGCTTGTCTCTGCAGCCACGTGGTCCAGGTGGTATCTTCGACAACCAGGATGGAGGCACGAGCTGTCCCGCGCAGGCTCTCGCTGTCAGCGGTGTCGGCTTCGGAGTCAACCCACGCGGTGAGTGGAAACGGCGTCTGGAGTGGACCAGGCGGGTCCAGGGTGCTCCTCTTTTGGAGGGGAGCAAGGGCCAGTCTCGAGCAACCAGACCAGCAGTGAAGATTTCGCAGTTCGTCGTCTAGGAGGTCACTAGCCAGCCGGAAAGTGACCAGACAACGCTTCGAGCAGCAAACAGGCAGAAGGGTCCCACGCAGATCTCGTGGATGCTGGAAGGCTGGTCTTCGGTGTAGGAGCTGCTCGGGGTCGGGGCTTCTCAGTCCCCAAAGCACTTGGACCAGGTTACCTCAGAAGTCGTGCTGGAGCGAAGTGCTGCTTCTTTCAAGATGGCCGGTCCCACGTGTCTAGTCGCACCCACGGATCTCAGCTGTGCTGCAGATATAGATAGAGGTCGGAGAGGTCTGGGAATCCGGGTCTCGTCGGGCTCTGAAGTCTGGATCCTTGAAGGAAGACGACAAAGGGAAGCCGCTGGACGCTGATGGTGCCTGCTTGTGCAGGGTGGACACTCCTTGCCCATAAGGGAGATTTCTTCAGTCTTCTGTGGAGCAGAACGTCGAAGTCCAGAGTTTCTCCTTGTAAAGTTGTTCCGGATAATCTAATTTGGAATGGGACCAGCTCCTACCTTTATCCGGCTTAAGGGGGCTGTACTACGACTAGGTCCCTCCTCTGGGTGGGACCAGGAAGGGGGGTGGTTACACCCCCTATCCTTTGTCCGGTCTTGCGCCAGCTCTGGGGCTGGAGTGCCCCAGGAACTGGTTTAGACCGGTGTATGCACAGGGACACCTTGTGTGCCCCAGGCATGTCTCATTCCTTTTAACCCTGTCCTACCTAATACACAAAATCCTGTCTGGGGTGGTGCTAGCACCTCCCAAGGCAGGAAACCCTTTGTCCAAGCCTCCCTCGCTGGAAGGACTCCCAGCAGCAGGAGGTCAGACTTGTGTCTGTGGTGGCAGCATCCATTTTGTGATACTGAGGCTCGAGTTAACTTTAACCGGGGTTCACAGTTACATACATGTCGTGTCCCTCTAGAAGGGTGGAATGCTACCCCCGTCGCCAGAATTGGCGAGGGGGTAGTATTCCAATTCGTATGACACCTTACTCGACATGTTTTGATAATGCTATACCAAAGTTGGCAATAACCGCGAGGATTATAATGCACTTAAGAGTATATGGTATAGCGTTATCATGGAAATAGCTAAAGGACTTAATTCCGAAAGCTGCAGATAGGCTCAGCTCATGCTAGAGCACCATCTCACATAATTCCAAGCCCTCTGCCTTCAGGATTGATAAGGCCTGCCATAGGAGTGACTGATAGGAGGATATGTGTCCATTTTAGGGTTAGATATAGGAATACTATATCTAAAGCAAAGGGTGATTACACCACCTTGCCCCAGCTGATTGATCAGCCAGTTGTGTCAGATTTGGATGGCCAGCCAGGGGTGGCATAATACATGCTGCAGCCCCTGGTAGGCCCTGGGTGCACCTATGCCCTGGGTACCTAAGGTACACTGTACAGCGACTGATAAGGTGACTCAGTATCCAATTAGATATGCACCTAAGGTACATGGTTGTCAATTTAGAGAGAGCACAGCTAGGCTGTGGGTCTGATTAGCAGGCCCACAGCCAGGGAAAGTCGTAAACCAGTGAAGCAAAAAGCAAAAATCGGGGGTGACCATAGGATTGCAGGCCCTACTCTCCTACACATTGTATGAAAAGAGACGTCCCCCTGAGCGTGCTCTTTTGATTCTAGGGACGCTAGCCAAGTAGAGGAGGTTGGATCTAAATTTCCTGTTGGCTTTGTGTGGTTTGACCAAGGGTCTTAAGATAGGGGGACCCTTATCGTGAAGGATTTTGTGGGTGATGCAGAGGGTTTTAAAGGAGATTCTTTCATGGATTGGAAGCCGTGTAGAGAGTTAAGAGCGGGTTTTGCAGAGCATCAATGTTTTGTGCCAGTAAGCAGCCTGGCTGCTGTGCTCTGGACATATTGAAGTTTATTAATGACCAGTTTTGGAGCGCCCAGGTATAGGGCGTTTCCGTAGTCCAGCCTTGACATGAAGAGGCCCTGAATAAAAAGTTTTCTGGCGTGAGGGGGTATGAAGGGGAGGATTTTGCGTGCGATACGCAGGAGGCCAAAGCAGATTCCAGCGTTTTTCAAGGCTTATGTCTTAAAGTTGAGTTCCTGGTCGAGCCAGACACCTAGGCTCTTTATTTCTTTTTTTGGGGTGGGGGGTGTTCCCATGGAGGGAGGCCACAAGAGCTTGGTGGGGAGTTTGGATGGATTGCCCAGCAGTAGGATCTCTGATTTCTCCCCATTAAGTTTGAGGAAAGATTCACTCATCCATTTTGAGATGTTGGTGAGGCACGCGGATAGGTTTTCCTCACATTGGGCAGACTGATTTAGAGAGACAACAAGTTGGGTGTCGTCTGCATACATCACTACCTTCATGCCAAAAGGTGTCACAATCTCCTCCAGAGGTTACATATACACATTAAAAGTGTGGGGCTCAGGGAAGAGCCCTGGGGAACCCCACACTGCAGGGGGAAAGTTCTGGAGCAAACGTGTCCATCAGCGACCTCGAAGGTTCTGTGCTCTAAAAAGGATTTGAGCCAGGCCAGGGCCATGCCAGTGACTCCAGCCCTACTAAGCCGGTGGACAAGAGTGGCGTGGTCCACAGTGTCGTATGCGGCGCTAAGGTCCAGGAGGATCATTGCTGCTGATCCCCCTGCGTCCAAGATAGATCTCGTTTCTTCGACCATTGCTATGAGGGCGGTGTCGGACCATTATAATCTTCCCCATGATATGCTTTTTACAGCTACTGAGCTAGGATTCGCCTCTCAAGAGGATATTTCCCTCCAATGAGTTGGAAAATGCAGTTTGTTTGGAATATGTGGTTTGTCTTACTGTTAATAAGTAGGGCTCCCGGTTTTATGGTATTCATTTTTTTGCCATTTCCGTCTGTATTTATCCAGATTTATTTTTTGGGCATTTTTTCTGTATTTATCCACATTTATTTTTGTCACAAGCAAAAGAAGACACTACAGCTAGCATTTTTCCACATTTATTTAAATTGCGAATGCACACATGTGCTCGGTTGTTATTGGTCAACACTATAGATTCATCTGAAAACTTTGCCATTTGCAGAATGTCCCAAATATGCTTAAAAGTGCTATCACAAGCCATTTGTCTCAAAGCCTTGCAGTTTCTGTCATCAGCAGAGTGCCACATCCTCTCCCCCACTGAACACTTTACTGCCCCCCTAAGAGAAACTCACACTGCCTTCCGATGCAACCCAATTGTGCCCCGCTATAAACACCTGGAAGCAATTCAATTCAAATTATGCACTAGACCCTCTTACAGGACCAGGTGGGGAGAGACCATGTGGCGACGGCCCTGACTAACTATTTGGACTTGAACTGGGAGGGGGGAGATATACCCTGAAGGCGGTGGTGCGAGGCGAATGTATGGGCCTTGCCTATGGGGTGCCCTGGAGCCCGGACAGCGCAACGCATCGGAGCTCTCACCCGTAAGGTGTTGTGCAACGCGAGGTTTAAATTAATTCATTTCAATTTTGTACATCGCACCTATATCACCCCGGTCTCCATGCAGCGCATCTCTGGAGAAAGACGGGACGACTGCCCTAGGTGTGGGGTGGAGGGGGCGGGATTTCTGCACTTGGCCTGGGAGTGCCCGCTGGTCGGGGACTTCTGGAGACAGGTGGTGGAGCACATTTGGAATGTTACGGGCCTCCGGATCACCTTGACCCCTCTTGATTGTTTGTTAGCTTTGGTCACCAAGCCCAAAAAAAGAAATTTATCCTATAAGATGTTGCAGCTGCTCCTGGTGTTAGCACGGCGAAGGGTGGCTATTACCTGGATGGGACAAAGAGCCCCTGAGATATCATTGTGGCTTAGGGATGTCAGGGAATGGTCCTTAGCTGAGGAGACACACGTGCAGCACACCCATAGGGATGAAAAGCTACAGGAGGACCAGCTTGCATGGAGGATGATGTGTGCAGTGGGGTTGTCCTGCAGTGACTCGGACGCCACAAGTGCTGAACTGTTTACCCCGGAGGAGTCGGAATCCGAGGGAGAGGGAGGCGGGAGCGGGGATGTGGGGGGACTGAGTATGGGGTAGTGCCCTGCTGCTAACGCACGTATAATCACTGTTGCAATTGTGATTAGCTTTGTTTCCCGAAAGTTTGCTTAGGATTCGGATGCCTGTGCTCGAATGGACCCTGATGAGATGAACGAACTGTACACACATGTTTTGCTAATGATGCCTAGTTTGGGGGGGGGGCTATTTCGATGCTCCTAAAAGTTTTTCACCGATAAAAATGTCAAAACGTGATGATACCATCTCCTGTATGTTAAGTGGTTATGGATGCGGAGCTCCTTAGCTCATTACCATATTGCCCCCAGGATGTGGGCTGAATGGCTGTGTTTTATCTAGGTCTTCTGGACCAAGTCCCATTATGTGCTGTGATCTCGCTCCACTGTATACTTTTCATCACAATAAAAAAAAATGTAAAAAAATAATAATTATGCACTAGACTACAGTAATATGCTGCCTGAAAAAAAGTAACATACTGGGAAAAATCAAACATAGGGAATACAACTTAAAGCTTTTACACTCATTATACTGCATCCTTTGTGTATAAGGAGCACTACTTTTGTAAGGTACAAACGTGCCCTTCCCAGTTTATCGCACTATCTGCATATTTATGAAATATCTACTCCTTGCTACTACTTTTTTAGGGTGCTCAGGTGTGTTCTTTGTGTGCTTTCCCTAGGCTGGGGCAAAAAGCAGCCACCTGAAGTGCTGTGATCCATCGCTCCGGGGAAATATTCGGAGGTGTTAGACTGGAAGAGCTACCATGAGTCAACACAATGTTCACACGATCGTTCACTGACGTCAGAGAGACGACCACTGGTAAAATCCTACAAAAAACAGAAATAATACTCATCTAGGACTGTAAAAGTGCTACTTGTAATATTCTTGGAAATATGGTGTTTTCTTACGTTTTTTTTTTCGTTGTCTGTTATTTCTGCTCACATCTATCATTGGTACTTTACGTTTATAAGAAGTCATTTGATTGGTTATCATTTTTTGTTTAACTTTCAAAGATGTAAAAAAGAGTTACAATTGTCAGAAACTCCAGCAGTCCCTGGGGCCTCTCGCCCGCGCTCGGGAAGCAGTCCAGGAGACAGGTTTGTTGACGGTGCACCCTCGTTTGTGAAGGAGGCCGCAGCCTGCAAGGGGTTAACCAGAGCCAGTACACATAGTCCTGCCCTCACCTGCCATGCAACATCCGAAAACACAGCAAGCTCCCCCATCCCCCCGCCTTCACATACTTATTAATTAACAACATGGAGCAGGGGACGACGCTGAGCCTTTTAGGACTCGGTGCAGGCCATTCTGTAATTCCTGCTTCATCCTGTGGAATCGGGTTTGTGGATGCCTGAATCGGGAGGGTTGGCATGTCTGGAAGCACCACAATGAAATGGATCAAAAAACAAAATAAAGACTTTTACTGTAAATGACTTTGTGGCTGTGTTATGTCCAGTTAAACTTTCTCGACACACAGGACACGTGTCATGCTGTTCCAGCCAGGGCACTATACAGTCGATTGCAAAGCAACTGCCTTACTGTTTCTTCCCCGTTAAAATCTCTTTGAAAACCGGGCACTCCAACACAGAATCTGCACTTGAAAATCCCAGTCTGCGAGCACAAGAGAGAGGCTGGAGCAATTGGCAGAGTGCAGAGGCAGGGGCTGAGGGGTGAACAACAAAGCCTCATTAACATGTAAATCGTCTTTTAAAAACCTGTGAAGTACTCGGGTGCGGCTGTGTGTGCGCCTGGAAGCTGTCTCAGCCGGGCTGACACCTCTTAACCCTCTAAGGACGGGGAGACACCAGATGGTTGGGTGGTGATTCTATTGATGTAAATGAAATTTACTAGTATTTTCCCGTTTTTTTATATAAATACAGATAAAGAAAAACTTTGTTTTCCATCTGTATTTATATGTAAAAATCAGTTTAAACGGAAAACCGGGAGCCCTATTCACAAGTACGAGTTACTTACCTTCAGTAACGATGTATCTGGTAGAGACGATTCTTGCCGCAGATTCCTCAACGTAGAATTATCCCCAGTCGTGAGGCTGAATTGGAAATATTTTCCTGCCACAGCATCTCTGCACTCCGAGGGGCGGTACCACGTGAAGTTTGCGGGTGTGACGTCAGCAATGTCATATAAGCCCCACCACGGCGCACCAACGTCCGTTTTCTTCGGAGAACTTTTCCACGCCACAACGCAGAGCCAACACAAACAAAAACTGTGAGAATATGGGAACAGTGTGCGAAAAAAACAGATAAACAGAAAGGAAAGAAACAAATTATGACTAACAGCACCATCCGGGAGAGTGTGTGGCACCGAAAGTCATAGAAGGGAAGAGCAGAGCACAGCTACTGCAAAGCAACCCTGCAAGTAAATACAACATCCTCCCAGGCAGCAGAAAAGCATGTGAAAAATGTCACAGCAGACGAAAAGGCCTGCAACTACAGACTACTAACAGTGAGGGTCATCAAGGTCAGAACAGAAGAGGAACGACAATATACCCCAAGACAACACCAGCAAGTGGAAGTGCATCCCCGATGAGAGCTAAGGGTGAAGCACAGCCAAGGGACCCTAACCCAGAGGGCTGCAGAGGAGGCAAACATTGCAAGCAATGAAAAGGAAGAAGAGCATGAGCAGGACCCACACTGGAAGACCAGAGTGCAGGGACGCAGAAGTACCCATGAACCCACCAACCACTCACCAAAAACAAAGGAGTGGCTCAGACAACAGAACTATGCATCCCACTCGAGAGGAAGTAAGAGAAGGAACTCGCAGAAGACACAACCACCCGGAGGCAGGCGAATGCAGAAAACCAAGCTGAAGGCGGTCGCAGAACGGGGAGGAAGGGAGGGACATGAAGGAATCTGCGGCTAGAATCGTCTCAAGCAGATACATTGTTACCGAAGTTAAGTAATTCGTACATCTGATAGAAGCTCCTAGCAGCAGATTCCTTAACGTAGAATAGATACTCGGAGAAGGGCCAGCGAGAGAAGCACAAGCTACTACTTGTGTAACGATATATCTGTAAGAGACATTAGTTAGTGATAGATTCCTTACTTTAGAATATCCCCAGGCGTCAGACTGGATCCGGAAAGTTTTGCTTAGCAGTGTGAGAAGTTGGCCTGGTATATGATGTTCACTATTCTAGGGAGCACCTTGCACCAGTCCAAACAACCCTTTTGGTGATGGTTGTAAAGTCAACCTTATAGACCAGCTATCCTAGAGGTAGCGTGGACAGAACAGTCTTAGGCTAAAAGACTCTTGAGGGCGTGTAAAGCCAGCTATTTTACCATATGTAAACACTTGAATATCAAATGAAAGGACACCTCACAGGATATATATATAAAATATATATGTATTTATTTACTAACACACTCCTCTGAACTCTTTATGAGATCAGAGGCAAAAGCACATAACAAGTTACACTTAGAAATACAATAAATAGCACAATATACAGTTAGGCCCTAGGGGCGCGTCACACCAGATTCTAAGTAAGTGGTATAAGAACCACGACTTGGGAAAGGAGAAGACCTAGGGCATCGCTGGGGCTACACTATCTGACCCTTAGGTTAGGAGTAGGAGGCCCACAGGCGGCGCGTGCAGAGTCAGTACTCTCACGCGAGAGTCAATCGAAAGTCAATAGGAGCGTAAAAGGTAAGTAAATGAAGTTTTAGGACACTTCCGTTCTAACTAGGATTACACAACTAGCAAAACTGGACACTAGGATAGTCAATCCCTACAGGAGCACCGAACTACTCACGTTACCTCACCCATGGGCTGCGGGTGCATAGGTGTCAAAGTGTGTCGGGTTTTCTCGTCGTTTCCTATGGAGCCTTGGAAGAAGACGCTGCAGGCGACCAGGAGGAAGGTGTCCGGGTGGATCCAAGGGTGGATCGGAGTTAAAGAGGACCTGCAAGCAGAGGGGACAGAGTCTAGGTCACTAGCCAGTGACCGGGTGGAACCAGGGAAGGAACCAGATGTCGTTGAGGAGCAATCAGGTGCTGGGGTGAAGCTTGTAGTTGCAGCCACGCGGACCAGGAGGCGTCAAGGACGACCAGGTGCTGGGGAGGAGCTGTCCCACGAAGGATCTCGCAGATGGATGGGTCGGCTTCAAGATCAGAGCAAACAAGCCTAAGCAAAGGCAACCCACGCAGGATACACAAGGAGCTTCTGGTGCAGACCAGGAGGGTCTGAGGTACTTCACCTTTGCAGGGAAGCAAGGGCCAGTCTGGAGCACCCAGACCAGCGGTGGATTTTCACAAAGGATGGTCGCCAGGGGCTACTAGCCAACGGGCCAGCAACCGGACAACGCGTCAAGCAGAAAACAAGCAGAAGGGCCCCACGCAGATATCGTGGAGTGTGGAGGGCTGGTCTTCGGTGCAGGTGGAGCTCGGTGTTGGGGTGTCTCAGTCCCCAGGGCACAGCTTCGAGGAGGCCTCAGGAGCTGCGCTGTTAGCAAGTTGTCGACTTTTCAAGGTACCTGCTTCCACGGGTCCAGACGCCTTCCACGGGGCTCAGCAGTGCTGGAGTCGCGCAGTGGGGTCAGAGGGATCCAGGAGGCGAGGTCTTGTCAGGCTCTGTGCTCGGGTTCCGGCGGGAACGGGGACAAAGCAAGCCGTTGAGTTGCTGGATGGTGCCTGGTTTCCCAGGGTGGTCACTTCTTGGCCACAAGGGAGATTCTTCAGTCTTCAGCTTGGATACATGTCGAAGGATCCAGAGTTTTGTCTTCAGTCGATTCCAGGATTAATCTAATTTCTCCTGGGCCAGCTCCTACCTTTATACAACTAAAGGGGGCTGGTTTGCTCACTAGGTCCCTCCTATGGGTGGGACCAGGAAGGGGGGTGGTTACACCCCCTTCCTTTGTCCAGTTTCGCGCCAGAGCTGTGGCTGGAGTGCCCCAGCAACCGATTTGAACTGGGCTATGCATGAAGCACCTAGTGTGCCTCAGGCAGTGTCTCAATCTATTCAGCCCTCCCTGTCCCAATACACATCCTCCTGTCTGGGGTGGCGCTCGCACCTCCCCAAACAGGAAACCTATTGTCCAAACCTCCGTGACTGGAAGCAGCAGGAGGTCAGACTTGTGTCTGTGGCAGCAGCATCCATTTTGTGATGCTGGGGCTCTGGTTAACTTTAACCGGGATAGTCAGAACGAGCATGTCTTGTCCCTCTAGAAGGGTGGAATGCTACCCCCGTCGCCAGAATTTGAGAGGGGGTAGTATTCCAAAGTGTATGACACCTTACACAACATGTTTTGATAAAGCCAAACCAAGGTTAGCATTAACCGCGAGGATTATAATGCACTTAAGAGTATATGGTATGGCAATATCCTAGAACAGCTATAAGGACATGGTTCCGAAAGCTGCAGACAGGCTCAGCTCATGCTAGAGCATCATCTCACACATAACCAAGCCCTCTGCCTTCAGGATTGTTAAGGCCTGCCATAGGAGTGACTTATAGGTTACTATGTGTCTATATGTAAGTAGGTATACGAATACTACACCTAAGCAAGAGGTGGTTACACGACCTTGCCCCAGCTGAGTGATCAGCCAGTTGTGTCTATTTGAGTGGCCAGCCAGGGGTGGCATAATACATGCTGCAGCCCCTGGTAGGCCTTCGTTACACCTATGCCCTGAGTACCTATGGTACACTTTTACAGGGGCTGACAAGGTGACCCAATTCCCAATTGTGTATGTACCTAGAGTACATGAAGTCCATTTTACAGAGAGAGCAGATAAGCCTGGGGTCCTGAATAGCAGGATCCCAGGCCAACTAAGTCGAAAACCAGCTAAACACTAGGCAAAAAGTTGGGGGCAACCATAGTCAGGTATTCACCTTCCTACAAGCAGTATCCCTGCGCATCAGTACGTGGCGTCATGCGGCTCCGTGTGCGTCGCTGGCGTCGTAAGAGTCAAGATGATGTCACGGAGACTACTTAAGTGCCAACCATGCGCGCGGACGTCAGTTCTGTACACGACTTTCCGCGCCGAAACGCAGAGCCATGCAAGAAACTGACCAGTGGTGCATAAAACTAGGGCCCTAAAAGGGAATTACCTTAACCGTAGTAATCAGTTCGCAGAACGGGGAGGACGGGTGGGGCGGTAAGGAATCTGTCACGAACTAATGTCTCTTACAGATATATCGTTACACAAGTAGGAACTTGTGCATCTGAAAGAGACACGTTAGTGATTGATTCCTTATCTTAGAATAGATACCCCAGCAATACCAACCCCGGTGGTGGGACTGGGAACAAGATTACACCAGAAGGTCACAGAGCACAGAAAGGCCAAAGAAGCCATCTCTCAGGACCTGACTGTCAAGGCAGTAGTGCTTGGTAAACATGTGCACGGAGGCCCACGTAGCTGAATGACAAATGTCCTGCAAGGGAACGCTGCGTCCCAAGGCAGTAGTGGCTGCAGTTGCGCTGGTCGAATGGGCACGCAATCCCACAGTAGGCTCCTTCATGGCCAAGGAGTAACATGCTTTAATGCACAGAACGACCCACCGGGCGATGGTCTGTTTGTGCACAGCGCAACCTCTTTTGGCGCCCACGTAACCAAAAAAAAGCTGATCATCCACCCAGGCACTGCTGTGTACGCTGCAGATAGAATGCGAACGCACGTTGTGGGTCCAGGCGGTGGAGGATCTCCTCTTCCCTTGAAGGATGTGGAGGCAGAAAGAAGGTGGGCCAAGTGATGGTCTGCCCAATGTGGGAGGACGTAACAACCTTTGGCAGAAAAGTAGTACGGGTCCTCAAAACCACCTTGTCCGGATGAATAGAAAGTAAGGGAGGTTTTGAAGAAAGAGCCTGGAGCTCACTCACCCTTCTTTCTGGCAGGGGTGATAGCTACCAGGAAAGCAGTTTTCAATGTGAGAAGACATAACGGACAGTTATGAAGGGGCTCGAAGGGAGCGCACATCAGAAAAGTAAAGACAAGGTTCAAGCTCCACTGAGGCATTATTTATTTATTTATTATTTATTTAGTATATTTGTAGAGCGCAAAACCTGTCACCCAGAGGGCATCCTGGCGCTTTGATCAAGAACCATAGACTTTAACAGCTCAGGCCATTTATGGAAACAGGTGGGTTTTTAGCGCTTTCCTAAAAGGAAGGTAGTCCTTGTGGCTTCTCAGAGAGAGTGGCAGGGAGTTCCAAAGTTTGGCCGCTGCAACACTAGGAGCGGCCACCCATCCTCACTCTGTGAAACCTCGGAACTACAAGAAGATGCGCCGAAGAAGAGCGGAGGGGCCGCGAAGCAGAGTACCATGCAAACATCTTTTGCAAAGGGATGGGGCCCTGTTGGTGAACAGCTTTAAACACAAGACACGCAGCTTTGTATTGTACCCGCAGATAAACCGGGAGCCAGTGTAGGTCTCTTAAAGCAAGGGTGGAGGAGCTGGACCTAGGGCGAGAGAGAGCCAGCTTGGCGGCCATGTTTTGCACCCGCTGTAGCTTACCGGTCAGATTTTTTGGGGCTTCCAAAAGAAGCCCATTGCAGTAGTCGAGGCGACTTAATATGGTCCCACGAACTACTTCCGGCCTTGCTTGAGCGGGGAGAAAGGGCAAAACCTTGCGCAGCATGCGCAGCAGCATCATACACGTAGAAGTGGTTTTATTGACGTGTATGTCAAGCTGTAGGTTAGGGCCAAAAATCACCCCCAAATTACGGGCTGATTCCGCTGCCAGTACTGGCTCAAGGAAGGTACTAGGCCAAAAGTTCTCTGGGAGTGCCCGCGGAATCCGGTCGATGGAACAATTGAGTACCTCCGTCTTGGAGCTATTAAATTGTAGGGAATTAGCTCGTAACCAGTCTGCTGTGGCTGCCATGCAGCGATGGAAAGTATCCAGCGAGACCGCATTATTCCCTTCCAGAGAAAAGACCAGCTGGGTGTCATCGGCATAATTAAATGCTGAGACACCGAAAGATTTTATTAGCTGGACTAAGGGACGGAGGTACAAGTTAAAGAGTATAGGGCTGATGGCTGAGCCCTGTGGGACCCCCTGTCCTACACTACTTGGCTCAGAGCTAAATGGTGGAAGTGAAACCAACTGATGCCTGCCATCAAGATAGGATGTCAGCCAGTCTCTTGCCCCCTCAGTTACCCCGCACTCCTCCAGTCTCCTGACAAGGGTCCGATGGCAGACCGTGTCGAACGGGGCCGACATGTCGAGCAGCACTAAAAAGGCTGCCCGACCACTGTCGACACGCGAACGAAGATTGTCCAACACGGTCACCAGCGCGGACTCCGTCCCGTGTCCAGGGCAGAAGCCAAACTGGTCCTCATCGAACCAGCCGATGTTCTCCAGGAAACCTGAGAGTGAACGAGTCACCCATTTTTCCAGAATCTTAATCGGAAAAGGGAGCAAGGAAATAGGCCTGTAGTTGGAGAGACAGGCAGGGTTTAAAGTGGGCTTTTTAAGCAGAGGTGACACTACTGCTAATTTCCAGCATTCTGGCACCGATGCTTACTCCAAAGATTGGAGACAGATCGAGAACAAAGGCAGGAAAAGATCTGCGTGGAAAGCCTTCCAGAATTTGGGGGGCAGTGGGTTGAGCGGGGACCCCGAGGACACCGTATGTGCCACCTTACAGAATTCCTCGAAGGAAGGGGAAGGAAAAAACCTTATTAGGGGTCGACTGGAGGGGGTAACCGGAGCTCCCAAACAAAGGTCAGGGGCATTGAGCTGGGGTCGACTGGATGGGCTGCCCGGAGCTCCCAGACACAGGTCATCACCATTATGAAGGGCACGGGAGAAAACGTGTGCGTAATGCCTTTAAGGAAACGCGGAGCGCCAGTCTGCGGTTTAAGGACCTCAGTGAGGATGTTCGACTTCACAGTAGCGACGGGGAGCGTAAGCGCCAAGGCCTTGGCTGCCCGGGTCAGCACCATACTATCAGCAGCCCCCTCCTCCGTAGCCACGGTAGGTGGTGAGACAAAGCCAGTGTCAGGGGAGGTATCAAGACCACTGGCTTCCCCTAGCTCCTCGTTCCAGTCCTGGAAGGACTGACACTCGCATGTCAGAGGGTCCTCAGACCCCTCCCAATCCCCTTCGTCCTCCATCTCCTGAAACTCAGGGTCAAAGGATGGAGCCGGATCAAAGAAGAAAGGCTCTTCAGCCGGCGTCGAATGCGCCAACGCCGGATCCGGACCAAGAGAGGGATTAGGGACGGCGATGTGCGAGGACGGCGCCGGGGGTGACACCCTGGGGGTCGTGAGGTCGACTAGCGGCGACCCGGATCCGGAACCAGATCCAGCGAGAGCCTGCGGCGCAAGACCAAAGTCGCCGACGGCACCGGGGCCTAAGCACCCGCCGGGGCCGGAGCGCCCGGCCCGCTTGGACTCACAGTCGGGGTCGCGGGGCCCGGAGGCACCGCAGGACCCGGCGGAGGAGAGAGAGACCTCATGGCCATAAGGAAGGCCTCGATCTCCTCCGGCGTCGCGTTCAGCCGACGGACCGGCGGGTATGGAGCTGGCTGCGGTGCCTGCGGCTCCGGCGAAGCCAGTGTCGCCCGAACCCCCGGCCGCATCGCACGAGCGTCAGGGGGAGTCAGAAGAGCGATGGCGTCTCTTCAACTTCTTGTGCCTCTTACCTGAGGACTTGGAGCCCGACGAATGGTGTCGACCTGTCGAGCTTGGATGACTGTGGCCCCGCGACTGGTCCCTCGACCCCCTCCTGAACCGGGACCTTGAGCGGCGCGGGCCGACTGCCGGCAGTCAGGGCACGACCGGTCGTCGTGGTCGGCCCCAAGGCAATACAGGCACCGGCAATGGGGATCGGTAACCGACATCAGTCGGTTGCAGTCGGTACAGGGTTTGAACCTGGGCATTCCCTACCGGCACCTAGAGTCGTGAGACTCGAGAAGAGATCAAATAGATCTAAAAGTTTTAGTAAAAAATTACTAAGGTACTGCTTTCTCCGGACCTGTGCTTAGCTGGCGAGGAAAAAAAGAATTGGCGGCGTCTAAGTACTCCGACGACGTCATCCCGGCGCCAACGACGCCGAAGACGGATGCAGAGCCGCAGACGACGCCTACCGACGCGCAAGGGTACTGCTACGCAAAATTTTACGGATCCCGTCTGACGCCTGGGGGTTATTCTACGGTATGGAATCTAACTAACGTGTTTCTTTCAGATAATAAAAACATAACCAAATACAATGTCAACAGACCACTCCGACTCAGTCATTGTGCAGACTCCAAAAGAACTTCAAGACTTACTCTACAAATTCACATAATCTAAGTGGAATATTTGTAGGTGCATGGTCACCCGCAGGCATCATGGTACTAGGACGAGCTGCAAAGCAGTAAATAAAAACTAAAGACTGAATCAAACTAACCAAACACCTTCACCTCCCGCCTCTCTGTCGTGAGCCCATTATGGAGCTGATCAATCTTTCCCTCAGAGAGGGCGTGGTTCCGTTACCCTGGAAACAGGCTGTGGTCAAACCCATTTTGAAGAAACCGAATTCAGACCCCCTGCTCCCGGAGAACTACCGGCCCATCTCCCTCCTGCCTTGGACCGCCAAGGTCACGGAGGCACACGTGAATACCATTCTGTCTGCCCACCTCTCGCGTAATAACATCCTTGACGAGACTCAAAATGGGTTTCGTGCTCAACATAGCACTGAAACGGCTTTGCTCTTCATGATTGAGCACTTGCGATCAGTGCTAGACGCGGGGCAGACCGCGGCGCTCCTATTGTTAGACCTGAGCGCCGCGTTCGACACGGTGTCTCATGACATTTTGCTGCGGCGTCTGGAGAAAGTGGGGATTGTCGGGAAGGCTCTTAAGTGGTTCCGCTCATTCCTCTCGGACCGGTCTTTTAAAGTAGCCATTCCACCTGGCCAGTCCTCGTACCATTCTCTGGAACTGGGAGTCCCTCAGGGTTCTGCCCTCAGCCCCACATTATTCAACTTGTATGTGAAACCGCTGGCTGCTGTCGTTAGGCAATATGGCCTTACGATGACATTGTATGCCGACGACACGCAGCTGGCGGTGACACTCAGTGGGGACCCTGAGGTGACTGCGCCCAGATTCCGGGCAGGACTGATAGCTGTGGCTAGCTGGATGCGTAACAACTGCTTACAGCTTAATGCAAAAAAGACCGAGGTCCTGATTGTGGGGAAGCAGGCGGAACTCTGGGGAGACCAGTGGTGGCCTCTTGAACTGGGGGCGATGCCTATTCCAGTGGACGAAGTTAGAAATCTGGGGGTATGGCTGGATTCTAACCTTTCCTTTGCCAGCCATACAAAGAAGACAGCAGCCACCTGCTATGGCATTCTGCGAGGACTTAGACCAGTTCTCAAATTTTTCGACCCTCCCACACGTCAACTGGTGGTTCAGGCCTCTATCCTCTCTCGGATAGACTACGGGAGTGCCTTGCTCCTTGGAGTCAATCAGGCTGAGGCGACGAGGCTTCAGAGGGTGCAGAATGCTGCTGCACGGGCCATTGTAGGTCTCCCGAGACGATGTTCTGTCTCGGCCTCTCTGCACTGGCTTCCGGTCAGACAGAGAATCAAATTTAAGGTTCTCTGTCTGGCATTTAAGATCTTAAAGCTGTCTTCACCTCCGGCCCTGACAGGCCTTATTTCTTCTTATGTCCCTTCGCGATCCCTTAGATCCGAAGCCCAGTATCTGGCGAACAAGCCTAGGTTTAGGCTTAGCAGGATGGGAGGACGTTCCTTCCGCGTGTTGGCGGCAGATTTATGGAATTCCCTTCCTGTTCACATTCGGGCCCTCAACAGCTTGACCCTTTTTAGAAGGGCCATCAAAACCCACTTGTTCATCTCTGTAGGCTAATATCCCCCTCTGTTAGCTATGATCTGTTGTGTTGTTGCATATGATCTGGCGCCAGGACGCCCCTTTGCTGGGGCAGCTGTTGCGCCTAATAAATGTTATTAACATAACATAACATAACATCTTAAAGGCACTATAGCAAGAAATAATAACTTACCTTTCCGGTGCATAATCTATCTACTTGCAAATTCCACACTTTCTGAATACCCCAGCAACCAGACTGGATGTGTTGGACTTGGCCCTTCTGGCAGGTTCACCCCTAAACTTTTTGCTTTTAATGGTGACCTGGTATTAGTGATTTTTGGCTTCTGCGCACTTTACCACTGTGTCCCAGGGTAAAGTGCGTGCGTGTAATGAGGTTGGCCTGCCCTCCCATAGGAATGCTTGGGGAACGTATGTGTCCCTGGTAGTTCCTGATGCGTGGGGAATGCAAGCTCGAGTTTGGTATGTGCGGACCTGTGTGATTAAATGCTGTGCGATGATGTTTGCGGCGTTCATGTGTCCAGTGTGGAAGTGCCACTTCTAGAAGTTGGCATGTAGGTGTAATTTATGTGAATTGGCTGTCTGGCTCTAGCTGGCTGGTGAGCCTGGCTCCATGAGTCATGATGGGTCCTCCCCGGTGGTGAGTGGAGAGATCTACATGAGTGATGTGAGGGAGGAGTGCACCTGGGACCTGAATAGGGCTGGGCTTTCCCCACACAATGCTGGCTCCGCCCCTTTGGTGCGACTGATGACCCTAGCCTGGCCAGTGAATAGGGAGTGGGGCTGAGAAAAACAAAGTGCTCCAAAACCAGCTGCGACTGGTTTTTCCACCCACCCTGCAGACACAAAGGGATTTACTGTATAAGAAGGGTCGGTGTCCCCATGAATGTGTTCTCTTGCTGATCCTAACTTGAGGGGTGCCTGCTGCTGGGCGCCAGGAGGACGCGCCACTGGGACTACCTTCCTGCCCGGAGGACCCTGTGAGCTGGGCCCTGGGCCTAGCCTTTGCCCCCTCCTCCTGCCTCACTTCTTGGATCTTATCCCTGCACCTTTGGGGCCTGCAAGTGCCTGGGGAGTGCTGCCCTCCCCCCCTCCCCCCAAAAAAATAGCGTGGGACGCCGCTGGTGAGACTTCTATCCTGAGGGATTCCCGGGCGTTGGGATCCCCCTCTTCTTTACTGATTTGCGGCACGGGTGCCCACCCATCACTGCCAGCCGCTTAAATGCCCGGGTGATTGCCCTAGTTGGTGCTCACCCCGCCAGGGACCTTGCCGCCGTATTTTTATTTCGAGGGTGCCCACCCCTCGTTTGCCCAGCAAAAATCACCGCTGCGGCAGCCCCGAGGCCGAGCTCTTCCGGAAAAGGAAAGGCAGCCGCCGGCGTCACCCTAAGGCCGCGCTGGGATTGGCCCAGCCGGCCGAGCCTGCCACAGTGTCATTGTTGGAAGGCCCTGGGATTGGCCCCCGAGTGGGTGGTAGCAAGGCAGCAAGAGACGCTCCTTAACGAAGTCACGCTGCGTCCACAGGAAGCCCCGGCGTCTCCTAGCAACCGGGGCCTCCCTGCAAATCAGGGCCTGGAGCGGAACCTGCCCGGAAGTAGGAGGAGGCCGGGCGAAGGCTCGTAGTCGGGGCTCCCATACTTGGGGGAAGAGCCCCGGACTGCCTGCTCGTCAGGGCAGGATTGACCTGGAGCCTCGACTACTCCATCAGAGAAGCGCCGCTGCACAGGAGGGAGCTGAAGGAAGAATCCCGGTGAGTGGGGCGGTAGTTCTGCTGACAGGGGGAGTGGATCGGGGCATATTTTCGGTGCTTCCCCCCCCCTGCATGGCGCCCTAAATCATGGTTTTGTGAAGGCACAATTGAGACAAGTGCCTATTTGAGCGGCCCCGTCTGGTCAGGGGGGTCGCTCCCACAGAGGAGCCTCCATTCCTGGGGCACAGTTCTTCAGAGCCCACGAGAGGCTCAGGGCCCATTTGGTGATCGCGAGTCCGCCGAGAGTGACTCCAACGTTTTGAAGGGCATTACAGAGGGTAGAGCGGCCCCAGTTGGCAGCGGGCCACTCCCCCAGTGTGGGGCACATTATTGCAGAGCCCACGAGAGGCTCCAGGATCCTAGGTTGTTTTGGGCCCCTTGTCTCTGTGGAAGCCCGAAGGAGATTCCCAGCTGCTCAGCACTTAGTGGGCAGCTGCTTTGTTTAGGCCCCCCAGGAACCGTTGCGCAATCTTCTTTTGCTGCCTACGCAGCCTGCCCTGACATTTTGGACACAGGGTGTTTCAGCCCCTGAGAGGGCAGTCGGCCTGGGGGACAGTTCTACATGTTTTGGGCCCTTGCGAGGGTACATGTTTATGCCCTTGGGATCTTTGCGCTATATGTGATTACTTACCTACACCTCTGAATGTGTTTTTATGCATCATGTGTCTTACCTATACCTCTGAATGTGTTTTTATGCATCATGTACAAAGTTCTTGCCTATACCCTTAAATGTATTGTTATGCTTAGGTGGTTGTTTTTCCTACTATAGGTCCTACTAGTGAGGTCCTGGTTCCCTGCGTGATATTTTCCTAAGGTGGTTAGGGTTGCGTAGGTGGTACTTACCTTTTACCAGTGGTTACTGGTTGTGTGCTACATTTGTTATTGGTGCTACAGTTATTATGTGTGCTATGTGCTAAACCTTATTCCTACCAAGTGCTAGTTCTAAAAGTGCTTATTCCTGACAGTGGTCCATGTGGCCCTGTCCCATGTATAAAATCCACTGTAAATTCTGCACGTGCCTCTGGCACATTGTAAAGTGTGTGTTTCTTATCTAATGTGTTTGGTATAATACAACACTATTTTTATATACAACCTTGTGTGGAGTTTCCTCTGTGGTGGGCCTTGGGTGTTGTTGCTGGGTGCGCGCGCAAACACTTAACCTACATTGCCTCCGAGATTAGCCTTGCTGCTCGCGTCACGTTACCTAGAGGGTGAGCAGGGGTTACCTTTGGAGTGTAACTCCCTTGCCCTGACTAGAGTGGTGGTTTCTGCCTGGCTTTGGCGCAAGCCTTAGCCAACTGAAAATCCCATTTCTAACAATCAGAAACAATTTTTTATATATTTCGTCAACGCTGGTGGGGGTACGGCCCTGCAAAATGATGGAAACAATGCCACTGTCACACCACTTGAGCTTGCCTCAGCACCTTGACGTCTGGTCCCTTTCTTCTGCTTCTTTCGACGTGTATTCAGAGTTGGCTCTTCTGACCAGATTTCTTCACACAAGAACTTTAATGTACTTCAAAAAATGTCCATCTGGTGCCTATGATGGCTACCATCCAACATTAATCCCTGGGGATGTGAGGCTCAGAAGTAATAGTCAGATCTCCATCGCAGACTCCCATGACATTGGGCTGTGGTGACTGGAGTTTAAGCATGACACAAAGTTGTGCGAGTAATCCTTTAGCATGCACACCAAGGCCAAAGACAGAAAGGCTCATGATGACTGCCAATCCAGATGTAGGTCCCGTACTCAGTGCAAGTCACAAAGTACTCTGCTTCAAGAACCTCTAGAGAAAAGTCGTGCAAACATAAAAAGAATAGGAAACACAGCAACTTTTCCAAACGTCTCTCCTCTAAAGCATAGTCACTAAGACCAAGAAAATTACAATGACTAAGACTGCTATGCTCTAAAACAAATGTCTTAAACTTTTGACTTTGGTGGATCCTCATTGTATTATTATTGTAATATGGGGACCCCCAATGAGTTATCAATGGAAGCTGGAGACCCCAGTCTAAGAAATTTCTATGACTTGAACTTCAAAATAATACACAAAAATAATAACCACCAAATAGATGTTCAAATATTAAACTTTTTTGGTTAATTCACAATTATAGAAAAAGTTTTCAAATTTTCAATTTTGCATCTTTGATTTTATATATTTTATTCATTTTATTATCTTATAAATATTAATATTGTAAGAACATTGCAGACACCCTGAGCAGGCCTCGCGTACCCCTAGCGGTACTCAGACCACAGGTTAAGAACCACAGAACTAAACTAAGACTATCCCAAAGCTGTGATACAAGTACACAAAAGGTTCTCCCACCATAAAATAGCTCGATAAAAGGAACGGATTCTAAAGAGGTCAAACAAAGCATACACGGTATGCTATAAAGGGGCCTTAGATAGTGGTTATATCATTACAGTTTGTAAAGTTGCATTATTATGTTTACAGTTTACTTGGAGACCCTGATTGCATCCTTAAAATGGTGCGCAAGGGAAAACATGGCTCCACTACAGTCACTCGAACAATGTTCTGAGACAGAAAGGTAGGGTAATATCTTCACATGTCACATTTACCCTTTATGATTGCCAATATCATTTTTGATAAAATCAGACTTCACTTACCTGCGATATTGTTGTCTCATCACTTCATCTCCGCAGAAAAAGCATATGGTGCCAAGCAATGCAGTGCTCGTATTACACAAGTTGAGTTCCCTTGGATTTGAGAAGTATGTCACAGTTACCATCTAATTAGGAGAAAAATATGTTCAAATTATTTGGAAAACATCATATGCACGTCAGTCAGTATTCAAAACACAAAAATTAATTTTGGAGCTCACAACAAAATCAAAATGGGATGTGGACGTCACAGATGAGATCTTACCTGCTGTGTTCTTTCCAGAAGCACGAACCTCTCAGGAGAAACACTAATCACTTTTGGGTCCATAATTGTTCTGGTTTGGATGTTCATGAAACAAACCGCTTTAATATAAGCAGCCCTTGATCCTGTATTTCTCAAAGAGAAGGTGGCTTTGCTCATTTTGCCATTGGAAATCCCATTTAATAGCAATACGTAGCTATCTGACAATTTTTTTACATTTTCCAAAATGATATTACTTGTTCCACCATAGCCAGATAAAGGTATCTGAAAAACATTAATTCAACTATCTTGAAAATATGATGTAAAAAATACAATTATCAGTACACATTATCAATACAGTTTAAAATTCTCATAGCTGTGCTATATAAGGGAGGAATATCCGGAAACTTTATTAGATAAATTACACATTAATTGGACATTACACAGGATAACGAACACAAAGTTTACTATTTAATTCAAAAGGATGAAGTAAAGGGCTAATCACCAAACAAACGATGTAGCCAATGCAGCATGTAATACATGGTATGGCATAAGATGTGTTTAATTTCTATGGATGAGGCAGCAATATTTAGATTTTACATAAAACTGTTAATCAAGAAAAGTTGTTATCCTGATAATTACTCACAGATCACACAAGTTATTAAAAAACTATTCTTCCGTTTGTAAAATACAATTACAAGCAAGGTAGCCAACATGTAAATCAACTTTAGAAAGCACTTAAGCACAAATGCCAGTTTAGGCAACTAAACAGGTGGCCATTTTATTTCTTTCAATTTCTTCCTTCAGTCCAAATAATCCTGGTCTTGAAAAAGCTTAAGGTAGGCAAGAGCACAAAGATGGCTAAAGATTTATTCATGAGCATAACCGTGCAACATTCCAAGAGGCACCAGCTTTTGGTCATTAGTGTGTACCGATACTCGCCTTGATCAGTATAAAAAGCTGAGAACCACGTAAAATAAACCTTGTCCAATGGTCTTGGTCTTCTCTATAGCATGTTATGTTATCTTCATAGTTTGAGAAGTACATTATTTCTGTAGATACATTCATAAAACATGAATACTCATATCATATTCTAGCCCAGAAGAAAGCATTACTCCACTGAAAAATCGGTCAGTTTATTATTCCAATTGAACATTAATCTAAAGATGACAATATCTAAAGTTGTGAGGAATAGCAATGGGAGGAGTGGTATAATCAAATATTAGTCCAGGATTACTGTAGACAGCATAAAGTTGCCACCTCATTACCTGTTGTTCTTGCCTGTCTTCTCATTTGAATTTAATTGTCCAGTGTATTAAGAAGATAGAAAAACTGCATTTGATTTCTTTAGAATTGTAGGATAATAGTCAAACAATTCTATAAAGGTTGAAATCGAAATGAGGTGGGGAAGCAAACAATCACTTCTCTCAAACATCCGTAATCTGAACAAACACACTAATTTAACATTTTATTTAAAGAGTAAAAGCAGAACTGTCTGCTTCACTCTGGAAAATGCCATATTTATAAATCTAATCCTCCATTTATAAATTATGGGTATGTTCATACAGACTGAATCACTTGGAATCTGTCAGAATACTGATGGATTGTCACTTTTATTATACTCCATTATCAAAACAGCCAAAACATTTTTGTGAGGAAAAACAGAACAAGCACATCTACTAGGACCTAAAGTGGAAACCACCACATATTGAGCAATATTAACATAGTGGACATCTGTAAGACAGCAACATGAGGTCAATACATTCAAATGCACTGCTGTCTGGATTGGGATTCCAGGGCAGAAGTCCAGGTAGGACACACCTTTTAAGGAATCATTTCCACTAAATTAAGATATTTCACTTTTTTAATCAACCACATGATGGTTAGTATGGGCTTGCCATTTTATTCAGTGCTCATGTGCATCAATGGAGATTCCATGAAGAAGGAAAAGTAACTTCCCTGCATTCCTAGTTTGTCTTCATGGCAATCTCTACTGCACTTACAAGCACCCTCCCTGGTTGAAATGAAACGCAGTGCTCCCAAATGTCAGGATCCTAAGTCACTGATCAAAAAGAACTTACACTGACAGGGCATGGTGAGATACTGGTGGAGCGTGCTTTCTTGAAGATGGAGTGTCACTTTTCCAGACTCTTAGGAGTGCAAACTATTTAGCTACACTGATGTGGTTTCACTTTTCCTTAAAAAAAAAACCCTTTTCCAAGTCAAGTCTCTATATTGACTTTTTAAAATTAAAAGTTGTCTTCCCTAAAGAAAATAGACTATTTTCAGCCATTTTCGTTTAACAGACTATCAAAAAAGTTGTATTTTGGGGGACATGTCCAAGATGGCGGACGAGTAGGACGTACCTACCCGCCCCTTCTGCCCGTAGCCCGGGCCTCACCTGCATAGCCTTGTCCAGCTTGACCTGTGTAGCTGGACCGGACCCAGCCTTGGCCTGTGCTTCGCCACAACACCTTCAGCCTGCTGCTGTGCCAGATTCCTGCGCTCGGAGCAGAGCTGCGCCTCACTAAGCTGAGGAGCGGGGCTCGTTCCGGGACTGGCCCTGTGCGGAGATTTGTGCTGTGGAGTACGGAGCTGGGGTGGAGTTGGCTGGCGCTGGGGAGCTGCGCGGTTGCTAGTTGAGGCTTCTGCTGAGCACCGGCCTTGATCGGGAACACAGGCGCGGCTCCGCTGTCGGGTGGCTGCAAGGGGCTAGAGCGGCTGAAGTGTCCCTACACACCGACAAGATGGAGGCGTGGGGCTGACCTTGCGGGCGGACTCTTAGTGTCCTGGTTGAGGTGAGCAGCCCCCCAGTGCCCCGGGTGCGTCGCCTCCAGCTGCTGACCTTGCTTTTCTGCACTCCGGTCCTGGCTGTCTACCTTGCTCAGCACCCTTGGGGTGGAGCGTTAGTGTCCCTGCGCTTTGCTCTACAAATCTAAGGAGGAGCCTCTCTGAGTTGCAGAGGAGAGCCACATAGCGCGAGTGGAGTCTCCACCAGACGACTAAGGGGAATCAGAGCACTTGAGCAACAGGGTCTATCTTTGTAGTGGCGGCCAGACGGCGGTGTGGGTCTGAATTCGCGGGCGGTTCTCTAGTGCCTTCCATAGAGGTGAGCCGCCCAAAAGCGCACGCTGTCTGCATACCCTAAATATTGGCTCTACATTCCCAGACCCCCCCCAGCCCTGGTTTGTCGCCAATGTAGCCCACTGCTGTGACTCTGATGTCCTTGGCTGCTGACCTCAGCTGTATCGCCCTTTCCCAGCGCCTCAGGAGTGAAGCACCCAGCGCTGATGCGCCCCGCCGCCTTATTGAAGTGAAGGGTCACGCAGCGCATTTGACGCGCCTGAGTCCCTAGACCATTCAATTTATTCACTCCATTCTGTGTCGCTGGCGTTCATAGCCTGTTGTCATTGCTCTGGGGCCGATAGTCATCTCCAAAGAGCGGGCCGGGCCAACGCTAACATATTGGGCTCCCTTGCCTCCTCAGGAACCGGAGCTGCCTTCATTGACAGAGAGGGGCAACCACCGAATAACTTCTCGGTCTGTTCTGTGCTGAGCGTTGACCACCGCTTGGCGTTGCACTGCCCTGGGCCGCTCATTCTCTGCACTCCTTGTCACGTGTTATCCCCGGTGCATCCCCTCCAAGGTAGTCTGGTGCAGGCGATCACTAATGGCTGTGGCTCGTTCCCGGAAAGATAGATCAGTTAAGGACTTGCTGATCAAAGCGGGAACTAGTGGTACAGAGACAATTTCCAAGGCGGGAGGAGCCGGCGAGCGGAAGGGGACGGCTGAGCCCGACGGACCTGTCATGCGGAGTGTCAATGAATCACTCTTTGCTGATCTAACCAGGGAGTTTCATGCGAGGAAGAGGGACCTTACAGCTGAGATCCGTGAGATGTGTAAGGACCTTGATTCCATGAGAAAAAGGGTGGATGACCCAGAAAACCAAACTGCAGTGAGGGGCAACAAGGTATCTCAGCTCCAGCAGGAAGTTCTCAAGCTGAGAGAACAAAACTTAGATCTTCAGTCCCACACAGAGGACTTGGAGAACCGCTCCCGCCGCAATAACATACGGATTTGGATGGCGCCTCAGGGGGCAGAGGAGCAGGACATTGAGGCATTTGTCGTGGCACTGTTTCGCCACATATTGGGAGACCCCCCCCCCGGACCAGGAGATTCCACTCAATTGGACGCACCCAGTGGGCCTTAAAAGATCGCTTAAGGCCCCTCCTGATATCCTGACGTGCGTCCACGATTTTAAGCTTAAAGAACTTATCTTGCGCGAGGCACAGTCTCACCATCCCATCGAATTCCGCTCCTGCAAACCTCTTCTCTTCCGTTTAGACTCATCTTTAAATGGGAGGGTACACTTCGGCAAATACCCTCTTTGGAGGAGGCGGGTCCGGTGAAGTCTTCTGCTTCTCCCCGCCGTGATAACACTACACGTTGGCGGTTCGTCTATGAGCCCTCTTCAGGATCCAGAGATGATGGCCAAAGAACGCTCAGCAATTCTCCAGTTGCTGTCAGAGAGCTCCAACTCCGCGGACTGATCCTTCCTCTCTTCTTTGAGTAGCAGATTGCATTGCACTGTAGGGTTACAAGAGTCGGTATGGTTGGAGGGGGGGGGGGGCAGCGGGGCTCCTGCTATCCATCCCACTTCTCTCCGCAAGCGGATAGCCTGGGACATTAGTGAACCTGTAGATGGAGATTTGCATGACTGACTTTTTCGTCATGTTTGTTCATGTTTTTTTTTTTGTTGGGTTGCCTCCTCCTCCAAGGCCGTTCACAGTTGTACTACGCCTTCATTGCACCTGCCACATCTACTGGCACAGTGTTGCCACCTACAGCCTTTTTTTGAGTCCCCATTTCCAGGTTCCCTGAAGTTATTGTGGTGTCCCTTAATGTAAAAGGGCTAAACAATCCGTCAAAACGCTGGGCCGTTCTGTCCTACCTTGAACCCTCAGACGCACACATTTGCTTACTCCAGGAGACACACCTGCTCCCTGCTGATACCCACTGGCTACGATCTAAGGTATTCCCCCACCAGATGTCCTCGGTAGCCACTTCCAAAACTGCTGGTGTGGCTATCCTGGTTTCCTCTAAGTTTCCGGGCAGTGTGGGTTGCAAACAAGCTGAAATTAGGGGGGACGACTACTGGCATACACTTTTATACTAAATTCGCACACGTTCTCAGTAGCCTCGGTATATGTTCATAATAGTGGGCAGGAGGGGTTCATCAAGACAACAATCCAGGAAGTCACGAATCTACCGGGCACAATGGTTCTGTTGGGAGGGGACTTCAATATACTTTTGGACGGTAGCATGGATCGCTCTGGACAAAGATGGGGCTAAACTGGGACTCTATCCAATGCAGGTAAACAGTTGTTGGCGGAAGCTGGGCTAACTGACATATGGACACTTCAGCACCCCACCACCAGGGCTTATGCGTTTTATTCTCATACACATAAAACGTATAACAGAATCAACTATATTTTTACTTCTGATCGAACAAGTTACTTACCTTCGGTAACGATATATCTGTAAGAAACATTAGTTAGTGTTAGATTCCTTACCTTAGAATATCCCCAGGCGTCAGTCTGATCCGGAAACTTTTGCGTAGCAGTACCCCTGCGCGTCGGTAGGCGTCGTCTGCAGGCGTCCCCTGCGGCTCCGCGTCCGTCGTCGGCGTCGTGCGCCGTGATGACGTCGCTGGAGTATATAGACGCCGCCTCCGCGCGCTGACGTCAGTTCTTTGTACACAGCTTTTCCGCGCCAGGAGACGCAGAGCCATGAGAGAACCAACACTGGTGCCATGTAAAAACTAGGGCCCTGAAAGGGATGTCCTTAACCCTAGGTATCAGTTCGCAGAACGGGGAGGATGGGTGGGTTCGGTAAGGAATCTAACACTAACTAATGTTTCTTACAGATATATCGTTACCGAAGGTAAGTAACTTGTTCATCTGAAAGAAACACGTTAGTGTTAGATTCCTTACCTTAGAATACATACCCCAGCAATACCAACCCCGGTGGTGGGTCTGCGAACCAATACAATACTACACCAGAAAGTCCTGGAGGACAGAAAGGCCAAAGAAGCCATCCCTCCGGACTTGACTGTCCAGGCAGTAGTGCCTCGCAAAGGTGTGCAGCGAGGCCCACGTTGCCGCCTGGCAAATGTCCTGCAAGGGGACTCCCCGGCCCAGGGCAGTGGTAGCCGCCGTGGCCCGAGTGGAATGGGCCCTCAGCCCAACAGGAGGCTCCTTCCGAGCCAAAGAGTAGCACGCTTTGATGCAGAGAACGACCCATCGAGAGATGGTCCGTTTACAGACCGCCCGTCCCTTCTTCGCACCCACGTAGCCAACAAACAGTTGGTCATCCACCCGGAACTGGCGTGTGCGATCCATGTAAAATGAAAGCGCACGTTTTGGGTCCAGACGATGGAGCCGCTCTTCATCCTTTGAAGGATGCGGAGGCGGGAAGAAGGAAGGGAGGGTGATGGACTGCCCGATGTGAAAGGCCGAAACAACCTTGGGCAGGAAAGAAGGTCTAGTCCTCAGAACCACCTTGTCAGGATGAATGGACAGGAAAGGAGGTTGGACAGAAAGAGCCTGGAGCTCACTCACTCTCCTGGCAGAGGTGATGGCAACCAGGAAAGCCGTCTTTAAAGTCAGGAGACGGAGAGGGCAAGAATGAAGGGGCTCAAAGGGAGCACACATCAGAAAAGTTAGAACCAGGTTCAAATCCCACTGAGGCATCACAAACGGAACAGGTGGAAACATGTGAGTGATGCCTTTCAAGAATCGAGTTACAATCGGGGATTTGAACAAAGAAGGCTTATCAGGAAGCCTCAAAAAGGCTGAAAGGGCAGAAAGGTAGCCCTTGATAGTGCCCAGAGCAGAGCCCTGCTGGGCAAGAGAAAGAAGAAACAGAAGAACCTCCGAAAGAGGTGCAGAAAGAGGATCCACAGCCTTTGCTGTGCACCATGCCACAAATCTGTTCCACCGACAGGCGTATACCGACTTAGTGGAGGGACGCCTGGCTGCCAGAATAACATCACAGACTTCAGGAGGCAAGTCAAATGGCCTCAACTGCCGCCGCTCAATCTCCAAGCATGGAGGTGGAGACTGGACAGGTTCGGGTGGAGGACCGTCCCCTGCTGCTGCGACAGAAGGTCCTCCTGAAGGGGCAGGCGGATCGGGGGACCGACTGACATGCTGAGTAGCTCGGGATACCAGTATCTTCGAGCCCAGTCCGGAGCCACAAGGATAACTTGGGCCCGGTCGCGCCTGATCTTCTTCAGCACTCTGGGCAGAAGTGGTATAGGCGGAAAGGCGTATAACAGACCGCAACTCCACTCGCGCCGAAAGGCGTCGCCGTGCGAGTGCCGTCTTGGAAACTCCAACGCGCAGAACTGATGACATTGCGCGTTCTCTTCGGTGGCGATTAGATCTAACCAAGGCTCTCCCCATTGCAGAAAGATGCCTTGCGCCACGTCCGAGTTCAGACGCCATTCGTGATCCATCGAGCACCGACGGCTGAGTTCGTCCGCCCTGGCGTTCAGAGAACCTGCCAGGTGTTGAACCGTCAGAGTCACGCCCTGACGTTCCAGCCATTGCCAGAGGCGCAGAGCCTCCTGGCAAAGGGTCCACGACCCCACTCCGCCCTGTTTGTTGCAGTACCACATGGCGGTGGTGTTGTCGGTGAACACCTGCACTACACTCCCGTTGACAAAGGGGAGGAATGCCTTCAGTGCCAGACGAATCGCCCGCAGCTCCAACAGATTGATATGGAGCCGGGACTCCGCCGGAGACCAGATGCCTCTGATCTCTGCCTCTCCCAAGTGGCCACCCCAGCCCTGGAGGGACGCGTCCGTCACGACAACGTGCTCCGGTTGGGGAAGGGAGAGGGACTTGCCCCTGACCCAATCGCGGTCCGTAAGCTACCACTGCAGTTGTCTCGCAGTGCCCTCCGAGATCAAGACGTGGTCGGACAAGTTGCCCTGATGCTGGGCCCACTGAAACTTCAGGTCCCACTGCAGAGCCCGCATCCGCCACCGGGCGTGATGCACCAGAAGGATGCAGGAAGCCATCAGTCCCAGCAGCCGCAGCGTCAACCTGACCGAAACCCGGGATAGCGGCTGAAAGATGGGAATCAAAGCCTGAATATCCCGAACCCGTCGTTCCGGAGGATAAACCCGAAACTGCGCCGAGTCCAGAACCGCTCCGATGAAAAGGAGCTTTTGAGAGGGACACAGGTGTGATTTCGGCACATTGATGGAGAACCCCAGGTCGTGCAAGAGGTCTGCCGTCATCTGAAGGTGGTGGACGACTGTCTGGGGCGAGCCCGCCTTCAACAACCAGTTGTCTAGGTAGGGGAAGACTGAAACCCCCAACCTGCGCAGATGGGCTGCGACCACCGCCATCACCTTTGTGAACACCCGTGGGGCGCTGGTAAGGCCGAAGGGAAGCACGATAAACTGAAAGTGCTCCAGGCTTACCGTGAACCGCAGGTAACGCCGGTGGGCCGGCAGGACGGGGATGTGAAAATAGGCGTCCTGCAAGTCCAACGCTACCATCCAGTCTTGTGGGTCTAGAGCAGCCAAGACCTGAGCTAACGTCAACATCTTGAACTTCTCCTTCCGGAGGAAGCCGTTGACGTTCCTTAGATCCAAGATAGGACGTAGGCCCCCCTTGTCCTTCTTGGGCACCAGAAAGTAGTGGGAATAACAACCACGCCCTACTTCTGGCCCAGGAACGCGCTCGATGGCCCCCTTGGCCAAGAGGGCCGTAACTTCCTCCTGCAGAAGTGTCAAGTGGTCCCCCGACACACGGTGGTTCTGCGGTGGCATGGCTGGAGGAGAGGTCTCGAAGGGGAGGGAGTAGCCCCTTCGGACGATTTGCAGCACCCACCTGTCCGAAGTGATCGTGCGCCAGTGAGCGTGGTGATGGCGAACCCTGCCACCCACTGGCGTCACATGGGGCCGAAAGCACGGACTAGGAGGATTTTGGGGTAGATGCTGCGGGGCAAGGTGTGGTCTGACCCCGCCGTTGTCCCCGACCGCCACCACGGCGGTTTCCACGGCCGCCACCGCGTTGAAAGGATTGTTGCGGCGCGTGGCTGGCAGCACGTGTGGGGGCGCCCCTTCCTTGGCAACGAAAGGGACGAAACGAACCCGGTTGCTGACGCTGGGTCGAGAGACCCAAGGACTTGGCCGTGACCCTGGAGTCCTTGAAGCGTTCCAGCGCGTGGTCCGCCTTGTCACCGAACAGGTGACAGCCATCGAACGGCATGTCCATCAAGGTATTCTGGACATCTGCCGAAAAATTGGCGGATCTCAGCCAGGCGTGGCGACGAATCGCCACCGTCGTTGACATAGCTCTGCCCAGCGAGTCGGTCGTATCAAGACCACACCGTATCGAATATTTTGCTGCATCTCGGCCCTCAGCCACAGCCTGACCGAGTTTTGCCCGCACCTCCATGGGGCATTCTGGCAGCAGTTCCGCGACCGTATCCCACACAGAGTGGGTGTAGCGGCCCAAGAGGCATGCGTTGTTGCAAGACCGCAGGCCCAAACTAATGGACGAGAAGACCTTCTTGCCAAATTGGTCATACCTCTTGGATTCCCGGTCGGGCGGGGCCGACGGGAATGCGGACTGGGAGGTCGAGGCCTGGATCACCAGACTCTCAGGAGTGGGGTGGGTAGATAGGAACTTGGGGTCGTCCGGACAAGGACGGTGGCGCCTGGCCACGTTCCGATCAACAGGCGGACCTGAAGCGGGACTGGACCACGTGCCCAACAGAACGTCTGACAAGGCTTCATTAAACAGCAGCAGTGGCTCCTGTGGGCATGACTGCGGTTTGAAGACCTCGGTGAGGATGTTAGGCCTCACGGCCGCGACGGGGAGCTCAAGGTGTAAGGCCTTGGCAGCCCTCATCAGCACCACAGAATATGCAGCTCCCTCCACCGATGCCACGGAAGGAGGAGAGATCAAACCAGGGTTAGGAGAGTCGTACAGACCACTGGCATCCCCCAAGTCACCTGTCCAGTCCGGGTCATACTGGCACTCGCGTGACAGAGGGTCCTCGGACCCCTCCCAACCTTCACCGAACTCTTCATCTTCTCCGTATTCGGAGTCAACGATGTAGACCGGCTCCTCGGGGTTCATGGGCCCCATCGGCGCCGGGACCGGCGTCGAGCGACGCCCGTCCGGCTCCGCGTCCGGCGTCGGTGAAGGTAAGGGGACGGCGCCGCCCGGAGCCGGCGTCGGAACCCCGCTGCCGGCCGGAGCCGGCACCGGAGAACCGGCGCCGCGCGGGGACGGCGCCGGGGGTAACCCCGATGGTAACGGCGCCGGAGAGGCCGGAAGGCCAGCCGGCGTCGAACCCGAAGGCCCTTGCGGCGCCGGGGTCGGAGCCGTCGGCGGCGCCGGGGCCGGAGCCGTCGGCGGCGCCGAGGCAGGGACACCCGAACCGCCAGGGCCCCCAGACGGTAGCACTGGGCCCGAAGGCACCGTAGGCCCCGTCGGAGAACCGAGCGCCCTCATGGCCATGAGGAACGCCTCGATCTCCTCAGGCGTTGCGCCGTGCCCAGGGACCGGAGGGTATGAGGCAGGCCGCGCCGGCGACTCTCGCGGAGCCGCGGGGGTGGGGTCACCCGAGCCCCTGGCCGCATCGCGCGAGCGTCGGGGGGAGTCGGGGGTACGATGACGACGCCCCGACTTCTTGTGCTTCTTACCTGACGAGCCCGACGAGTGGTGTCGACTTCCGGAACGCTCGGCGCGGCTCCGCGACCGCTCCCTCGAACGCTCTCTCGACCTCCGGCCGGACCGGGACCGCTCCCGGTCCCGACGTGGGGCCGACACCCGGAGCTCCAGTAGCTTGCGGGACCGCTCCCGCCTAGCCTTGTTGGTGAGGGCCCGGCAGTCGACGCAGGAGTCCACGTCGTGGTCGGGGCCCAGACACCGGAGACAGAGGCGGTGGTGATCCGTGACCGACATCGTGCGCTCACAGTCATCACAGTGCTTGAACCCGGGCATCCTAACAGGCACAATAGTGAAATAACAATAGAAAAACTTGGTCAAAAGACCGGAGTACTGCTCTTCAGATCTGCGTCCACTGGCGCGGAAAAAAGAAGAACTGACGTCAGCGTGCGGAGGCGGCGTCTATATACTCCAGCGACGTCATCACGGCGCACGACGCCGACGACGGACGCGGAGCCGCAGGGGACGCCTGCAGACGACGCCTACCGACGAGCAGGGGTACTGCTACGCAAAAGTTTCCGGATCAGACTGACGCCTGGGGATATTCTAAGGTAAGGAATCTAACACTAACGTGTTTCTTTCAGATACCTAACGCAACGGGTTCGGACGTGGAGATCCTTCCTTGTCCATTGTCGGATCACTCTGCCCTATGGCTCTCTATGACCATGCCCTCGCGTTGCCCAACTCGCCGCTTCTGGCGACTTCGGGAGACTATGTTGCAGCATCCCTGGGTGGTAGGACAGAGTGAGGAGAGCATGGCAGAGTGAGGAGAGCATGGCCGATTACCTAGCCCGAAATGACACACCGGACATTCCTTTGACGACACTATGGGAGGCATTGAAGGCGGTTATCCGAGGCGGTCTTAATTAGTATTGCAGCAGCCGACAACAGGGACAGGCGGGGGAAAGGGAACATCTGATGAGTGAGGTCGTTGAGCTACAGAGTATTCACAGCGAACAGGTGCGCGGCCAGGATTTGGAAAGAACTAAAGGCAACTCGGGCCCAGCTAGCTGGGTTGGACATTGATCGAGTATGCGGCTCTCCGCCTTAAGCATACCTTTTACATAGGCGGGGACCGTTGTGGGTGGCTCCTCGCAAACAGTCTTCGTGCGCAAAGACAGGCTCATAGAGTTGCCACAGTACAAGACTCTAGAGGAGGTGAGTGTTGCGAAGACACTGAGATCGTAGAGGCCTTCCGGCAATTCTACGAAACACTGTACGCGGCTCAAGTGTTGCCTGAGTCCGCACCAGTCCAATACCTCCATGATGTGATTACACCTACATTGCTACCTTCCCAGGCAGCCGACCTAGAAGCCCCAATCCGTTTGGAAGAGGTGATTTAGGCGATTTCTCGCCTGAAGCTTAATAAACTGCCAGGCCCGATGGGTTTACCTCCAGTTTTTATAGAAAGTTCTGTCGGATATTAGCTCCGCTTCTCACTCGTGTTTTTAACTCTGTTGGGTTGTCCCCAACCTCTCCCCTCCCCTCCTCTATGTTGGAGGCCTTAATAACCGTGATTCCCAAATCAAAGAAAGATGCCCGGCTGTGCAGCTCTTACCGCTCTATATCACTCCTCCATGTGGACCTAAAGGTTTTTACTGGCATTTTGGCGGCCCAACTCTCGCCACCTTCCCGGTCTGATAGATCTGGATCACTCGGGCTTTGTTCCGGGGCGATAATGCTCCGATAATACCAAACGACTCCTCCATCTGATGGACCGTTCGGGAAGGCTCTTTCCGGCAGAACGCATGATTCTTTCGGTCGATGCGGAAAAGGCGGTCTACAGGGTCCACTGGCCGTATCTTCAAGCTACGCTAGCTCACTTTGGCTTCCCAGACCGCTTCATAGATTGGGTCTTTCAGGGCTATGCACATCCCACTGCCACAGTGCGGGTGAACGGCGTGGTGAGCAGCAGCCTTCTCTATTTGCAGGGGAACCAGACAGGGGTGCCCGCTTTCGCCGCTCCTCTTCGCTCTCTATATGGACCTGTAGCTCAAAGGGTTCGCGATGATCCATCTATTAAGGGTGCACGTTTAGAGAGCTCGGAGCATAAGCTATGTATGTATGCAGATGACGTGGTGGCTACCCTAGAACAACTGCGGGAGTCCTTGCCAGCCTTTTTGGATGAGTTAGCTCGTTTTGCGCTAGCCTCGGGCTTTCAGATCAATATGCATAAATCGCAAGCCCTTAACTTATCACTGGAACCCGAGACACTGGAACTTTTAAAGCAAAACTTCCATATCCAGTGGGTCCAAGATGCTATCACTTATCTAGGCCTCAAAGTGGCTCCCACCATCTCCATCACCAGACAGGCGAACTACACGAGACTGTTGAAACAGGTCAGGGACTCCATCCTCAGATGGCAACCTCATTCCCTTTCTTGGCTGGGACGGATAGCGGCAGTGAAGATGGTGTTGCTGCCACAAATCCTTTACCTTTTCAAAACTCTCTTGTTGATGCCCCCCCCTTGGAGTACTACGTGCCATCCAGAGGGACATCAACCGTTTTATTTGGCGGGATCAGAGGGCACGGATGCGTCGAGCTCTTACCTACAGGGACCCTGTGGACAGGGGGTCTCGGAGTTCCCGATCTTTTAGCATACTGGAGGGTGGCTCAATTGAATCAGAGAAGCACTGCTTGTTCATGGATAGATCGCATGCGGGCCAATCTTTGTGGGGGGTTACTTTTCTCCCCCGCAGGGGAAGGCCTCGCCATTTGTATCTGTCGGAGTTACCCCGTCCCACAATGTTAGCTTGGGATAAAACTGATCACCAGGGGTCTTACTACTTTCCCATCCCCCATTACACCCATTGCGCAGAACCCGGACTTCACACCTGGCTTAGACTATATGGAATTCAACCGCTGGACGACAGAGGCTACCCGCTCCATAGGACATTTCTTTGACCTTTCTGGTATACGCCCTTTCAAGGACTTTCGTAATGATCATAGGCTTCCCGAAGCAGAGCGTTATCGGTATTTACAGATACGACATTGGGTCGTGTGGGAGGGAGCGGAGAGACGGCTCACGCCGTTTGAGAAATGGTTAATTACAAGGCACGATGATGCTCGTTTAACATCAGATTTGTATAAATTTGTCCGCAACCCCTCGGACACTGGGAAATCTGCTGGACAATTACGCTGGGAAGGGGAGTTAGGTAGGGCGTTCTCATCGAAAGAATGGAATAATATTTACTATAGAGCCCGTCACAGGGCCCGTAATGTCTCATCCATTGAAACAGCCACTAAGTTGGCGACCTACTGGTACCTTACCCCCGTTAGGCTCCATAGGAGTAACCAGACATGTAGCCCTCTGTGTTGGCGAGCCTGTGGTGCGCTAGGTAATCTCACTCATTTGCTTTGGGACTGCCCCATATTGGGGACATACTGGCAACAAATTCTAGAGGAGGTTGACTCCCACATCGACACCCAAATCCCAAGATTTCCAGCTTACATACTCTTGGGCCTCCCCAATGCAATCACCTTCCCACTCACTCCTAGGAGAGGCAAACAGATGGCACTCATTGTGGGTGTAGCAGTACAAAATATACTTGCACACTGGGGTTCTACCACAGTCCCTACACGATTGGGCTGGCTCCGTAAGCTATGGTCCCTCTTGGGGATGGAGAAATTCTTCCTCTTGTTAACCAACAATGAGGCTTCATTCCACGAGCTGTGGGCACCACTTCTCGCACTTTTGACAACCGAATTTACAGAGCTCACCTGTCCCAAATATCTTCGATTGTTAAGGTTGGCGGATCCTCCCTGGAACCTGTCACAGCTGACTCTGCTACCTAGCCGCCTATGGGATCCGATGGTTGGGCTGTGATATTCTCTTTGTTAGATTGTCTTTCTTCTTTTTCCGGGGAGGAGGAGGTGGGGAGGAGGAGGGGTGGTTTCCTCTTTTGTTGTTGTTAAGGCCTGAAGCATGTAATAGTAATGTGCCGGGTTGCAACCAGATAACTGCTCCGGATCCCGTGTGGCGTCAGCTGACCGACGTGAAGATGAAGAGCGACAGTGCTTCTTTGCCTCCTTCTTGTGCTTCAACTTACCCGAGGGGGGCGAAAACTTGGACGTGGTATGGTGGCTCCGCGAACGGTCTCGAGACCTTCCCCTCAAGCGAGACCGGGACCGAAGCGGAGCCGGCTGCTGGACGTCCAAGAGCTTTCGGGACCAGTCCCGCAAATACTTCGGATTCACTGCCCGGCAGTCGGAGCACAACTTCGGCTCGCGGTCGCCCCGAGACACCAGAGGCACACGAGGTGTGGGTCAGTCACAGAAGACATCTTGTGACAGGAACCGCAGGGCTTGAAGCCAGTCTGACTAAAGGACATCCCTTGCTTACCAGGACTCGATGACTTGAAAAAAGAAGTCGATAAAAGTAGAAAAAAGGTTTGTTAAAAAGTGACTAAATAGGTACGTTCTCACCGTATCTGCGCTAGGCTGGCACGGAAAAAGAAAGAACTGACATCAGCGCAGGGGTGGTGTCTAAGTAGACACCGCAATGTCATCACAGCGGTCACGACACCGAATCAACAGGCTCCACCTACAGACAAGCAGGGATACTGCTAAGAGAAAACATTATTTGGATCATGTGTGAAGTCTGGGGGTAATTCTAAGGTAAGGAATCTACAACTGTCTCTTTCAGATACCTTCTGTGCTAAAACACAAAGTTTCTATAGAAATTGGCTGTGGAAACAGTGTGCCAAAAAAAAAAATCAATGGATCTTTAAAACAATCAGAAAATGGATATAAACTCAGACAAGGCCCATAAGGAAAGACCCAATGCAGCGACAAAGCAAATGGAAATGAAAGGTCTGCTAATACCAAGTCAAGTTAGAAAAAGTCAGACCAAATAGTGTGTTGAATTACAATTACTTTTAATAGAGATCACTGGTATATAAAACCAGTGCCCAAAAGGGTATAACCCTAACAATATAGATCCTTCGCAGAGTGGGGAGGATGGGCAGGGCTATAAGGAATCTGTAAGTAACTTGTTCATCTTATAGAGACATCTAGCTTCAGATTTCTTAGCTTTTGAATTAAATACCCTAGCTATACCCACCTGAAGGAGGATCTGCAAACTAATTAAACCAAAACTCTCAAATAGTATCAGCTGGTCTAAATTGACTAAAGAGCAGACCTGCATAGTTATTAAACGAAAAAGAGCATGGTTCTCCCAAAACAACGCGGCAATGACCACAGAAAATGTAAATAAGAAACAACCTTGCAGGCACAGAAAAAGTCTAAGCCTTAAGTGGAACAGACATCTGATAACGTCAGACATTGGTATTTAACCCCTAATGGGTAAGTGAGTCCTTAGACTAGAAGGGCCAAAGGCAAAGCCAATGCCAAGTAAAAGCGAATGCCATGTAACCCACATTCCCTACATCAGTAAAATAATAGCTGCAGAAAATATGCCCTGATAATTCCAAAAAAGGAGGGCTTACAAAAACCATTCCAATCAAAACCAAAACGAATAAACCCATTCATCGTAGGTTGGCAAGATCAATTCAGGTATCTAGGCAGATGCACGTTGAGTCCATCTCTAACATAAAGACCGTTTTTTGTTTGTTTGAAGAAAATGACCATCCGAATATTTTAAAAATGCATAGTGCCCGTAAAGACAGAAAGATAGCAATTAAACAGATATGACCCGATATAAAAATCGCTCCATTAAACCTAAATCCACAAATCTGCGTTCCACGCATACACATATATTTACATTTTAAAGAATGTAATATCCTTTCTATTACATATAGCAAAACTATATCATGTATAAACATGTATGCAACACACCTATGCACACTTCGTATACACACAAGCAGAACAGAAAAACCAGTCCCAAAGTACCACACAATATAATATCAAGATATATTGCACCCTTAATCAAACACCTTGGGTGGCTTGCATTAGGATACAGCTGCCTGTCCAAAATATCTAACAGGCTGGTACTAACTAAAGAAAACCCGCATGAAAATGAGCCTTTGCCAGCAGCATATATGGCCTAGAAGGTCGAGATTAATAAAATAAACCAAGCCCCTTGAAAAATATCCAGCAAGGCAAACCTGTTGAATTAATTGTTCACAAAGCATATGAGCCAAAAGCCAATCTGACAGAAAGACAGAAAAGTGCTCAATAAATATAATTATTTCTATAAGAACACAAAAGGTACCCAATGGAATAGTTTCTTACCTGTAACTCCAGTTCTGTAGTAGGGATTTCTCTGTGATAGTCATTATCATGTGAATAGTCCCGCCCATGAGCGTGGACCCCGGAGCACTTCAATAGATATAGTCTCTTACATTGTCCTCTTCTGCAATCCTGCATAGACACTTGAGATAATAAAAGATAATAATGCAGCCTAAAACCAACTAGGCTACACTGGCCAGTACATCATCTTGATGTGAAAAAGATAGCCAGATAACAATTACATTTTATTATTTTATGAAGTTTCACACATAGAGAAACTCCCCTTCACAAAGACCCTTCTTTCATGATAGAGATGAAGGGTTGGACAGACAAGCCCCATAGGCTGACATTAGGTCTCTGTACATGGATACCGTGCCTTTAAGAATACTTCCAGAGACCCTCGGTATCCCATGATGCACAGCCAAAGGCCAGTTACTTTCAGTTCTTTTTGAAAGTGTATGAAGCAAGGCCTGCTGCATTCAGGATATCACTATTTCATCCACAGGGGAGGAGGGCGGATTGCTTATGACTATCACAGAGATACCCCTACTACAGAACTTGAGTTACAGGTAGGAAACTAATTCTTCTGTAGTAGGGGATCTCTGTGTATAGTCATAATCATGTGAATGGAATGGCAAGCCAATCCCAACAAACAACCCCAGCGGTGAAAGAAACAGACAAACCCACTATTGTGCAAATAGATTCCTCAGTGAAGCCTGCCCAGCCTGAGCATCTGCCCTGGCATCAGAGTCCAGGCATTAGTGTTTAGCAAAGGTATGGACTGACTTCCAAGCGGCAGCCTTACAGATTTCAGCAATAGGGACATTTCGAAGTAAAGCCGCTGTAGCAGCTTTACCTCTGGTAGAGTGAGCCCTAGGGTTGCTAAAGTCTTGTTGGCTTTCTGATAACAGTTGGATACAGAACACAATCCAGCTAGAAATGGACTTCTTGGAGGTAGCAAGACCAGTCCTGACAGATCGATAATTAACAAATAATTGATCCGATCTACGAATCTCCTTAGTCTTATCTAAGTACTATTTCAACACCCTTCTCACATCAAGAGAATGAAGGGACCTCTCCGCAGGAGAGGAAGGATGCTGAAAAAATGTGGGCAATGTAATTGTTTGATTCATATGAAACTGACACCACCTTAGGAAGAAACTTTGGGTGAGTTCTTATGACAACCTTAGATGCCTAAAACCCAGTATAAGGGTAATGGCAAATGAGAGCCTGAATTTCACTCACCCTGCGAGCAGATGTTATGAGTGTAGGAGAGTAGGGTCTGCAATCCTATGATCACCCCAGATTTTTGCTTTTTGCTTCACTGGTTTACGACTTTCCCTGGCTGTGGGCCTGCTAATCAGACCCACAGCCTAGCTGTTCTCTCTGTAAATTGACACGTGTACCTTAGGTCCATTTACCAATTGGTACTGGGCCACCTTATCAGTCCCTGTACCCAGGGCATAGGTGTACCCAGGGCCTACCAGGGTCTGCAGCATGTATTATGCCACCCCTGGCTGGCCATCTAAATCTGACACAACTGGCTGCACGACAGCTGGGGCAAGGTTGTGTAAACACCCTTTGCTTTAGATATAGTATTCCTATATCTAACCCTAAAATGGACACATGTATTCCTATCAGTCACTCCTATGGCAGGCCTTATCAATCCTGAAGGCAGAGTGCTTGGAATTATGTGAGATGGTGCTCTGGCATGAGCTGAGCCCGTTTGCAGCTTGCGGAACCAAGTCCTAATCGCTGTTCCATGATAACGCGTACCATATACTCTTAAGTGCATTATAATCCTCGCGGTTATTTGCCAACTTTGGTATCGCTTTATCAAAACATGTCGAGTAAGGTGTCATACGAATTGGAATACTAACCCCTCGCCAATTCTGGCGACGGGGTTAGCATTTCACCCTTCTAGAGGGACACGACATGTATGTAACTGTGAACCCCGGTTAAAGTTAACTCGAGCCTCAGCTCCACAAAATGGATGCTGCCACCACAGACACAAGTCTGACCTCCTGCTGCTGGGAGTCCTTCCAGCGAGGAGAGCTTGGACAAAGGGTTTCCTGTCAAGGGCGGTGCTAGCACTATCCCAGACAGGGTTTTGTGTATCCCAGGTAGGCAGGGCTGAGAGGAAGGTGACATGAAAGTGGCACCCCGGTGCTCACTGTGCATAGGCCGGCACAAACCAGTTCCAGGGGCACACCAGCCCCTGAGCTGGGGAGAGACTGGACAAAGGAGAGCGGTGTAACCACCCCCCTCCTGGTCCCACCCATGGGCAGGACCTAGTCGCGTACCAGCCCCTTTCTTTAGAATAAAGGTAGGAGCGGGGACCCTTCCAAATTAGATCATCTTTGAATCCTGAAACTACTTTCCACGAAAGGAACTCTCGACTTCTTCTCAAGATTTCTCCCTTGTGACTAAGGAGTAGTCACCCTGCATCAGCAGGCACCAACTAAGTATCTTGCGGTTTGCTGCCGGTCCTTCCTCCGGAACCAGACTGACCAGCACGACGAGACCCGGACTCCCTGCCCTCTCTGACCTCAAGCTGCCTCTACAGCACAGCTGAGAACCGTGGGTGCGACAAGACCAGAAGAACCGGCTATCATCAGAACCAGCACGACACTGACCCAGCACGACCACCGAGGGACCCTCGAGTGGGTGCACTGGGGTAAGAGAAGCCCCAACCCCAAGCAGCACGAGCACCGAAGCCCAGCCCCCCAGCATCCACCAGATCTGCGTGGGGCCCTTTTGCTTCTGTGTTGCTTGCCACGTTGTCCAGTCACTTGCCCGTTGGCTAGTGACCCTCCAGACGACGTCCTACGTTTGCTTCACCGCTGGTCTAGCTCCTCTAGACTGGCCCTTGTCTCCTCTTGAAGGGGAACTTCCTCGGACCCTCCTGGTCCACTCCAGGCGCCATTTTGTGTCGCCACGTGGGCTTGCCGTAGCCAAGGCTTGTTGCCTCCTTCAACGGATACAGCATCGCCAGCAGCAGACATCCGACGTGGGACAGCTCGCAGACCTCCAGCCTGGTCGACATCAGCGCCCTGGTCCGTGCAGCAGCAGAATCCAGTGTCACCTCTTCACCTGGCTGAGTGACCTCGTCCGGTGCCAACCTGGTGCCCACCTAATCACTGGCTAGTGATTCAGAACTCGGTCCCCTCTGCTTACAGGTACCCTTCTTCACTGATCCATCCTTGGATCAGCCCGGAACATCTTCACTGGTCGCCTGCCAGCAACTTTTACTTCAGGCTCCTGGTTCGTCAACGAGGATTCCCGACGTCACTTGAACCCTATGCAGACGCAGCCCCTGGGCTAGGTAAACCGAGTACCACGGTGCTCCAGCGTAGGACCACTCTCTAAGTGTCCAGATCCACTTTCGTTTTAGACCTACCTAGTCGGGTTCGCCCGAGAACACTAACTTTGCATTTACTAGCCTCCATAGACTGTCCCGCATTGCGCGTGAGAGTTTCCACTCTGCACACGACGTCCCTAGGCCTCCTGCTTCTAATCTAAGGGTTCAGTATTTTAGGCCTAGCGATTCTAAAGCCTCTGAGAGTAGTTACTTACCTGCTAGTAATTCGCATTCCACTTTTGTAGTATATGGTTTTTCGTGCCCCTCGGGCATTTGTGTAAATTGTGCGACTTTCAGTATTTCTTCAAGAGTTTTGTATTGTGCTTAGCACCCTGTCCTCATAAAGAGTCCAGGGTTGTTGTGTTATAAATAAATATCCTTTTATTTACATAACTTGTGTGGTGTCCTTTCACTTGGTGTTCAAGGGGTATATGTGATGGTATAACAGCTGTCTTAACTCGCCCTCTAGAGTTTAGCCTAAAGACTGCTCTTGTCCATGCTACTAGGATAGCTGGATAGACTTACAACCAATCATCAGTAAGGGTTGTTTGGACTGATACAAAGTGCTCACTAGAATAGTGAACATTATATATCAGGCGAACTTCTCACAGTGAGTACAAGGAAAGTTGCCTTCCAGGACAGATGCACAAGTTACTTACCTTCGGTTAGTGTTAGATTCCTTACCTTAGATTCCTTACCTTAGAATATCCCCAGGCGTTGGACTGGATCCGGAAAGTTTTGCGTAGCAGTACCCGTGCACGTCGATAGGCGTCGTCTGCGACTCCACGTCGGTCTTCGGCGTCGTGGTCGCCGGGATGACGTCGGAGTACTTAGACGCCGCCCTTGCGCACTGTGTCAGTTCTTGTACATAGCTTTCCGCACCAGGAACGCAGAGCCATGCGAGAGACCGACACTGGTGCCATAAAACTAGGGCCCTCAAAGGTAAATACCGTAACCCTAGATATCGGTCCGCAGAGCGGGATGATGGGTGGGGCGGTAAGGAATCTGACACAAACTACTGTTTCATATATATTGTTACCGTAGGTAAGTAACTTGTGCATCTGAAAGAAACAGGTTAGTGTTAGATTCCTTACCTTAAAATAGATACCCCAGCAATGCCAACCCTGGTGGTGGGTCTGCGGACCAAGATCAGACAAGAAAGTCCTGGAGAACGGAAGGGCCGAAAAAGCCTTCTCTCCTGACTTGGCTGTCCAGGCAGTAGTGTCTAGCAAACGTGTGCAGTGAGGCCCACGTAGCTGCCTGGCAGATGTCCTGCAAGGGGACTCCCCGAACCAGGGCAGTAGTAGCCGCTGTGGTCAGAGTGGAATGGGCCCTCAGCCCAACTGGGGGCTCCTTCCGAGCCAAAGAGTAGCATACCTTGATACACAACACGACCCGCCGAGAGATGGTCCGTTTGTGTACCGCCGGTCCCTTCTTAGCGCCCACGTAACCAACAAAGAGTTGTTAGTCCACCCGGAACTGGCGTGTGCGATCAAGGTAGAAGGAGAGCGCTCGTTTTGGGTCTAGACGGTGAAGCCTCTCTTCCTCCTTGGAAGGATGCGGAGGCGGAAAGAAGGTGGGCAAGGTGATGGACTGCCCAATGTGAAAGGCAGTAACCACCATGGGAAAGAAAGAAGGACGCGTTTTCAACACAACTTTGTCCGGATGGACAGAAAGGAGGTTTAGAAGAAAGAGCCTGGAGCTCACTCACTCTCCTGGCAGAGGTGATGGCAACCAGGAAAGCAGTCTTCAGGGTAAGAAGACGGAACAATTGTGAAGTGGCGCGAAGGGAGCGCACATCAGATATGTAAGAACAAGGTTCAAGTCCCACTGAGGCATCACGAAAGGAACAGGAGGGAACATGTGCGTGATGCCCTTCAAGAATCTGTTTACAATAGGGGATTTGAAAAGAGAAGGCTGATCAGGAAGCCTCAAGAAGGCAGAAAAAGCAGAGAGGTAACCCTTAAGAGTGCCCAGAGCAGAGCCCTGCTGGGCAAGAGAAAGAAGGAAAAGGAGAACCTCTGAAAGGGGGGTAGAGAGAGGATCCACAGCCTTTGCTGTGCACCATGCCACAAACTTGTTCCACCTGAAGGCATATACCGATTTTGTGGAGGGACGCCTGGCTGCCAATATCACATCACATACTTCAGGAGGCAAGTCAAATGGCCTCAACTGCCACCGCTCAAAATCCATGCATAGAGGTGGAGGCTGGACAGGTTAGGGTGGAGGACCGTCCCCTGCTGCTGCACCAGAAGGTCCTCCTGAAGAGGCAGACGAATCGGAGGATCGACTGACATGCTGAGTAGTTTGGGATACTAGTATGTCTGTGCCCAGTACGGAGCCACAAGCATGACTTGAACCCGGACTCGCCCGATCTTCTTCAGCACTATGGGCAGAAGTGGTATAGTCGGAAAAGGCGTACAACAGACCACAGGTCCACTCACGACGAAAAGCGTCTCTGAGCGAATGCCGCCTTGGAAATTCCAAGGCGCAGAACTGATGACATTGCGCGTTCTCTTCGGTGGCGAATAGATCTAACCAAGGTTCTCCCCACTGCCGAAAGAGGCCTTGCGCCATGTCAGAGTTCAGACGCCATTCATAATCCATCAGTGTAGGAAGGTGGATATCGGACTATGGTTGCCCCCAACTTTTTGCCTAGTGTTTTGCTGGTTTTCGACATAGTTGGCCTGGGATCCTGCTATTCAAGACCCCAGGCTTCCTGCTCTCTGTTAAAATGGACTCCATGTACCATAGGTACATATCTAATTGGATACTGGGTCACCTTATCAGCCCCTGTACAGTGTACCTTAGGTACCCCGGGCATAGGTGCACCCAGGGCATACCAGGGGCTGCAGCATGTATTATGCCACCCCTGGCTGGCCATCCAAACTGACACAACTGGCTGGTAACACAGCTGGGGCAAAGTGGTGTAATCACCCTTTGCTTTAGATATAATATATCTATATCTAACCCAAAATGGCCACATTTGCTCTATAAGTCACTCCTATGGCAGGCCTTATCAATCCTGAAGGGAGAGTGCTTGGAATTATGTGAGATGGTGCTCTAGCATGAGCTGAGCCTGTCTGCAGCTTTCCAGATATCCACCTTCCTACAGTGAGCATCATATATCAGGCCAACTTCTCACAATTCGCGTTCAGGGAACCTGCCGGGTGTTGAAACACCAGGGTGACGCCCTGGTGTTCCATCCATGTCCAGAGGGTCAGAGCCTCCTGACAAAGGGTCCATGGCCCCACCCCGCCCTGTTTGTTGCAGTACCACATGGCGGTGGTGTTTTCCGTGAACACCTGCACTACACTTCCCTGGACAGAGGGAAGGAATGCTTTCAGGGCAAGCCGGATCGACCGCAGCTCCAGAAGGTTGATGTGGAGCCGGGACCCCGCTGGAGACCAGAGGCCTCTGATCTCCCTCTCTCCCATGGGGCCCTCACAACCCAGGAGGGACGCATCTGTCAATACTACGTGCTCCGGTTGGGGAAGGGGGAGAGATCTGCAGCAGACCCAATCGTGTTTGTGAGCCACCACTGCAACTGTCTCGCAGTGCCCTCCGAGATCCGGACATAGTCGGACAGGTTGCCCTGATGCTGTGCCCACTAAAACTTCAGGTACCACTGCAGAGCCCGCATCCGCCACCTGGCGTGATGCACCAGAAGGATGCAGGAGGCCATCAGCCCCAGGAGATGCAGCCTCAATCTGACCGAGACTCGGGATAAAGACTGAAAGACCGGAATCAGAGCCTGAATTTTCCCGAACCTGCTGTTCGGGGGGATAAACCCGAAACTGTGATGAGTCCAGAACCGCTCCGATGAAGAGGAACTTTTGAGAGGGACACAGGTGTGACTTCGGCATGTTGATGGAGAACCCCAGCGAGAGCAGGAGGTCGGCTGTAGTCTGGAGGTGGGAGACGACTGTTGCTTTAACAACCAATCATCGAGATAGGGGAAGACTGCAACCCCTATCTGCGCAGATGAGCTGCGACCAAAGCCATCACTTTAGTGAAAACAGTGGGGCGCTGGTAAGGCCGAAGGGGAACACAGAAAACTGAAAGTGCTCGTGGCCTACCGTGAACCGCAGGTAATGCCGGTGGGCTGGCAGGACGGGAATGTGGAAATACGCGTCCTGCAAGTTCAAGGCAATCATCCAGTCTTCTGGGTCAGGGGCAGCTAGGACCTGAGCCAAACTCAGCATCTTGAACTTCTCCTTCCGGAGGAAGCCGTTGACGCTCCTTAGATCCAAGATAGGGCGAAGGCCCCCTTTGCCCTTCTTGGGCAGCAGAAAGTAGTGGGAATAGCAACCACGTCCTACTTCTGGCCCAGGAACGCGCTTGATGGCCCCCTTGGCCAAGAGGGCCGTAACTTCCTCCTGCAGAAGTTGCAAATGATCCCCTGACATGCAGTGGTACTGCAGTGGCACTGCAGTGGCATGGCTGGAGGGGACGCCTCGAAGAGGAGGGCATAGCCCCTTCGGACGATTTGCAGCACCCACCTGTCCGATGTGATGGAGCGCCATTCGAGGAGGTGATGGCGAACCCTGCCCCCACTGGCATCGAATAGGCCTGAAAACTCTGTCTAGGAGGATTTTGAGGCAGATGCTGCAGGGGCGGGTGTGGACTGGCCTTGCCTGTGTCCTCCGGCACCGCCACTGCAGTCACCACGTCCGCAACCGCTTTGAGGTGGGTTCTTTGGCCTGTGGCCAGCTGGACGTGACAGGGCACCCCTTCCTTGGCCACGAAAGGGACTAAAGGCTGAAGTCAGCTGGCGTTGGCCGAGGCTCAAGTAATTGGCCGGAGCCCTGGAGTCCTTAAAACGTTCCGGCGCGCTGTCCGCCTTGTCGCCAAAAAGGCGACGGCCATCAAAGGGCATGTCCATAAGGGATGCTTGAACATCGCCCGAAAAGTTGGCAGACCTCAGCCAAGTGTGACGGTAAACCGCCACCGTCGTTGCAATCACCCTGCCTAGCGAGTCCATGGTATCCAGTCCACACCGAATGGAATATCGTGCTACGTCCCTTCCCTCCGCGAGGGCCTGGGTTAGCTTTGCCTGGACCTTCGCCGGGCACTGCGGCAACACTTCCACAACCGTATCCCACAAGGAGTGTAAGTAACAGCCCAAAAAGCAGGCGGTGTTGACAGACCTCAACCCCAAACTCAGTGAGGAAAACAGCTTCTTAACGAACTGGTTGTACCTTTTGGATTCCCGATCCGGAGGTGCGGTCGGGAATGCGGTCTGGTAAGTTGAGGCCTGGATCAAAAGGCTCTCAGGGGTGGGGTGAACGGACAGGAAACTGGGGTCGCCCGGTGCTGGGCGGTGGCGTCAGGCCATGTCCCGATTCACAGGGAGGCCTGTGGAGGGCTTGGACCAGGTGCCCAACAGAATGTCAGTGAGGGCCCCGTTGACCAGCAGGAGAGGCTCCGAGAAGCTTGCCTGCGGTTTGAGTACCTCAGTGAGGAGGTTAGTCCTCACTGCCACGACTGGGAGCTCAATAGCCAAGGCCTTGGCTGCCCGAGTCAACACTACGCTGTACACAGTCCCCTCCTCCATAGCCACGGTAGGAGGGGAGACAAAACCAGTGTCGGGCAAAATGTCCAGAATACAGGCCTCCCCAAGTTCATCCGCCCACTCCTGACTCAACTGGTGCTGCAGTGCCAGAGGGTCCACAGACCCCTCCCAATCCCCCTCGTCATCCATCTCCTGAAGGTCAGGAAGAAATGATGGAGCCGGATCTTCTGGGAAGGGCTCACCTATCGGTGTCTTAGACGGCGCCAGTCGTTCCGGTCTGACGCCGGATCCGGACCGGGGTGGGGATGGGGGCCGCCGCCGCCCGAAGACTGCTCCGGGGGCGACACCCTTGGTGACGAAGCCGGCGGAGTCGTAAGAATGACGGCGTCGACACAGATCCAGGCCTGGATCCAGAGGAGCCCTGTGGCGTTGGGGCCGAAGCACCAGACGGCACCGGGCCGAAGCCGCCGGCACGCTTGAGGTCCCAGACAGGTCCGCGGGGCTCGAAGGTACCTCAGCTGGCCCCGACTGAAGGAAGCGCGACCTTATGGCCGTGAGGAAGGCGCTGATCTCCTCCGGCGTCGCATTCAGCCCAGGGTTTGGTGCGTGGGCGGTGTCACTCGAACCCGCGCGAGCTTCGGGGGGGGGGTCAGAAGAGCGATGTCGCTTCTTCGACTTCTTATGCCTCGACTTACCTAAGGACCTTGAACCAGACGAGTGGTGTTGACTCACCGAGCTGTGATGACTGTGGCCCCGCGACCGGTCCCTTGACCTCCTCCTGGACCGGGACCTCGAGCGGCGCGGGCCGACTACCAGATCTCGAGTCGCTTACGGGACCGCTCCCGCCTAGCTTTCGACATCAAGGCCCGGCAGTCGGGGCACGAATTGTCATCATGGTCGGCCCGCGGCAATAAAGACACAGACGGTGGGGGTCGGTAACCGTCATCAGTCGGTTACAGTCGTCGCAGGGCTTGAACCCGGGCATCCCTACCGGCACCAGAGTCTATAAACAACTCGAGAAAATCCAAAATTGATCGAAAAAAGTTAGTCAAAAAGTGAGTAAGTAGTACTGCTCTTCCCGGATCTGCGCGTGCTGGCGCAGAAAAAAGAAGAACTGACTGTGAGAAGTTGGCCTGATATATGATGCTCACTAATTCTAGTGACCACCTTGTATCAGTCCAAACAACCTTTATGGTGATTGGTTGTAAGTCAACCTTATAGACCAGCTATCCTAATGGTAGCATGGACAAAGCAGTCTTAGGCTAAACTCTTTTGGCATGTGAAGCCAGCTGTTTTACCACATATAACCCCTTGAATACCAAATGAAAGGACACCACAGAGGTAGTTATGAAAATAAACAAGATATTTATTAACTAACAAACACCTCTGAACTCTTTATGAGATCAGAGGGCTAAGCACATGACAAGACTCTTAAGAAAAATACGTTAAGTTGCACAAGTTACAATGTTGCCCTAGGGGCGCAACAAACCATATACTAAGTAAATGGTATAAGGAAGTCGAATAAAGGAATGGAGCTGTCCAGAGGCTGTAGGATCGCTGGGACTACACTATCCTAACTTTAGGTAAGTAATAGGAGGCCCACGGAACGCGTGTGCAGAGTGTGAACTCACACGCGAGATGCGTAACAACGTCTATGGACAGTACAGTTCAAGAAAAAGGTGAGTACGGACAATCCTGACTAGTTAGGACTAAACGACTGTGGAACTGGACACTAGGAGAATCAATCTATCTTGGAGCACCGAAATGCTCTTGTTACCTCACCCACGGGCTGCGGGTGCATAGGTGCGAAGTTGTGTCGGGTTCCGGCATTGAACTCTGGAGCCTGAAAGAAAAGATGCTGCAGGCGACCAGGAGGAAGATGTCCGGTGCGACCCAAGGGTGGATCGAGGAAGAAGAGGACCTGAAAGCAGAGGGGACAGTGTTTAAAGTCACTAGCCAGTGACTGGAGTGGAACCAGGAAGGAACCAGAGGCTGTCGTCGCGATCAGGTGAAGAGTGGACGCTTGACTCTGCAGCCCCATTGGACCAGGTGGTGTCTTCGACGACCAGGATGGAGGCACGAGCTGTCCCACGCAGGCTCTCGCTGTTGGCGGTGTCGGATCCGGATTTTGGAGTCAACAGGCCTTGGCAAAGGCAACCCACGCGGTGAGTAGAAAAGACGTCTGATGCGGACCAGGAGAGTCCGGGGTGCCTCTCTTTTGGAAGGAAGCAAGGGCCAGTCTGGAGCAACCAGACCAGCGGTGTTGATGTTGTGGATCGTCGTCTAGGAGGCCACTAGCCAGCCGGCAAGTGACCAGACAACACGTCGAGCAGCAAACAGGCAGAAGGGCCCCACGCAGATCTCGTGGATGCAGGAGCTGCTCGGGGCTGGAGCTTCTCAGTCCCCAAAGCACTTGGTCGAGGATACCTCTGAAGTCGTGCTGGAAGCGTAGTGCAGTTTCTCCAAGATGGCCGGTCCCACGTGTCTCGTCGCACCCACGGGTCTCGTCGGGCTCTGAAGTCTGGATCCTCAAGGGAAGACGACAAAGTGAAGCCGCTGGATGCTGATGGTGTCTGCTTGTGCAGGGTGGACACTCCTTGCCCACAAGGGAGATTTCTTCAGTCTTCTTAGCAGAATGTCGAAGTCCAGAGTTTCCTCTTGCAGAATTTCAGTTCAAGAATATTCTCATTTGGAATGGGACCAGCTCCTACCTTTATCCTGCTAAAGGGGGCTGTACTATCACTAGGTCCCTCCTATGGGTGGTTCCAGGAAGAGGGTGGTTACACCCCCTATCCTTTGTCCGATCTCGCGCCAGAGTTGGGGTTGGAGTGCCCCAGCAACTGGTTTGAACCGGTGTATGCAAAGGGCACCTTGTGTGCCCCAGGCATGTCTCATTCCTTTCAGCCCGGTCCTACCTAATACACAAAATCCTGTCTGGGGTGGTGCTAGCACCTCCCAAGGCAGGAAACCCTTTGTCCAAGCCTCCCTCGCTGGAAGGACTCCCAGCAGCAGGAGGTCAGACTTGTGTCTGGTGGCAGCATCCATTTTGTGATGCTGAGCCTCAGGTTAACTTTAACCGGGGTTCACAGTTAGGTACATGTCGTGTCCCTCTAGATGGGTGGAATGCTACCCCCGTCGCCAGAACTGGCGAGGGGGTAGTATTCCAATTCGTATGACACCTTACTCGACATGTTTTGATAATGCTATGCCAAAGTTAGCAATAACCGTGAGGTTATAATGCACTTAAGAGTATATGGTATAGCGTTAACATGGAAACAGCTAAAGGACTTGGTTCCGAAAGCTGTAGACAGGCTCAGCTCCTCATGCCAGAGCACTATCTCACATAATTCCAAGCACTCTGCCTCCAGGATTGTTAAGGCCTGCCATAGGAGTGACTTATAGGAGTATATGTGTCCATTCTAGGTTTAGATATAGGTATACTATATCTAAAGCAAAGTGTGATTACACCACCTTGCCCCAGCTGTCTTACCAGCCAGTTGTGTCTGTTTAGATGGCCAGCCAGGGGAGGCACAATACATGCTGCAGACCCTGGTAGGCCTTGGGTACACTTATGACCCGGTTCCAGAACCCTGATTTCCTGAATGCACAGTTCCAAAACTTCTAGGGGCCTTTTTTAGGGGGAGGCCGCGGGAGGGGTCGTGGCAAGCAGAAGACACCTGCGAGAGTCAACTGGTCAGACCAAGATCCGGAAATCACCCAGCGCATCACCAGGAGCATGGCACAGGGAACTACACCGAGTTCCAGCAGCGACAATCACTAGTGGTCAATTTGTCTTCCCATCTGTTGACTGATCTCCAAGAGCAGATCCTTAATATGGGTCTGGGCTTTGTTCCTACGAATTAGTCTGATCTATTTAAATTGCGACAGGATTTGGCCGTCTTCTTCCGAAATGTGAGATTGAGAGTCTTCTTTGAACACCAAGACTCTTGATAGACATAGGGGCGATACACCTTTTCGTCCTAAATCATCTTTCACACCACAATTGGCAGTACTCCCGCCACAGATTGCGGCTTTTGAGGCAGCAGTGATCCATGATTTGGAATCAGCAAATTTGGAAAATTCTGGACATTTCTCCAACCTTTCAAATCGGGAAAAGGAATCTCTGAAGACTCTGGCGTCTAACAAAAATATTATTCTGAGGCCTGCAGACAAAGGCGGGGCCACCGTAATCATGGATATCGAGGCCTACCCGGGTGAATGTTTGCGTCTTTTGGCAGACCCACGAACATACCAAAAATTAAGACAAGACCCCACAGAGGAGATCACCACGGAGATTGGTATCATGGTTGAGGAGGCTAAGGCTAATGACTGGATCACCCAACAAGAAGCGGAGTTCCTTGTACAAAAATCACCAAGGACTCCGTATTTCTACATCTTGCCCAAGATCCATAAAGCAGTGCGACCCCCTCCTGGGAGACCTATTGTCTCCGGGATGGGGTCCCTGCTGGAACCCCTCTCGGAGTTTTGTGTCTTTTACCTGAAACCCATGGTTCAAAAGCTACCCACTTATCTAAGGGACACTTTAGATGTACTGAATCTATTGAAGGAAATACTGTTCAACCCTGAGGAATTCCTAATAGGGCTTCAAATCAAAGCCCTATATACAAGCATTCCACAACGGGAAACCCTCAGGGTTTTGGAAACATTACTTTTTGAACGAGAGTGGCCATATGAAACACCGCAGACCTTCATCCTACATTTGGCCGAAATTGCCTTAACCAGGAACTTTTTCGAATTTGAGGGGTCCATCTACCTTCAAACTCATGGGACCTCAATGGGGAGCGTTTTCGCCCCCAGCCTGGCAGGGCTTTATGTTGGCGCTTTTGAGCAAACGGACCGTGGACCAACAACCTGCGATTATGGCGTCGCTACATTGATGACGTCCTAATAATCTGGAGGGGTGATAAACCATCAGTAGATCACTTCTTGGCATGTCTCAATGCCCAAAATCCCTTCTTGCACTTCACCTCCACTGTCACCAAAACACAATTACCTTTCCTGGACCTGGTGATTGAACCCTCTAATGGTACCTTAAAGACAAAGGTGTTTCACAAATCTACGGACAAGAATTCCTTATTGGAATTTGGGAGCTTCCACCCTCGCTCCCTGCGGGAGAATTTACCTGTGGGACAATTCTTACGGATCCGGCGAAATTATTCAGAAACAGAAGATTTCCAAGCTGAATCAGAGGTACTGACAAGTAAACTCCAGCAAAGAGGGTACCCACCTAGAATAATCAAAAAAGCTAAGAAGATGGCCCTCAATACCAATCGAGAGTCATTACTTGTGAAAACTGTAAAACCCGAAATGAATAAGCCAGTTTTTGTGTCAACCTTCAATACGGCTTCACACCATATAAAACGCTTGGTCATGCATAACTGGAAAATCCTGAACACCGGGGGAATGAACATTCCACCACCACTCTTTTCATTCAGACGTAGCCAAAATCTAAAAGATTTACTGGTACACACCAGACCCAGGGATCTGGGGGGAGTGAGGGAGACCAATACACTACCAGGTCTACCTAGATTGATTGGCCACACGAGGTGTGGTTCATGTAGTGTCTGCCATCTCACACATAATTCCAAAACCATTGATCTTGGCCTTCGCACCCCCTGGGAACAGAGATCTCATACCAACTGCAATTCCCAGGGGGTTATATACTTGATCACATGCCCTTGCCTATTAATGTATGTGGGGATGACAAGTAGGAAGGTTCATGTGAGAATCACTGAACATCGCAGCACCATCAGATGCGGGAAGACAAATACTCGACTCACAGCCCACTTCCAGGAAAAAAGACATGGTATAGATGATCTGAAGTGGACTGTTATAGAAAAAATTCAACTAGGGAGATATCAAGCAGACGATCAGAATCTGTTGCTCCGGAGGGAGCAAAGATGGGTGTATCGACTTAAGAGCCATCTGGTAGGATTGAATGACGACATCCCCTGGCAGGCGCTGAGTAGACAATAGTTCCCTATTCAGTGATGAAGCTACTGCTTTCCGACACACTAATTAGCCAGTTAGAGCATGAGGGTCTGGCCTTAGAACTAAATGAGCTGAGATATCATACATAACCCTTTCAGGATTTTAGAACACATCCAAGCGCTTAGTATAACTGATACCAGCATCTGCCTAGTGGCCGATGTTGAGCTATGTGCGAATGAGAGGGATGTCCTGTTCTATCTTTATGGAGGTGGAATGGCTTATCTACTATGAGCATTTTCCCCTTGTTGGCACTCCTGGACAGGTTTATTCTTGTGAAGAAGATCTGATGTATGAGATTCCACTGAGGGGTAACTATTGATCTACCATGAACGTTTCCCCTTCTTTTTTTAAGACTTAGGATGGAATACGGGATATAGGGTGTATTTAGGTAACTATATATGCACATAACGATTGCTAACAAAGGGAAGTTGCCATAGGGGAATCGAACCCCTGATATTAGGTACACTCCCAGTCACAATCTTAGTCCTGTTGCTCTCCTAACATCGATTTTTAATTCCCTGAAATGGCTCTCCCCTTCCATTAACATTCTTGGTTCTGGGAATAATAGGGAATATTAGTAAATAACACCTCATGATTTAACATACCATGTCACACCATTGGGAATGTGAGAGCGTTCACAGCAGTCTCGAACCCTGCACACGGAATGGTATTGGCTCTTTAAACTACATTTCCCATAGACCCTGGGACGCGCGCGGGATACGCGATGACGTCCTCTGACGGGGTCACGTGGGACGCTAATGCCGTCTCACAACATTAAGAATCCGGGTTACCATGGCATACTCGATCTACGCAGTGCCACGGGTCGTGCTAGATACAGACAGGACAAGCCTTCGGAACGGTATTTTGGGGGCCCTGATACGAGGGGGGAACGCTTCTGGCATAAGCGTTTTTTCCCTTGATAACGAGGGTTATTAGAGCGGACTAGAACACTAGAGTGTTCGGACGTACACGAGGGGGTTGTACCTTTCAGCTTACATTTCCCTCATCACTTACTTTCAGATTGTGTTCTTTGGCGTCCTGTACACCGGACACCAGTACGAGTATATTAATTACATAAACTCGGTAAGTGAAACGTCTGTTTATAACAACCACAGTGGGTTACTTGCAACAGTTACAGTTGGATATTGTTGGTTTAGAACGGCCTTTTGGCTGTTCGAAGTGTTTCTGGGTACTTGGTGCAGGTGTCTGTACAAAGGCAGAGAAATGGTCTAGTAGAAGGTATGCATGCCTTATATACATAAGACTACATAGGGACTATCAATATTTGTGAAAACAGCCCATGCATTAATCTGCATTTGGGGCTTCCTAGACAACACTAGACACACCGTTTAGTGGCTAAAGACAATGTACATTACTGAAAGATTGAATAGGTGGATATATACAAGGGTTCCTTATCCGCTCGTCCTGTTCTTCTTTCTTTGCCACAGTGATTGTTTTCAAGCATTTAAGGGGACACTCTCCATACATTACACAGGAGTGGTATGGATTAATTGGGCCTACCTCCCTGTTGGGGTAATAATTTTTCTCCGGAATACGGGGGAACCCTGAGAGAAACCGAATGCGACGGTCCTGAAGAAGACCGGAGTGACCATACAGGCGCATCAAGAGCGGTCGAAACATGTTGACTCTGGCAGTGGTAGGAGGGAAGCCTTGAGGTTCCTAATTATCTCCTGAAGGCACTTTCCCATCCGTTGTTCACTTATTTTTTAATCCTGGTAGAGGTGCCAAGAAAAGTCTAATAAAGTTTGTATTCTGGTTGACACCTTTAATCAGTTTTAAATCACTCCTCATACTGCACAATTCCTTTGTCGCACTTTTCGGTTGGAAACACTTGGTGTTTGCACTATCTCCACCTCATTGGATGTGTTAAGTGTTGCGTTTGTTCAGTCTGTTTGACTATATGTTGTGTTAAGAGAAATTTATTATTTTTTCCCCCTCCCTTATGCTCCGTCCTGTGTGGGGAACACCAGGGCGTATTGTAAGCAGGCCCAATGATGAAACATGTCACATACCTCGGTATGTGAGTGAGAGCAGTTTTTTCAAATAGAGTGATTTGCCCTATTGGGGCTTGCTCTATTCTTCACTTTATTAGTATATATGGTTTTATTATTTACTCTACCCACCCCTTTTGTGTGTACAACTATAGGTCTCCGGGGGTTCGGGGTGGCAGAGTTTAAACTTATCTGACCCTCGCCCCTTTCTTGTGATTGTATGTTGTAACAACCCCCCTTCCTGGTCCCACCCATAGGAGGGACCTAGTCACAGTACAGCCCCCTTTAAGAGAATAAAGGTAGGAGCTGGTCCCATTCCAAATTAGATTATCCTGATTTGAAACTCCATAAAGAAGAAACTCTGGACTTCGACGTTCTGCTCCACAGAAGACTGAAGAGAATCTCCCTTGTGGCCAAGGAGTGACCACCCTGCACAAGCATGCACCATCAAGCGTCCTAGCGGTTCATTTTGTCGTCCTTCCTGCTGGAACCAGACTTCAGAGCCTGACAAGACCCGGACTTCCAGGCCTCTCTGACTTCTACCTACATCTGCAGCACAGCTGAGATCCGTGGATGCGATGAGACATGTGGATCCGGCCATCTTGAAGAAACTGCACTACGCTTCTAGCACGACTTCAGAGGCATCCTCGGGAAAGTGCTTTGGGGATTGAGAAGCCCAAGCCCCGAGCAGCTCCTGCACAGAAGATCAGCCCTCCAGCATCCACAAGATCTGCGTGGGGCCCTTTTGCTTGATTGCTGCTTGAAGCGTTGTCTGGTCACTTGCCGGCTGGCTAGTGGCCTCCTAGACGGCGATCCAAGAAATCTACACCGCTGGTCTGGTTGCTCCAGACTGGCCCTTGCTTCCCTGAAAAGGAGAAGCACCCCGGACCCTCCTGGTCCACACCAGACGTCTTTCCCACTCACCGCGTGGGGTGCCTTTGCAAAGGCCTGTTGACTCTAAATCCGGATCCGACACCGCCGACAGCGAGGGCCTGCGTGGGACAGCTCGTGCCTCCATCCTGGTCGTCGAAGACACCTCCTGGTCCACGTGGCTGTAGAGTCAAGCGTCCACTCTTCACCTGATCGCGACAACAGCATCTGGTTCCTTCCTGGTTCCACTCCGGTCACTGGCTAGTGACTTTGAACATTGTCCCCTCTGCTTTCAGGTCTTCATCTCCCTCGATCCACCCTTGGATCGCACTGGACATCTTCCTCCTGGTCGCCTGCAGCATCTTTCTTCAAGGCTCCATAGACTTTGACGCAGAAACCAGACACTTTCACACCTATGCACCCGCAGCCTGTGGGTGAGGTAACGAGAGCATTTCGGTGCTCAAGGGTAGATTGACTCTCCTAGTGTCCAGGTATACAGTCGTTTTAGTCTTAACCAGTCAGAACTGTCTTTTACTTACCTTTTAGTAACTTGTAGTGTCCATTGACTTTGTCCTGCATCTCACGTGTGAGTTCACACTCTGCACACGCGTCCCGTGGGCCTCCTGCTCCTTAGCTAAGGTTAGGGTAGTGTAGTCCCAGCGATCCTACAGCCTCTGGACATCTTCATTTCCTCTATCGATTTCCTTATACCATTTACTTAGTATATGGTTTGTCGTGCCCCTAGGGCACCATTGTAATTTGTGCAACTTATCGTATTTTTCTTAAGAGTCTTGTCATGTGCTTAGCCCTCTGATCTCATAAAGAGTTCAGAGGTGTTTTGTTAGTAATAAATATCTTGTTTATGTTCATAACAACCTGTGTGGTGTCCTTTCATTTGGTATTCAAGGGGTTATATGTAGTAAAACAGCTGGCTTCACATGCCAAAAGAGTTTAGCCTAAGACTGCTTTGTCCATGCTACCATTAGGATAGCTGGACTATAAGGTTGACCTACAACCAATCACCATAAGGGTTGTTTGGAATGATACAAGGTGATCACTAGAACTAGTGAGCATCATATATCAGGCCAACTTCTCATAAGAGGGTCCTGTGGCTTAGATTTCGGCGCCGAAGGCGTCGTTTTCAGCTTGGAAGGCATGTTCGTGTGCTCGGAGGCCTCAGAAGCAGGCTGTGTGATTTTCAGCACCGTGTGTGCCTTTGGAGCCGGTGCGTCTTTTGGTTACGGTTTTGAGACCGAAACATGTTTCGGCACTTCTTTCGGTGTTGGAGCCGAAGGGTGTTTTGGCTTCGGTGTCGACTCCTTCGGTGACGAGGCACCGGAAGGCGTACTTTGTTTCGGAGCCGAGGGAAGACTCTTGGTCGGTGCCGAGGCACCGGAAAGCATGGAAGATTTCTTCGGAGTCGAGCCGGAAGGCGGGACTTTCGAAGTAGATGATCGGTCTCGACTGGGCCCAGCGGGCAGAGTGCTGACCTTTGCCTTCTGCTTGGGCGTGTGTGGTGCAGGGGCAGTAGTACTCACGCGCTGACCCGATTGAATGGAGTCTTCAGAGTCATCTGCCTCGGAGACGATCTGGAGATCCGGGGAGTCTTCTTCGGGAACGAGTGGAGCCGCGTCGTCGAAGATGTCTTCCGGTGCTGGGGCTGATCTCCTCATCTCGTGTCGGCCGGGCCCTCCGGTCTTGGATGGTTTTCTTCGAGCGGAAGGACGCACAGGCTGTGCAGGTCGACTCGTTGTGGTCCGGAGACAGGCAGAGGTTACAGTGCTCGTGGTGGTCGCTATGTGGAAACTTTGCTTGACATTTCGGGCATTTTCGGAATGGAGTTCTTTCCATAAGGTGTAGGCCGCACGGCGTCGATAGGCCCAAAGGCCTACTTGGCGGACCGGAATGGAAACTTTGGCGTCGAAAGGTGCTGCAGTCGATGTCGAAGGCAGGTAGTCGTTTTTTTATGAAGTTCTGTGCGTCGAAGTTGCAGAAAAACGGTTTCTGGCCGGAGCGGAGAAACTTTCATCCGAACCCAGTGGCGGAAAAAAACTATCTGAGGATGGAGCCGATGCCCATGCGCAGTATTGTCCAAGGGAGGAGTCCCCTATTGGGACTAGCAAAGACTTCTTCCAAGAAGACAACAACCTGCAATCATCCGAGCCCAACACCAGGTGGCGATCTAATGCACAGTGTACTATCTGCAGCTCATATGCCTCGAACTGCACTTTGACCAATTGGTTCCAATCTGAACACCCCTGTGACCCCCCAAATTAAGTATTTTGGGGTGACCCTGAACATTGCCTCCTCATATTCGAGAAGAAGAAATAAGTGGCTTACCTGTGGCCAGAGTTGTGCCAATCGTGGGTACAGATTTTGGAAAAAAACACAGGCCCTGGGAACCTGATTTGCAGGGGCCCAGGGCACATCAAGTCAAAGTGCATTAAAAGTCACGCAAAAAGTAAGGGGTAACTTTGAAAAAAGGGGCACTTTGCTACAGCCGACAAAGATCATTTAAAGGTGCCCAAAGCAAGGCCTTGCCTGGCGAAAGAGAGGATGATCAGAAGTAGATTAGAAACTTTAGCCTGTAGTGGAACCATCTGACAGTACTCTCAAAGCACCCTCTAGCTTTGCCCACCCTCCTGAATAAATCAACTTTGTTGATGGAAGGATGTACGGCCAAGATGACAACTACTTCCTCAAGGAGATCTAATCTGATGAGATTGTTTTGCCCAATTTTCAGGCATGACTGTGTAGTTTGTGGAGCTTTACTCTGTACAGGGAACCAATAGGGAATTCAATTTCATGGCTGGCTGAGTATTAGAACCACCAGCACTTTGAAGGTCTAAATGCAGGGAATTATCAGTTCAGGTGGGAGGACAATTTCTATGATATCCTCCTCCCCATCATCAAGCGGTACATTCTAAAGGTCAGGATTGACGTTTTATTCTGAACCAAATGCACAAGTTACTTGTGTAAAAATATATCTGTAAGAGACATTAATTAGTGATAGATTCCTTACCCTAGAATATCCCAGGCGTCAGACTGGATCAGTAAAGTGTTTTTGCTTAGAAGTACCTGCGAGTCAGTAGGTGGCGTCCTGCGGCTCCGCGTCCGTCACTGGTGTCGTAGGCGGTGAGATGATGTCACGGAGAGTACTTAGGCACCACCCAAGCGCACTGACATCAGTTCTGTACGCAACTATTCCTCGCCGAAACGCAGAGCTGTGCAAAAGACTGACAAGTAGTGCATAAACTAGGGCCCTAAAAGGGGGATGACCTTAACCCTAGTAACCAGTTCCCAGAACATGGCGGATGGGCGGGCGGTAAGGAATCTATCACCAACTAATGTCTTACAGATATATCATTACACAAGTAAGTAACTTGTGCATCTGTAAGAGACACGTTAGTGATAGATTCCTTACCTTATAATAGATACCCCAGCAATACCAACCCCGGAGGTGGGTCTGTGAACAGGATTACACCAGCAAGTCAAGGAGCACAGAACGGCCAAAGAAGCCATCTCTCCGGACCGGACTGTCAAAGCAGTAGTGCGTGGTAAACGTGTGCAGCGAGCCCCACGTAGCTGCCTCACAAATATCCTGCAGGGGGACACCGCGTCCCAAGGCAGTAGTTGCTGCTGTTTCCCTGGTCAAATGGACACGCAGTTCCACAGGAGGCTCCTTCTTGGCCAAGGAGTAACATGCTTTGATGCACAGAACGACCCACCGGGAGAAGGTCCATTTATGCACTGCCCGACATTTTTGGCGCCCACGTAGCCAACAATGAGTTGATCATCCACCCGGAACTGCTATGTACGCTGCAGATAGAATGCGAGCGCACGTTTTGGGTCCAGACGGTGGAGCCTCTCCTCTTCCCTTGAAGGATGCGGAGGCGGAAAGAAGGTGGGCAAAGTGATGGTCTGCCCAATGTGGAAGGGCGTGACAACCTTTGGCAAGAAAGAAGGACAGGTCCTTAATATCACCTTGTCTGGGTGAAAAGAAAGGAAAGGAGGTTTGGAAGAAAGAGATAATGGCTCACTCACTCTCCTGGCAGAGGTGATAGCTACCAAGAAAGCAGTCTTGAGTGTAAGAAGGCGTAAGGGACAGTTATGAAGGGGCTCAAAGGAAGAGCACATCAGAAAAGTCAAGACAAGATTCAAGTCCCACTGAGGCATTATGAAGGGTACTGGTGCAAACGTATGCGTAATGCCTTTGAGAAAACGGTTAACAACCAGGGACTTAAAAAGAGAAGGCTGATCTGGAAGCCGCACAAAGCAGAGATGGCCGAAAGATAACCTTTGATAGTGCCCAGAGCAGAGCCCTGCTGGGCCAAAGAGAGAAGGAACAAAAGAACCCCAGAAAGTGGGCAGAAAGGGGAAGCACAGTTTTTGTTGTGCACCATGCCACAAATCTGTTCCACCTAGAATGACATCACAGACTTTCGGGAGGAAGATCGAAAGGTGTCAACTGTAGTCACTCAATCTCCAAGCATGGATGTGGTGGCTGGACAAGTTCGGGTGGAGGATCGTCCCCTGCTGCTGCAACAGAAGATCCTCCCGAAGAGGCAGATGGATCGGGGGGGGGGGGGGGGGGGGGGGGGGGGGGGTCGATGCTCATACGGAGTAGCTCGGGATACCAAACTCTTCAAACCCAGTCCGAAGCCACAAGAATGACTTGGGCCGGTAACGCCTGATCTTCTTCAGCACTCTGAGCAGAAGTGGTATAGGCGGGAAGGCGTACAATAGACCACAGCTCCACTCGCAACGAAAAGCGCCGCAGAGTGGGTGCTGCCTTGGAAATTCCAACAAGCAGAAATGATGACATTGCATATTCTCTTCGGTGGCGAATAGATCTAACCAAGGATCTCTCCACTGCAGAAAGAGAACTTGCGCCACGTTAGAGTTCAAATGCCAATCGGGATCCGCCATGTACCGGCAGCTGAGTTTGTCCGCCCTGGTGTTCAGAGAACCTGGCAGGTGTTGAACCACCATGATAATGCCTTGATGTTCCAGCCATGTCCAGAGGCGCAGAGCCTCCTGACACAGGGTCCACAACCCCACCCCGCCCTGTTTGTTGCAATACCACATGGCCGTGGTGGTGTCCGTGAACATCTGCACTACACTTCAACGGACAGAGGGAAGGAATGCCTTCAGTGCAAGCCAGATCGCCCGCAGCTCCATAAGGTTGATATAGAGCCAGGACTCCACCGGAGACCAGAGGCCTCTGATCTCCGCCTCTCCCAAGTGGCCTCCCCAGCCCATAAGGGACACATCCGTCACCACCGTGTGCTCCGATTGGGGAAGAGAGGGATCTGCCATTGACCCAATTGCGATTTGTGAGCCACCACTGCAACTGTCGTGCAGCGCCCTCAGATCTGGACACGATCTGACAGGTTGCCCTGATGCTGTGCCCACTGGAACTTCAGGTCTCACTGCAGAGCCCGCAAACGCCATCTGGCATGCGTAACTAGCAGGATGCTGGAGGCCATCAGGCCCAGAAGCCAGAGGGTCATCCTGACTGAAACCTGGGATAGAGGCTGAAAGAGCGGAATCATAGCCTAAATATCCTGGACTCGCTGCTGGGGAGGATAAACCCGAAACAGTGTCGAATCCAGAACTGCTCCGATGAAGGGGATCTTCTGAGAGGGGCTCATGTGCGACTTCAGCACATTAATGGAGAACCCCAGCAAGTGCAAGAGGTCGGCCGTAGTCTAGAGGTGGGTGATGACTACCTGGGGCGAGCCTGCCTTCAGCAGCCAGTCGTCTAGGTAGGGGAAGACTGACACCCCTGACCTGCGCAGATGAACTGCGCCCACCACCATCACCTTCGTGAACACCCGAAGGGCACTGGTATGGAAAAAGGGGAGCAAGGCAAAATGAAAATGCTCTGACTTACCGGGAACCGCAGGTAACGCCGGTGGGCTGGAAGGACAGGGATGTGAAAATAAGCGTCCTGCAAGTCCAATGCTACCATCTAGTCTCCAGGGTCGAGGGCAGCCAAGACCTGAGCCAGAGTTAGCATCTTGAACTTCTCCTTCCGGAGGAAGAGACTGACGTCCCGGAGGTCTAAGATGGGGCGCAGCCCCCCTTGTCCTTCTTGGGGACCAGGAAGTAGTGGGAATAAGAATCACTCTCTACTTCCTGACCGGGAACCCGCTCGATAGCCCCCTTGGCCAAGAGGGCCTTGACTTCCTGACGGAGAAGAGCCAAATGAATCCCCGACATGCGGTGGTAACGGGGTCGCATGGCTGGAGGGGAGGACAGAAAAGGGAGAGAGTACCTGTGACAGAATATCTGCAGCACCCACTTGTCCGAGGTAATCTCGCGCCAGTGGTGGAGGTGGTGACGTACCCTGCCACCCATTGCCGTGGGGTGTTCCCTGAAGCCCGGATTAGGAAGACAGAGGAGAAAGCAGAGGGGGTGGAGGTGGACTGACTCGCTCGCTGGTTACCAGACCTACCCCTTCGGAATCCATTGCTGCGGCCATGCTGAGGCTGGTTCTGCACAGGTTTAGTGGAGGAGCGTGCTTGGGTGCCCTTACCCTGGCCACGAAAGGAACGAAACCCAGATGTGGCAGGGGCCTTCGTAGAAAGACCCAAAGACTTGATCGTGGGGCGCAAGTCTTTAAAGCGCTCCAGAGCATTGTCCGCCTTGTCGCCAAAGTGACGGGAGCAATCAAAGGGCCTGTCCATGAGCGAGCTCTGGACATCGGGTGAGAACCCAGTGGAACGCAACCAGGCGTGGCGCCTCAACGCCACCATCATGGAAATCGCCCTGCCCAACGAATCAGCAGTGTCCAAACCACACCTGATGGCAAACTTATCCGCATCCTTGCCCTCCGCAATCGCTTGGGAAAGGACAGCCTGGACCTCCACAGAGTATTGAGACAGAACCTCTACCACTGAATCCCACACTGCATGGGAGTAACGACACAATACGCAGGCGGTATTAACTGACCTCAAACCCAAACTGGCTGAGGCGAACAACCTCTTGCCATATTGGTCCAGCCTCTTAAGAGTCCTTATCCGGCGGAGCTGAGGGAAAGCACTCTGCGATGTCACGGCCTGAATGACCAGGCTCTCAGGCGTGGGGTGAGTGGTCAAGAAGGCGGGATCACCAGGCACAGGGCGATGACTCCTAGAGACGTTCTTATCCACTGGTGCCCCCGACGCCTGCCGCAACCAAGTGCCCAAGAGGACTTCGGTAAGGGCCTCATTGAAAGGGAGCAGCGGCACCGACGACTTAGACGCCGTCTGGAGCACCTCCGTATGGAGGTTGGTCTTAAGGAACACCATAAGGAGGTAGAGCTGGAGAGCCTCGGCAGCTCGACACAGCACCATAGTATAGGCAGCGCCTTCCTCCATAGTAGCCGGAGAGGAGGCAAACCCCGGGTCAAAAGACACATCAAGTTCACCCGCATCTTGAAGGTCATCTACCCAATTCTGCTCGGAGTCACACTGCCGTGCAAGGGGAACCTCAGAACCATCCCAGTCCTAGTCTGCCAACGGGGAAGAAGGAGCCGGCCGCGGCAGCAGGGCGGGAGCCGGAGAGGGGGTCAGAGGAACCAGTAGGGGCACCAGCCAAGGCTATGCCGGAGCCGCATCCCAACGTGGATCCCCGGCCGGAACAAAATGATCCGGGAACTGGGGCGGGATACACTGCACCCAGTGCGGCGCCTGTGGCGGCACTGGGGATGGAGCCAGGGGCAGCGCCGGGGCCAGCGGTACGGCACCTTGTGGTGCCAGAGCCAAGGGTACTGGATCCAGTGGCTCCGGGGCTGGTGCCAGTGGCGGTACCGCCGGTGTCTAAAGGTTCTGGACAGGGGGCTGCGGGGCCTGCAGGTGCGCCGGCGGGTGCCTGAGGCCTAAAGAGGCGTTACATGGCAGCAAGAAACTCTTGCACCTGTTCGGGAGTCGCTGACGGACCCAGATATAGCGTGTAGGCCGCGGCACTCCCAGGCTCCGGAGGAACCTCAGGGGCAGAGCCCTTGTCCCCCTTGTCTGCCTCCGGGGAGAGAGGGGGGACGTGGGAGAGCGAACACGCTTCTTCGACTTCTTTTTATGGCGTCGCTCACCGGAATCTGAAGGTGAAGACTTAGAGTCTGAGGAACGACGGCACCGGTCCCGCGAACGGTTCCTAGACCCGGAGCGGCGGTGAGAGGAGTGACTGACCTCCAGCAACTTCCGGTGCCACTCCCGTAATGCCTTCAGGGCCATGGCACGGCAGTCCCAACAGTCTCGGCAGTCCCAACAGTCTCGGGAGTCATGGTCGATCTCCAGGCAGTAGAGGCAGACATCATGAGGGTTCGCCACCGACATATTACGGTGGCATGACCCACAAGACTAAAAGCCGGGCATTCCTTCGTGCACCAGGAAACAAGAAAAGGAGACAAAAAGGTCTCAAAAAAGTTGTCAAAATGACCGAGGCACGTACTCAATCCGGATCGGCGCTTTCAGCACGGAAAAAGAAAGAACTGACGTCAGTGCGCATGGGTGGCGCCTAAGTACTCTCTGTGACGTCATCTCGGCACCTACGACGCCAGTGACGGACGTGGAGTGGCAGGACGCCACCTACTGGCACGCAGAGGTACTGCAAAGCAGAAAAACTTTCCGGATCCAGCCTGACGCCTGGGGATATTCTAAGGTAAGGAATCTATCACTAACATGTCTCTTTCAGATATAGTCCTCAAGGCGGAAGGACACTGCTACTGAGGCACATGTACTGACGAAGAATAATCCCACACCACTGGATGCATGATTATCTTGCAACAAGATACTGTAGGACATCTAGCTGAAATGTAAGTCAGATCAGAGATTGGTGATGTAGCTGGACCCTGGGCCTTAGGAGCCAGGGAGTGCCAGAACTGGTGTTGAATTTGTCAGAGGTGCAGGCACTGCGCAGTGCTGCTGGGGGGGCAGGGGGGGGGGGGAAGCGGGGAGGAGTCTGGATGCAGAGCTAACAGGTGCGGTCTTTACTGAGGAAAGTCATGCAGGTTTAAGTCTGGCTGGGAGCCTCGGTGGATTCAAGCCAAAGGCACTCTAGGGTGACCCAGAATTGTCTGGAAGAGGGTGAAATGTTGCCTCCTTGAAGGCTTCACCTGCTATGGAGTCAAAGATGCCTAGGAAATTCAGGGCATGCTGGCTCGAACTGTGGAGGGTGGGCAGGGTTAGGCCTTTAAGAGACAACTACACTATCTCTCCATGGGCATGAACCACGGGGGAGAGAAGGTCCATCTTCTTGTGCTTATGCCTAGACTTGAATTTCAACTTTGCTGTGGACTTTCCATCGGATTGAGACTGCGACCAGAAACTGGAGCATGCCAGTCGGAACTATGCTGAGGACATGGGACACATATGTGATATCTAAAACAATTTGGTGTCATTTCCATTGGCTTATACTCCTATTCATTGCAAAAGTAAATTTATTCTTGTTCTGGAGGCCTACACATTTCAGAGATGGAGGAATGGAGGATGTTGGATGACTTCTGAAATGCTCCGATCTGCCAATTCTAAAATGTTTATACAATGTAAGATGTGATGCATCACCACTCGGGTAGTAAGTGTTGAATCCAGTACACCAAAAGATGGGCATGAGCAACTAAGGTCAAACTTAAATGGCTTGGTGGCTATTACAATGGTGGAAGGGGGCTAAGAGGACTGCTGTCCTTTGAGCTGCCAATCAGACTCACGCCCATGGCCACGAAAAGACTGGGGTGACTGGGGTATTGGTTAGGAAGACTATCTTTGCCTGCAAGCCAGTCCTTTAAAGTAGCTTTTGAACATTTTGAACTGATAGACATGGCTTTGGCAGGGGTCAACAGCCTCAAGGAGAGTGCTATGGCTCTACTTTCTTTAAAACACCACAAGGCAGAATCTGCTTTCTCACTGAAAAAGTGTGAGTATATCCATAAAAGTGGCATGTAGATCTCCAGAAAATCCTGTGGATCACATCCATGGTTATCAGCAGAGCACAACAGTAGTGCCAGCTGCCCCCCTTCCGGGACCACTTGCAAGATCTCACAGGCAGAACCGTTTACCTAACACAATGCCATTGTAGCTGAGTAGAACAAACCTTTGTCAAATGCATAAATCCACTTGGACTCCCTATCCCGAAGGAGTTGTGGGGAATTAACTAAGGTTCACCTTAGTGGTGGAAGCATGAACCACAAGGCTTTCTGAAGCAGAACGTTTAGTAAGAAAATCGGGATTATGAGGAGCTAGTCTGTTGTGCACGGCCACTTACATATTCACTGGTGAGCAGGAACAAGATTTTGACCAAGTGCCTTCAAGGTATCTGTAGGAGAGTAGGGTCTGCAATCCTATGATCACCCCAGATTTTTGCTTTTTTTGCTTCACTGGTTTACGACTTCTCTGGCTGTGGGCCTGCTAATCAGACCCACAGCCTTGCTGTTCTCTCACTAAATTGACGTGTACCTTAGGTGCATTTACCAATTGGTACTGGGCCACCTTATCAGACCCTGTAACTCAGGGCATAGGTGTACCCAGGGCCTACCAGGGGCTACAGCATGTATTATGCCACCCCTGGCTGGCCATCTAAATCTGACACAACTGGCTGCACGACAGCTGGGGCAAGGTGGTGTAATCACCCTTTGCTTTAGATATAGTATACCTATATCTAACCCTAAAATGGACACACAGATTCCTATCAGTCACTCCTAGGGCAGGCCTTGACAATCCTGAAGGCAGAGTGCTTGGAATCGTGTGAGATGGTGCTCTGGCATGAGCTGAGCCCGTTTGCAGCTTGCGGAACCAAGTCCTAATAGCTATTCCATGATAACGCATACCATATACTCTTAAGTGCATTATAATCCTCGCGGTTATATGCCAACTCTGGTATTGCTTTATCAAAACATGTCGAGTAAGGTGTCATACGAATTGGAATACTAACCCCTCGCCAATTCTGGCGACGGGGTTAGCATTCCACCCTTCTAGAGGGACACGACATGTATGTAACGGTGAACCCCGGTTAAAGTTAACTCGAGCCTCAGCATCACAAAATGGATGCTGCCACCACAGACACAAGTCTGACCCCCTGCAGCTGGGAGTCCTTCCAGCGAGGGGAGCTTGGACAAAGGGTTTCCTGTCAGGGGCGGTGCTAGCACCATCCCAGACAGGGTTTTGTGTATCCTGGGTAGGCAGGGCTTTAGAGGAAGGTGACTGCAAGTGGCACCCCGGTGCTCACTATGCATAGGCCGCCTAGAACCAGTTCCTGGGGCACACCAGCCCCTGGCCTGGGGAAAGTCCGGCATGGGAGAGGGGTGTAACCACCCCCCTTCCTGGTCCCACCCATAGGCAGGACCTAGTCGCGTGCCAGCCCCTTTTTCTTGTATAAAGATAGGAGCGGCCCCCTTCCAAATTAGATCATCTTTGAATCCTGAAACTACTTTCTATGAAAGGAACTCTCGACTTCTTCTCAAGATTTCTCCCTTGTGACTAAGGAGTAGTCACCCTGCACCCGCAGGCACCATCTAAGAACACTGCGGTTTGCTGCACGTCCTTCCTCCGGAATCCGACTGACCAGCACGACGAGACCCGGCTTCCCTGGCACCTCTGACCTTTACCTACCTCTACAGCTAAGCTGAGAACCGTAGGTGCGACGAGACCTCGAGGGACCGGCCATCATCAGAACTGCACGACTGCCGAGGGATCCTCGAGTGAGTGCTTTTGGGGTCTGAGAAGCCCCGACCCTGAGCAGCTCCAGCACCGAAGTTCAGCCCCCCAGCCTCCACGAGATCTGCGTGGGGCCCTTCTGCTTTTTGCTGCTCACCGCGTTGTCTGGCTACTAGCCCGCTGGCTTGTGGCCTTCCCGACGACGAACGACGACATCAACACTGCTAGTCAGGTTGCTCCAGACTGGCCCTTGCTCCCCTCCAACAGAGGAGCACCCCGGACCCTCCTGGTCCACTCCAGACGCCATCTTAGGTCCACCGCGTGGGCTTGCATTTGCCAAGACTTGTTGCCCCAATCCTGGGTCCAGCGACGTCGACAGCATCAACCATCGTGGGACAGCTCGCACCTCCATCCTGGTCGCCGACAACGCCTCCTGGTCCGTGAGACTGCAGAGCCCAGCGTCGCCCACTCACCTGGTCGAGGTGACTTCGCCCGGTGCCATCCTGGTGCACACACAATCACTGGCTAGTGATTAAGAACTTGGTCCCCTCTGCTTTCAGGTGTCATCCATCTTCGATCCAGGCTTGGATCACTTCGAACTTCAACACTGGTCGCCTGCCAGCAACTTCTTTCTTCAGGCTCCATTGACTGCAACGAGGATTCCCGACGTCTTTCCAGACCTATGCATCCGCAGCCCCTGGGGTAGGTAACTTCGGCATTTCGGTGCCCCAGCATAGCCTCACTATCCAAGGGTCCAGATCCTTTTTCGTTTCAGCTCTAACTAGTCGGGTTCGCCTGAGAACACTAACTTTTGCTTTTACTAGCCTCCACAGGCTTTGTCCCGCATCCCGCGTGAGAGTGCACACTCTGCACCCGAGTCCCGTAGGCCTCCTGCTAGTAATCGGAAGGTTCAGTAGGCCAGTCCTAGCGATTCCAAACCCTATGAGATTAGTACTTACCTGCTAGTAATTTCGCATTCCACTTTTGTAGTATATGGTTTTCCGTGCCCATTTGTGTAAATTGTGCAACTTAAAGTATTTTCGTAAGAGTTTTGTTGTGTGCTTAGTACCCTATTCTTATAAAGAGTACAGGGCTGTTGTGATCTAAATAAATACACTGTTTATTTTCATAATACTTGTGTGGTGTCCTTTCACTTGGTGTTCAAGGGGTATATGCGATGGTATAACAGCTGGCTTAACACGCCCTCTAGAGTTTAGCCCGAAGACTGCTCGTATCCATGCTACTAGGATAGCTGGTCTATAAGGTTGACTTACAACCAATCATCAATAAGGGTTGTTTGGACTGATACAAAGTGCTCACTAGAATAGTGAACATTATATATCAGGCCAACTTCTCACAGTATCATTGAGGGCCTTGCTCAAGGGGAACAAGAGCTGATAGGTGGCTGGCCCAGTTTGCAAAATGTTCTTAAGGTTAATTAATTTGGTCTTGACTAAAGGCAGCAGCAAATTCAGGACTTCGCCATTCGTCAGATCACTATTGCAAATATTGCACCCTTTTCAGTTTGCAGTCCAAGTGGCGAGTCAAACTCTTACTCCGGGGAAGAATCAAGTGGTTGTGCTTTTTAGTAATTCTGTAGCATGACATCGGTCGAGATTGAGCTTAAGTCGGTGCAGAGTCAGACATCAGAATAATCACCAGATCATCTTCCGGTGTCAGCATTGACGTGGATGGGCCTGGCACAAGTCTGCGCTATAGTCAGTACAGAGGAAGGTCAGAATGTACAGAGGTCGGAACTTTCAGTGGCAATGAAACTGAAGGCCGCAGCAGTTCCTTGGGAACCAAAGGGATATCAGGGAGAACAGGAAGTGTCCCAAAATTCAGTTGCAAGGCCTCCTTCAAGGCTTCAGTCTGCTGCAGAATCTCTAATGGCCCAGGAAATTCAGGCAAGCCAGGATTAGTTAGGGAATTGGCTCTGTATAGATAAATTAAGTAACATTATAGCCTATTAAATCAAATACAATCTGATTTTGTACAGCTAGTATTCTGCAGTCAAATAAATGAAGTAGCTTTCATGTTTGATAATCAAGTAAACGGAGGCTCAGTGATGTAAAATATTTACCCGAGATCAAAACATTTTGTTAAACGGAAACCAGGATTAATACCAGGTTTCTGGTATCACTTTGTAAAAATCAGTCATTAAACAGGATTCTATTTTTCATTCCTTTTTACATAAAACCCTTTTTTTTCCCTTCAACTCTTTGTCCACACAGTACAGCATGGATGACAGGCATAAGTCACATGAAAGCTCGGCTAGTTCTGGGCTTTGGATTCAAAGAGGACATTGAGCAAAGCCAGACCTCTGGCTCAAGCCTGGATCAGGTTTACAGTAGCTTGTCCACGTTAATGCCAAATTATGCAGCTCAGTCAAGTGCCACAACCTAAAATAGGAAACAAATGAATGGCGTATTAGCATTTCCTACATGACTTTAGTACAGTATTGTGGATAACAGAATCTTACTGTGAATTTAATTCCGGGCTGTGATGGTCGAATACCCGAATGTTTGATTTCAAGCTTAGCTAGCATGCCGCTCACACGCGATGGAGTAAACATCAAACAGATTTCACGGTCGGCACTTGGTTGAATAGAAATTTCTCGATTATGTGTCAGTCGCTCTTCAGGACCATACGTGTTATGAAGCTGAAAATAAAAGTAATCCACATTAGCAGATTAGGCTAGTACCAAATGAGGGATTTCACTACGACATAAGGCAAGATGTATATACAACCTTAAGGGTTAAATACTTTTCCAAAGCAGAATATCGGCTAAGTTTCAACAATCAATTGTTTCAGGTTGCAAGCTATTCAACCAAAAAAGGCTAATACTAGCATATAGCAAGTCAAGAAAATGATCCCAATTACGATATTACACCTTATAACTTATTATATGTCAAGCTACAATGTCAGTCTGCCAGAAAAAGCATTTAACTGACCCCAGTTATGCTACCTAGGACATAATTCACATAATGACAGCCAGCACCCAAGTAGGGTATACAGGATATTGTGTGGATGAGAGGGAGATTATTACCAAACGCAACACCCAGCAAAACTTCATACACCAAGCGTCAATATGAATGCCAGCCAAAATTGCGAGGAAATTCCCTACTGCACTGTTCGGTTTAAAGATAAAAAGAAGCTACGTTCCCACTGATGGCTATCTCATGTAGATGGCTGTGCATCAATGGGGTATTAGGATTTAGGGTCAGGCAAAGGGGAAGTGGAATACACTGATAAAGGTCAGGTGACTTGGCCCCAACAGGTATGGGCCATTTTTCCCCAAATGATTTCACACTCAGGGGGGGGTCTTCCATGTGAATATGAAAAAACGAACTTCAGATTGCCAACATCCTGGTGGGTGTAACAAAACAAATATAGCTTTTTATAGGGGGAAGTTGAGATAGCCAAATCCTCGTTCTGCAAGTACTGAAGTACGAGTTACTTACCTTTGGTAACGATGTATCTGGTAGAGACGATTCGAGCTGCAGATTCCTTAACGTAGAATTATCCCCAGGCGTGAGACTGGACCTGGAAAATGTTCTTTGCGTAGCATCTCTGCACGCCGTGGGCGGTACCACGTGACACTGCCCTGACGCCGTTCGTGGGCGTGACCTCATAAGCCCCACCCCGGCACGCTGACATTTTTCTTCTGGGAAGTTTTCCACACCACAACGCGGAGCCATCACAAACAAAAACTGTGAGAATATGGGAACAGTGTGCGAAACATCAGATAAACGGAAAGAAGCAAATGGTGAGGAACAGCACCATTCGGGGAGGTGCCAGGCACCGTGGCACCAAAAGTCATAGAAGGGAAGAGCAGAGCACAGTTAACGCAAAGCAACCTTGCAAGCAAATACAACATTCTCCCTGGAGACAGAAAAAAACATATGAAAAATGCTGCAGCCGACAAAATAAGCCTGCAACCACAGGCCATTAACAGTGAAAGACAAGAAGCCCAGAACAGAATATTAACGACAAATTACCCTAAGAAACACCATCAAGGAGAGTTGCATCCCCTGAAATGAGCTAAGGGCTGAGGCACAGCCAAGAGACCCCGTCACAGAGGACTGCACACGAGTCAGAAATTTCTAGCAATGAGAAGGGGGGGAAAGTATGAATAGGCCCTACTCTGGAAACACCAGGGTGAGGGATGCAGAAGTACACATGAACCTACCGATCAAGTACCATAAAGGAAGGAGTGGATGCAAACAGAACAAAGCATCCCGCTAGGGAGGAAGTGAAAGAGGACACTTGCAGAAGACAAACCACCCAGAGGCAGGCGAGTGCATCAGACCAAGCTAAGGGTGCTCGGAGAACGGGGAGGAAGGGTGGGTCGTGAAGGAATCCGCGGCTAGATTCATCTCTACAAGATACATCATTACCATAGGAAAGTAATTCGTACATCTGATAGAGACTACTAGCTGCACATTCCTTGACGTAGAATAGATACCCTAGCCGTACCCAGAAGGGAGGAGGGCCTGCGAAAAAGCCTCCCAGTAGGTAGAACACAGCATGTTCCCCGGCAGGGAATGTGTAAAGGGGGGCAAGAAGGCAACCCAGCCCATCACCAAGCAGAAGGAGCAAGGACGAGGCGAGGGGCGGCCAGGACACCCCAAGCCCAGCTAAGGTACCAGGGGCATCCACCAGAAAGACCCGAAGGGATAGACAATGGCAGAGGAGTACAGAGAAAGAAAAGAATCACCCCAAATTCCAAGGCGAAGAGGTAGAAATGGAGGAAAAGCCCTCCACATGGAAACACACACACACACGCACGCACAGTGAAGGGAGGCAGCTGAACCGTCCACAGCCACAAGGCAGAGAAGAAGGCAGGAACTGCATCACTGTCAAGAAAGGCCGGTGTGAGAAGAGAGACGAAGGCATGCAAGACTCCGGCAGAGCCAGAGGCAGGAGCACAAGGGCCCACACCACGGCCCCCGATCGCAGACCAGAAAGGCAGCTGGCATAACCAAGAAGCAGAGCGACCAGACCACGCCTAGCACAAGACGAAGGCAAGGGAAGTCCAGAACAACCCCGAAAGGGGACCGTTCCGGACATAGACTGACCCACGAAAGAAGGTGGACCAGCCAGAAGAGAAAAGGAGGAGACATAAGTAGGACGGACTAAGGCCGTCAACCAAAATACAGGAAAAACACCTGGAAATCCCATGCCCCTGGAACACATGACAGAGGACCAGGCCGAAACGCCAGACATAAAAAGAGAGTGGAAACACCACAGCACAACGCCACAGACGGCATGCCAAAGCTGATCCGGCGATACAGCGAATACAGAAATGATAGAACCTGGGGTCGCGAAAGCTACACCCAGTAATGGAGCTAAGGAACCGCACCCGCGGTATAAAGTGACACCAGGAAAGGCGAGGAACCAGCAAGGGGAGTCCACACCCTCCCAGTGTAAGAGAGAGAGGACAAGAGCATAAGACCTGCGGCAGGAACCACAGAGGCTTCGCAATCAGCCAAAAAATACACACTTGCCAAAAGGGCCGACCATTAGCCAACAGAAGAGAGGGGGCCAACCAAGGGGCCCCAAATGCACATCAAACCACACAAAACAAACGGGCCACTCAGCACCAGATTCCAGGAATCAGGTGGGATAACGCCTCCCACCAAGCCCCAGAGAGTCAACAAGCTAGCCTACAGAGGGGGAGGAGATCGGAGCCCCGCCAGGAGACGCTGAATGGCGGAGTCCGTATGAGTGTTAAACAAAAGGACCCCATCAAAGTGCTGATCAACCAGACGCTCCCTAATATTCTCAGGGAAACCAGCATCCTGAAGCCAGGCATGGCACTGGATAGCTACAGAAGTGGCCATACCACGGCTGAGAGAATCGGCCACATCCAAGGCCGCATGGAGAATAAACGCGGCCAGTTCACGACTGTCCAACACATGGTGCCGTAGATCAGCGCGGGCACCCTCATGGGAAACCTAAGAAAGAAGGGACTCCACATAATCCCACGTGCTGGAGGTAGCCCTGGTCAAGACACAAAGTGTTAAGCGCCCGCTAAGTAGCACTGGAAGAAGCTAAGATGAAACGCCCCCATAAATCCAACCACCGGGCCTCCCGATATGGAGGAAACACCATCACAGGCAAGGACGGAAAAGCTGTCTGCAGAAGAGAGCCTTGAGTAGTAGGGTGGAAGGAAATGCAGACTAGGTTGTCAGAGCAGGACGGTGGCGTTGCAGGAGCGGCTGAGGCACCGAATCACCTGTGGCAGGACGCCCCCAAGCCCCCAGAAGAGAATTGTGGAGCGACGCTTCAAAAGGAAGGAACATCTTCCTTTCACCAGAGCCCCGGTGGTGAATGTGAGAAGTTGGCCCGATATGCAGCGTTCGCTATTCTAGCGACCGCTATGTATCGTTCCAAACGACCCTTATGGTGATTGGTTGTAAGTCAACCTTAGACCAGCTATCCTAGTAGCGTGGATACGAGCAGTCTTCGGGCTAAACTCTAGAGGGCGTGTTAAGCCAGCTGTTATACCATCACATACCCCTTGAACCCCAAGTGAAAGGACACCACACAAGTGTTATGAAAATAAACAGAATATTTATTAAGAATCACAACAGCCCTGGACTCTTTATGAGGACAGGGTACTAAGCACAAACCAAAACTCTTAGGAAAATACTTCAAGTGCACAATTAAAACAAGTGTCCGAGGACACTGAAAGTTTAGTGGTCTCGGGCGGACCCGATAAGGCAAGTCGGAAGCGAGGGACTCGGGACCCTAGAGTAAGGAGGCAGCCACGAGGGCTGCGGCTGCACAAGTCTTACAGGCGTCGGGGTCTTCGCTGACGAGCCAGGAGCCGGAAGAAAAGGAGTTGCTGGCCGGCGACCAGTGCTGAATAGTTCGTAGAGATCCAAGCCTGGATCAGAGATCGTTGATACCTGAAAGCAGAGGGGACCAAGTTCGTACTACTAGCCAGTAGTCAGAGGGTACCAGGAAGGCACCGGTTGGCCGTCACCTCGACTAGGTGAGTGGGCGACGCTAGGCTCTGCAGTCTCACGGACCAGGAGGCGTTGTCGGCGACCAAGATGGAGGTGCGAGCTGTCCCACGAAGGTTGATGCTGTCGGCGTCGCTGGGCCCAGGATTGGGGCAACAAGCCTTGGCAGATTTCAGGGCCACGTGGTGGGCCTAAAATGGCGTCTTGAGTGGACCAGGAGGGTCCGGGGTGCTTCTCTCAAAGATGGAAGCAAAGGCCAGTCTGGAGCAACCAGACCAGCAGCGTTGGTTGTCGGATGTCGTCAAAGAAGGGCACAAGCCAGCGGCTAGTGACCAGACAACGTGCTGAGCGGCGAGCAGAAGGGCCCCACGCAGATCGTGGAGATGCTGGGAGACTGCACTTCGGTGCTGGAGCAGCTCAGGGTCGGGGCTTCTCGGACCCCAGAGCACTCACCAGAGAATTGCTTCGATGGTCGTGCTGATTAAGAAAGCGTGCAGGTTTTGATGATGGCCGGTCCCTCGAGGTCTCGTCGCACCCACAGATCACAACTGAGCTGATGACGTGGGTAGAGGTCAGAGGTGCCAGGGAAGCCGGTTCTCGTCGAGCTGGGCCGTCGGATTCCTGAGGAAGGACTTGCAGCAAACCGCAGAGTTCTTAGATGGTGCCTGCGGATGCAGGGTGACTACTCCTTAGTCACAAGGGAGAAATCTTGAGAAGAGTCTCGAATGTCCTTTCGTAGAAAGTAGTTCTTGATTCAAAGATGATCTAATTTGGAAGGGTCCCCGCTCCGGCCTTTATCCTAAAGAAAGGGGTGGGTACATGACTAGGTCCTGCCCTAAGGGTGGGACCAGGAAGGGGGGTAGTTACACCCCTCGCCCCTGCTGGACTTTCCCCAGGTCAGGGGCTGGCGCCCCTGGAACTGGTTCTGACCGGCAGATGCGTAGTGAGCACCGGGGTGCCACTCCGCAGTCACCTTCTCGCAAAGCCCTACCTACCCAGAATACACAAACCCTGTCTGGGACGGTGCGAACACCGCCCTTGACAGGAAACCCTTTGTCCAAGCTCTCCTCGCTGGAAGGACTCCCAGCAGCAGGAGGTCAGACTCGTGTCTGTGGTGGCAGCATCCATTTTGTGGAGCTGAGGCTTTAGTTAACTTTCACCGGGGTTCACAGTTACGTACATGTCGTGTCCCTCTAGAAGGGCGGAATGCTAACCTCGTCGCCAGAATTGGTGAGGGGGCAGTATCCCGATTCGTATGACACCTTACTCGACATGTCTTGATAACGCGATACCGAAGTTACCGATATGATACGCGTTACCATGGAACAGCCATTGGGTCTTGGTTCCGCAAGCTGCAACCGGGCTCGGGCCAGAACCCAATTCACACGATTCCAAGCACTCGGCCTTCAGGATTGTCAAGGCCTGCCATAGGAGTGACTGATAGGAACTCGGGTGTCCATTGTACGGTTAGATATAGGGCTACTATACCTAAAGCAACGAGCGAGTACGCCACGTTGCCCCAGCTGTCGCGCAGCCAGTTGTGTCAGATTTAGATGGCCATCCAGGGGTGGCATAATACATGCTTCAGCCCCTGGTAGGCCCTGGGTTCACCGATGCCCTGAGTTACAGGGTCTGACAGGGTGGCCCAGTTCCAATTGGAAATGTACCTAAGGTACATGGAATCCATTTTAGAGAGAGAGCAGTGGGCCTGGGGTCCTGATTGGCAGGGCCCCAGGTCAACTAAGTCGGAAAACCAGCAAAACACCAGGCAAAAAAAAGTCGGGGTAACCATAGTCAGGTATCTACCTTCCTACACAGAACCTCCAAGTGATTATCTGTAGGGAAAGGGGTGACAGGCTCGCCCATCCCCAAAATGCCAGGGCCTTGGAAATAGCCTGAACGAAGGCGACACTGGCCTCTGTAGGGCGCCACGGTGGAGAAAGCAATTCCTCAGTGGGCGACGGCTTCAAACTGAGCCGTCCGTCCCAAAGTCCAGCTATAGGGGTGAGTGGCCAACCCCGGAACGGCGGGGGATCCACGGATGAGTGGGGAACCTGAGGGGCACCCTGGGAGGGTTGAGAAGCCGGTGGAGGGGCCAACCGTTGAAGGCGGAAAAGAGGGCCAAAGGACTTAAATGCGGGGACGGCGAGGAGCCCTCCCTGGAAGATGCCGGTGAAAAGGCAACAATGCAGCGCCCTGTCTCCGGAGAGGAAGGAACCAGCAGATGACAAACCTCCAGAGAGGAGGGAAACATGGACCCAACGCCGGCACGGCGCTGTGCAATCCGCCAAAGGTGCCGGCTCGACGCCGACCGGCACCGGATTGGGCATTGGTGGTGCAGTCGACCTCGTCCACCACGTGCTCCCAAGGAGAATGGGGTGCTGTTAGAGCTGGTGCGGCTAAGGAACTGTGCCGAAAAGGCGCAGGCTCAACCTCACTCGGGGCAGCCGACCGCGGAGAGGAACAAGAGGGACTTGGGAAAGCACACCAGGGCCCGGCCTCCACCCGCGGCAAAGCCAGGGCAGGGGAAGAAAGCCTCCGGCGCCGAAACTACGCTGGCCCTGCCTCTGAAGAGGCAGCACCTGCTCCGAGGGCAGAGGGGAACTCGGGAGACAAGCACTGAGTCCCGGCAGCCTCCTGCCACGCCACAGGGAGTCCCGTAGGGATTTGCGGCGAGGCAGGGATGCCACGGGTTGAAGTACGGAGCCCTGAAGGACTACCCCTCGAGGACACCACCCTCCTACAACCTGAAGCTGAAACCTTAGGCGCCAAAGCCGCCGGCGACTCTCTGGCAAGCCCCGCGTGAGGCAAGGGATCCGTGGACATCTCAGGAGGTGGAGGAGGGGCCAAAGAAGCCTGCAGAGCCGAAGAGTAGGCTGTCATTTGGGCCCTAGTCGCACAGATGCCGAGAAATGGCGGATAGGGTGGCGACTGGCGGATGCGCACGTCCCGAGGGGAACCAGCACCCTCTGCCGAACAAGGACAAAACCTTGGAAACAAACGACAGGACCTACCAGCTGGCGAGCGACAACGACCTTGACAAGCTGGCCGACAGCAATTTCACCGGCGCTCCTGACGGGACTTCGGTTTAAGGTGCTGACAAGCTTCGCAGTCCGTAGAGTCATGGTGCTTGCCCAAACACCACATACATATCGGGTGAGGGTCCGTAGCCGACATCTGACGTGCACAATCCGTACTCGACTCGAAGCCCGAAGGCATTTGCACACTGTTCCATGAACCAAAACGGGAAAAGGAGGCCTGAAAACAGGTCAGGACACAATCTGGATCCGCGTTGCACACGGAAAAGAGAAAAACTGATGTCAGCGTGCCGGGGTGGGGCTTATGTGACCTCGCTGATGTCAGGGTGGAGACAAGTGGTACTGCCCCTGGCGCGCACAGATGCTATGTCAAAGAAAATTTTCCGGATCCAGTCTCACGCCTCGGGATAATTCTCTGTTAAGGAATCTGCGGCTAGAAGTCTCTATCAGATACATTACTAGGTGAAAAGAAATTACCAAAACCCCTCCAGCTGTCTGTCCTCAGATCTGGCAACAACAGCTCCACTCAGGACATGATCTACTTTCAATGTGGTTAAGTCATACTCCACCCTCCAGTCTATTACAGCACACCAGGGAGACATTTGGGGGCCATTATGCCCTTAAAATGGAAGCAGAGACCCTAACATATTACTGTATACCTCTGTACCCCTTAATACCCGTTCAGGGTTACTTTCATGAAATGCACAGCTGTCTTGCCAAATACTGTTCATTGTAAACATTACTGGTGATTGCAACTTCTGCTGCTTAATGGCAAGTAAGTTTTGTGTGATTGTTAATCAAAGTTGGTAAACCTTTCAATGAAATTTGTCATGGAAACAATGCATGATTCATGCATAAGGATATTCTTGAACCTGCTGTGTCTAAGTGGCTATCTGTTCTTGTGAAGATCCTCAAAATAAAGAGATACAATTAAAAGTACACTGGCTTAGATATCTGGTCTATGCTGGCCCTAGCACATATTCCCCCTTCTGTTTTGCTGATATCTATCTGGCAACAGAGGTACCCTGCTGAGGATGTCAGACTTGGCTCACTCATACACCTGGACATGCAGGCATTTCCTTTTTAAGAGTTCAGTTAAGGCACTAGCAGGTCAAATTTGGAAGGTAACACTTTCTCATTGGCCTTAGCTTCCCATCAGATCTTTCGCTACAAAGTTCTTTTCAACTTTTCCTTACAGTACTTGTTGGTTATCAATCTCTAGCCCATATTAAACCATAGATGGAGCTTAACACCTGCTTTGGGCTACAATTCCAAACAACTGGACTACTGATCCCAGCGTGCAGAGGGCCACTACTGTCCTAACACCGTCCATGGGTGTGAGTCTAAATCAGAAACACTTGGGCCTCCTGAGTAATGCCAGGAAGTCTGTACAACAAAGTTCCTGCTCTCACCACTGTGAACCCCTACCCCTGCCCTGAGGAAGACCCCCTTGTAAGGTAGCATTAGTTCCTACCATATCGCGGGGCCGAAACGTCGACTGCCTACCAGCTTCTACTCCAAGCGTGACAATTACTGTATCTTTAGAAGAATGGTGCATTTAACTTGAACTCTATAAGCATTTATATTTTATGTATCTGGCTCGTTCCAGGAGCCAGGAGTGTAAATTGTGTAATAAGGTCGCTTGACCTTCACTTAGTCACTTCCCTAAACCTTGCACTACTCCTCCCACTGGCACTCTCCCTTCCTCTCCCTCTGGGGCACTCATTTTTATTATTACATGCATTTTTGTGTATAATATATTTTGGATGACGCATTGTGATTAAATAACATTGCTCCTTAAAAAAATGGGACTGTATTTGTTCTTTTATTCATATCAAGTTGTATTTCTTGCTTATAATACAGTGCTCTGAGACCCTCCCCTTTTGTACTGTTAAAGCACCCAGGTCACAGTGACTCATTTTGGGTATACCCTTTTCAGTAACACCCTGGTGGAATGGGCGCGCAACCCCACAGGAGGCTACTTAGCCAATGAATAACAGGCCTTGATGCAGAGAACAACCCACTGAGAGATGGTCCGTTTGTGCATGGCCAAACCTTTTTTGGTGCCCACGTAGCCAACAAAGAGCTTGTCATCCACCCGCAACTATTGTGTGCGGCTCAGGTAGAAGGAGAGCGCACGTTTTGGGTCCAGACGGTGGAGCCTCTCTTCCTCTCTAGAAGGATCAGAGGTGGAAAGAAGGTGGGCAAAGAGAGGGTCTGCCCGATGTGGAAGGGTGTGACCACCTTTGGCAAGAAAGGACGGGTCTTCAGAACCACCTGGCCCGGATGAATAGAAAGGAAAGGAGATCTGGAAGAAAGAGCCTGGAGCTCACTCACTCTTCTGGCAGAGGTGATAGCTACCAGGAAAGCCATCTTGAGAGAGATAAGACGTAAGGACAGTTATGAAGGGGTTCGAAGGGAGCGCACATCAGAAACGACAAGACTAGGTTTAAGTCCCACTGAGGCATGATAAAAGGCACTGGAGGGAATGTTTGCGTAATGCCTTTTAGAAAACGGTTCACAACTGGGGACTTAAAAAGAGAAGGCTGATTAGGAAGCTGTAGAAAGGTGAAAATGGCTGAAAGATAATATTTGATAGTGCCTAGAGCAGAGCCCTTCTGGGCTAAAGAAAGAAGTAACAAATGAACCTCAGAAAGAGGGGCAGAAAGGGGATCCACTGCTTTCGCTGTGCACCATGCCACAAACTTGTGCACCTGCAGGAGTATACTGTTTTTGTAGAGGGACGCCTGGCTGCCAGAATGACATCACAGACTTCTGGAGGAAGATCGAAAGGTGTCAACTGTCATCGCACAATCTCCACGCATTGAGGTGGAGGTTGGACAGGTTCGGGTGGAGTACAGTCCCCTGCTGCTGCGACAGAAGATCCTCCCAAAGAGGCAATCGAATTGGGGGAATCGATCGCCATGCTGAGTAGCTCGGGATACCAGTATCTTCATGCCCAATCTATAGCCACAAGGATGACTTGGGCCCGGTCGCACCGGATCTTCAGCACTCTGGGCAGAAGTGGTATAGGCGGAAAGCCGTACAACAGACCGCAACTTCACTCATGAAGAAAAGAGTCAAAGAGCGAGTGCCCCCTTGGAAATTCCACTGCTGAAAGAGACCTTGCGCCACGTTCGAGTTCAGACGCCATTCGTGATCCATCAAGCACCGGCGGCTGAGTTCGTCCGCCCTGGCATTCAGAGAACCTGCCAGGTGTTGAACCACCAAGGTAATGCCTTGATGTTCCAGCCATGTCCAGAGGCGCAGACCCTCCTGACATAGGGTCCAGGACCCTACCCCGCCCTGTTTGTTGCAATACCACATGGCGGTGATGTTGTCCGTTAACACCTGCACTACACTTCCCCAGACAGAAGGAAGTAATGCCTTCAGTGCAAGCCGGATCGCCCGCAAAAAGGTTGATCAGAGGCCTCTGATCTCAGCCTCTCCCAAGTGGCCACCCCATCCCAGGAGGAACACATCTGTCACCACTGTGTGCTCCGGTTGGGGAAGGGAGAGGGATCTGCCACTGACCGAATCTCGATTCGTGAGCCACCACTGCAATTGTTGAGCAGTGTCCTCCGAGATCTGGACGTGATCGGAAAGGTTGCCCTGATGCTGCGCCCAATGGAACTTCAGGTCCCACTGCAGAGCCTGCATATGCCATCTGGCAAGTGTCATCAGCAGGATGCAGGAGGCCATCAGGCCCAGGAGCCGTAGGGTCATCCTGACTGAAATCCAGCATAGAGGCCGAAAGATCGGAATCATAGCCTGAATATCCGGGACTCGCTGTTCTGGAGGATAAACCCGAAACAGTAGGGTCATCCTGACTGAAATCCAGCATAGAATCCGAAAGATCAGAATCATAGCCTGAATATCCGGGACTCGCTGTTCTGGAGGATAAACCCGAAACAGCCCATCTTCGCTGAAACCATCTCTGGAGCCCTGCTGGCGCTTCCGTGCCCATCTTCGTTGAAACCATCTCTGGAGCCCTGCTGGTGCTGCCGCGGCCCACCTTCGTCGAATCCATCCTTGGAGCCCTGCTGGCGCTGCCGCGACCCATCCCTGAGGAACCCCCCAGCTCGAGGATTGAGAGCTGAGCGTCGGGTATCCCTGTACCAGGCTGGTACCAAGACTGTCCTGCTACCCCTTTCCCTCAGAGACTAAACCTGAAAGGATCCCTGAATCCAGTTATACCTGTATCGCTACGCTAACCTGCCTTAAAGTATTGATAAAAACATTGAGAACCTATCTTTGTGTGGTGTCCATCTGTAGGGGGGTGATTGCTCATCTGTACGATCCTAGGGGAGGAACCTCACCAGGAGGCCTCTACTTCGCTCGGCTAACTCTAAGATTCCCTTTCCAACATTGGTGGCAGCGGTGGGATCCGAGCCGACGCAGATCGTACAGAGTGTTACTCGCCCCACTACGAACAGAAACACACGACGACCATGACTACCAAAGAAACCGGACCGACCTCGGAGTTCCAGATGGAACGATTAGAAGATTATAGCCACAAAGAATTGAAGCAATTCTGCGAAGACTTGGGTATCGCTACCACAGGACTAAGCACCAAAGACGATCTCAAGCAGGCTCTGCAGACCTGGGTGGAGACAGGAGCGACGCCACCTCAGAACGAAGGCATCAAAGTCCCCGATCTGCACCCAGAGAACATCACAACCCCAGCGGAGGAGAGAAACACAGGCCTCTCCCACGAGGATGCACGAGAAAGAGAAAGGAGCCGAATCCACGAATTAGAACTGGCTAGACTCCGCTTAGATGGGGAACTGCAACTGGCCGAAAAAAAGATAGCCCTTGAGCAACTACGACTACAGGGAGACCTGGAAGAGAAAAGAAGGCAGAGGGATTTGGAGGAGAAGAAGCTTGCGTACGAGCACAAGAGCGGTTTAAAAGAACTGGAGATTAAGGCGAAAAACGGGGACACTGGCGTCTCCGGGAGCCGGAGCCCCCCTCCCTCTACAGACACCAAGGTCCACATCCCCAAAGATGTCGTCCGAGAGTACTATAAAAACAACGACATCCAGCAATGGTTTAAGGCCTACGAGGTAGCCATGACCTCACACCGAGTACCACAAAAAGACTGGGGTGCCGGGTTGTGGGGGAGGTTCGTCAATGAGGGGAGAGACGCCCTGCTACAGCTCCCCGACGCGGAGATGACCTCGTACGAACACATGAAAGCCGCCCTCCTCACTCGCTATGGGCTCACCCCCGAGATGTACCAGCAGCAATTCCGAGATTGCAAGAGGATCCCCGGTACCACCTGGGTGGAATATGTGAACTTCTATAGTAGAGCCTTAGAGGGGTGGATCAAGGGCAGCCATGTCACCCCCTACGAGCAGTTGTACAACCTCATTGTATGGGAACACCTCTCCAACAACTGTTTCGTTGAACTCAGGCAGCATCTCCTCGACAGCAAACTGACCGAGCCCCGTAAACTCGCCATCGAAGCCGATCGATGGGAGAGCATCCGGGTCCCCCGGAACTGGATGTGAGACGAAGGCCGAGCTCACCAGCTATCCCACCATCAGCGAGACGGAGGAGGAGGAGGCCGGGGCAGGGACACCGCCGCGGTGCTCCCCACCAACACTTCCCCTCCCCTGGCCGGAAGAGGAGCCACCCTGCACGGCCAGGGCTCCGCTCGAACCTTATCTGCCACAAATGCCAGCGACCCGGTTATTACGCCAATGACCCCAACTGTCCCAGAAACCAGCCATCCAACCCCACAGGTCCACAAAACCGCCAGATCGCCGCCACCTCCCTGGGGGAGGAGCAGGGCGAAGAAGAAGAAGACTATGACCAAGACCAGACCGAGTGGGAGCCCGCAGCCATGTCCCTGGTATGTCTGGGCGAAAGAGACATGGTCCCCCGGGCCCCGATACCGGCCAACACCCAGAAGTACAGCCAGTGGGTCACCATTAATGGACACCGGGCCGAAGCCCTCCGCGACACAGGAGCCAGCGTGACGGCCGTCCGTTGCCACCTGGTGACCCCGGATCAAATCTTGCCCAATGTACTGTGCCCAGTACGGTCCGCGGATAATTCCGAGAGCCTGTGCCAGATGGCCCGCATCCCCTTTGAGTGGGGAGGAGTGTCAGGCATGCTTAAAGTGACTGTCCGAGACGATGCCCCCGTAGACTGCCTCCTCGGGAACGACCTCGAGAGCTCCCCCTGGGCTGACGTCGAGCAGAGGGAGCATCTGGGGATGCTAGGCCTCCCTGAGTGGGTCTGCGCGACAACCTGATCCATGACCGCCCGAGCCTTCACCTCCACCGAAGAACCGGAGTGGCCCGAGCCTCCACCGCCCGTCGTCGCCGAAGACACCGACCCTGAACCCGGTCCACCGGGGCCCAACTGTGAAGAAGTTGCCCCGCTCAGCGACCTCCCGGAAATGGCCCAGTGGCGCCAAGAAGGTGGCCCCACTCGAGAACAGTTCAGTCAAGAGCAAAAAACGTGTCCCTCCCTCGAGGGGATCCGACAGCAAGCCGCAGCCCAGAGCACAGGGGATGCCTCGGGGGCCCACTGGGTCTATTGGGACAATGAGCTCCTCTACAGCGAGCAGAAGATTGCCGAGCTAGGGGCCAGCCGGGTACTAGTGGTCCCCCTCCGATTCAGAGACTTCCTCCTGAACCTGGCACACGATGTGCCCCTCGCCGGGCACCTGGGGCAGGACTAAACTTACAGCCGCCTGGTGACCCACTTCTACTGGCCCAAGATGAGGAATGATGTGATCAATCACTGCCGGACTTGCCCCACCTGCCAAGCCAGCGGGAAGAGTGGCGGAAAACTAAAGGTCCCCCTGCAACCTTTTCCAGTCGTCAACCCTCCCCTCGAGCGGGTGGGGATCGACATTGTGGGGCCCCTGGAGCCCCGGACATCCCAAGGTCACCGTTTCATCCTCGTCCTGGTGGACCATGCCACCCGCTATCACGAAGCTATCCCTCTCCGGACCATGACGGCTCCCGTGGTGGGCCGGGCCCTGATGGGGATCTTCTACCGGGTGGGCTTCCCCCAAGAAGTCGTCAGTGATCGGGGCACAAACTTAATTTCCCGCTACATGAGGTCCCTATGGCAGCAATGCGGGGTCACATACAAATTTACGACCCCCTACCACCCTCAAGGAAACGGACTGGTGGAACGCTTCAATCGCACCCTCAAGGGGATGATCATGGGCCTAGAGGAGCCCTTACGACGCCAATGGGACGTGTTGCTGCCCTTCCTCCTCTTCGCCTATCGGGAGGTCCCCCAGAAGTCCCTGGGATTCAGCCCCTTCGAACTATTGTACGGGCACCTGGTCCGGGGTCCCCTAAGCCTGGTCAAAGAAGGATGGGAGGTGACCGCCCAAGATGCTGCCCCCGACGTATACCGGTACCTCCTGACCCTCCGGAACCAGACTCAGCGGTTCCGGGAACTTGCCAAGGCCAACCTCGAAGCCAGTCAAGAAGACATGAAACGTTGGTATGATCAAACGCCTTTTCTATTGAGTTCGAGCCGGGACAACAGGTCTGGGTCATGTCCCCGGTCGAACCATGTGCCCTCCAGGACAAGTGGACCGGGGTCTTCAAGGTGGTGGAACGCAAGAGCCCCGTCACCTACCTAGTGGACATGGAGTCCCCCAGGAACTCCCTCCGGGTCCTCCACGCCAACAGACTCAAGCCCCACTTTGTCCGATCAGAACTTAGCCTCCTAATGGCTACCAACAGTGGGGCTGAAGATGACTCAGAGCCCCTACCAGACCTCCTGAACGCCCTCGAAAAAGACGGCTCCATGGAGGGAGTCAACCTCTCCTCCACCCTGACCCCAGAACAACGCAGAGATTGCCAAAAGCTATTGGGACAATTTGCCGATTTATTTTCTCTTACCCCCCGGGTCACCCCATGGTGCGTCCACGATGTCGACACCGGGGATAGCCTGCCTGTGCGACACCGGGCCTACCGAGTTCCCGATCGGGTGCGAGCCTGCATTCAGTCAGAAGTGTCCAAGATGCTGGCTCTGGGGGTGGTCGAGCACTCCGACAGTCCATGGGCCAGTCCTGTTGTCCTGGTCCCCAAGGCCGCCGCCCCTGGCGTCACCCCCGAACTCAGGTTTTGTGTCTACTACCGGGGTCTGAACGCCGTCACCCGAACAGACGCTCACCCCATCCCCCGGGCTGATGAACTGATCGACCGCCTGGGGGCGGCCCGTTACCTGAGCACCTTCGACCTGACCGCGGGCTACTGGCAGATCGGACTCACTCCAGGCGCCCAGGAGCGATCCGCTTTCTCCACCCCCGATGGCCACTACCATTTCGAGGTGATGCCCTTCGGAATGAAAAACGCCCCTGCCACGTTCCAGAGACTGGTGAATAAGGTGCTGGCGGGGCTCGAGGAGTTCAGCGCCGCCTACCTGGACGATATTGCGGTGTACAGCCTCCACTGGGCTGAGCACCTCCAACACCTCCGGGAGGTCTTGGCCGCCCTCCGCCAGGCCGGATTAACCATAAAAGCCAGCAAGTGCCAGATCGGCCAAGGTTCCGTGACCTACCTGGGGCACCAAGTGGGAAGCGGCCAGGTGGCCCCCCTCCAACCCAAGATCAACGCCATCATGGCCTGGGAGCCCCCGATCAACCAGACAGAGGTCCGAGCCTTCCTGGGGCTCACTGGGTATTACCGGCGCTTCATCAAAGACTATGGCAGTATTGTGGGCCCCCTCACGGAACTCACTTCAAAAAGACAACCACAGAAGGTGCACTGGACACCCGAGTGTCAGACCGCCTTTGAGACCCTAAAGACAGCGATGTGCACTGCCCCGTGCTCCAAACCCCCGATTACAGCCGGGAATTCATAGTTCAAACGGATGCCTCCGATCACGGCGTCGGGCGGTTCTCTCACAAGTCAACACCGAGGGAATTGATCAGCCGGTGGCCTTCATTAGCAGACGTCTGCTGGCCCGAGAACAGCGCTGGAGCACCATTGAGCGAGAGGCCTTCGCCGTGGTGTGGGCCCTCAAGAAACTCCGGCCCTATCTCTTCGGCACCCACTTCCGGGTACAAACTGACCACCGACCTCTGCGGTGGCTGATGCAGATGCGAGGGGAGAATCCGAAGTTGCTGCGTTGGTCCATCTCCCTACAAGGGATGGACTTCACTGTGGAGCATCGCCCAGGCAACGACCACGCCAACGCAGACGGCCTGTCCCGCTTCTTCCGCCTCGGCGAGGAGAATACCCAAGAAGATGGGTGGCTCTCCCTGCCTTCAGCTGGGGGGGACGTGTGTTCGACCCGGCCTCGTGGCGTGGTCCCACTCCTCCCGCATGGCGGGCCCTGGAATACCTCGACCCCAGTTCTCCGGCCGAGAGCAGCACCATCCACCCTACACGAGAGCCGCCCCTCCGGTCAACCGCCAGCTCTCCCCCGTTGGAACTCGGCAACCCCTCCTCGACACCCTCGGCTGGTCCGAACCCTATCCCGGACCACCATCTCAAACCCAGACTCCATCTTGGGCCCTCCACGACCAGGCCTCGTGGCCTCGGCCCGACCCCGGCCGCAGACCCAGCGAAGCCCCGACATCGAGGCACCACGATCCGACCAGGTGGTAAAGAGGCCACTTGACGGATCAATGGGGGGAAGAGTTTTGATGGTCCACCAACCGTCCTCCGACGCCTGGTTTCGATCGCCTCCGGCCTCCGTGGGCGCTGGCTCAAGCCCCCTGCTGGGTGTCTGGACACGCTCATCCCGGCCCCTCCGACCCCCAGGTGCGAGGGTCCGGACATCAAAGGACGCCAGACCTATAACTGGGGCAGCTCTGGAGCAGGTCGGCAGTTGTATCCTGGAGTCGAGAGACACCAAGACGAACTCATCCGCGTGGAACCCGTAACCACCCTTGGAGCCCTGCGGGCGCTGCCGCGGCTCATCTTCGCCGAACCCATCCCTGGAGCCCTGCTAGCGCTGCCGCGGCCCACCTTCGTTGAAACCATCCTTGGAGCCCTGCTGCCGCTGCCGCGGCCCATCTTCGTTGAACCCGTCTCTGGAGCCCTGCTGGCGCTACCGCGGCCCATCTTAGTTGAAACCATCTCTGGAGCCCTGCTGGCGCTGCCGCGGCCAATCTCCGTTGAAACCATCTCTGGAGCCCTGCTGGCGCTGCCGCGGCCCACCTTCGTCGAATCCATCCTTGGAGCCCTGCTGGCGCTGCCGCGGCCCATCCCTGAGGAACCCCCCAGCTCGAGGAATAAGAGCTGAGCGTCGGGTATCCCTGTACCAGGCTGGTACCAAGACTGTCCCGCTACCCCCTTCCCTCAGAGACTAAACCTGAAAGGATCCCGGAATCCAGTTATACCTGTATCGCTACGCTAACCTGCCTTAAAGTATTGATAAAAACATTGAGAACCTATCTTTGTGTGGTGTCCATCTGTAGGGGGGTGATTGCTCATCTGTACGATCCTAGGGGAGGAACCTCACCAGGAGGCCTCTCGACTTCGCTCTGCTAACTCTAAGATTCCCTTTCCAACACAGTCAATGAACGAATTTTGCATTTACAGAACCAAATTAAAGTGAAAGTGTCAGTGAAGCTCTCGGCATTGCGAGGCGGGGGGGGGGGGGGGGGGGGGGGGCGTGTGCGCCTGTGCTGGGTTAAAGATGAGAGCTGAGTAAAATGAACTAAAAGAGGGTTATAGTGGAGAAGCCTGTGTTAGGAAACACTTACGATAAATCTCACCTACCATCCCTACGGGATGGAATAGACGAGACCTAAAAATGGGGAGACAAAAGTCTCAAAAGAGTAGTCAAAACGTGACTAAGGTACGTGCTCAATCTGGATCTGCGCTTGCTGGCGCGGAAAAAGGAAGAACTGACGTCAACGCACATGAGCGGCGCCTATGTACTCTCCGTGACTTCATCTCGGCGCTTACGACGACAGTGACGGCCGCGGAGCCTCAGGACGTCACCTATTGTCAAGCAGGGGTACTGCTAAGCAAAACTTTCCGGATCCAGTCTGATGCCAGGGGATATTCTAAGGTAAGGAATCCATCACTAACGTGTCTCTTTCAGATGTGAAAGTATTAGAGCCACTGCCACTGTTTTCCTGGCAGCGAGTGGAAGCAGGTCAAATCATTTTCTCAGAGTCCTAATTAGGCCAAAGCATCTACCCGCCACCTTGAGCACATGGGGGGTAAAGGAGAGGGAGTAATCGAACCATACCCCCAGATTTTTTGACACTTCCACAGTGGCTGGAGGGGCTGCTGCTTGAATTGGCCACCAATCCTTGTGTTGAAAGTGATTATTTTTCCCTATCAGTAGGATTTCAATCTTATCCGTATTACAACAGAGGGGGTTGCTTTTCATCCATTTGATGACCAGGATCAGACAGGATTTAAAATTTGCCTCCGCCTCCATAGAGTTTTTTACCCAGAGACAGGATCAGCTGAGTGTCATCAGCATAAGATGTTTCGATCCCGTAAGCCGAAATGAGGGAAATAAGTGGAGCCATATAAATATTAAAGAGAAGTTGGCTAAGTAATTCACCCTGTGAGTCACCCGTAGTGATGGTATGTTCTGAGGAGAAAAAGGTGCCCAGGGAGACAGCTTGTCTTCAGTTTGCAGGAAGGATGTGAACCATGCCAGTGCCATCTTAGAAATGCCGCAGGATTTTAATCTGGCTAGTAAGATGTTATGAGAGATGGTATCAAACGCGGCAGACAGATCCAAAAGGATCAACACTGCCTTCTTTCCGCTGTCTGTAATAAATTTCAGTGTGTCCGAGACTTCCAGTAGTGCAGATTCAGTAGAATTTTTTGGGCGAAAGCCAGATTGACGAGGATGGAAGATCTGAGCTGCTTCCGAAAAACTGGAAAGTTCCTTATGGACCATTTTCTCAGTAATTTTACCTAACACTGGTAGAAGGGATATAGGCCTGTAATTGGAAAGATTAAGAATCTATATTTTGTTTTTTTTAAATGGCTTTATTATAGCAAATTTCCATTCATCCGGCACAATACTGGAGGATAGGGAGGAATTCACAATATCATTGACCACAGGGTTCACTATGTCTATGATCTGATGTAATATCGCTGGAGGGCAGGCATCCAGTGGTGAGCCTGACTTACATGCCAGGATGGCTTCACATGTCTGGGCTAAGGTGACAGTTTGAAAAGCTTGAAGGACAGGCTTATCCTGCCTATGATCTTGCTCATGACCATTGGTAAATTCAGGTGTACTTAATGTTCCAAAATCCTTTTATATATTCTTGACCTGGTCTTCAAAATATGTTGCAATATCATTGCAAAGCATTTGAGAGGGAGGGATTTCTGAATGTAGCGCTTTAGGGTCGATAAAAAGATTTTACAAATTCAAAAATCTCTTTTTGGTTTTGCTTAGACATGGTTATTCTATTACCAAAGTACTCTTTTTGGCTGATTTATTAGCCAGATGATATTATTTCCTGTAGTTTTTGAAAGAATGTAATTTGGCTACTTCATATCCCCTTCTCCATCTTCGTTATAGTTGTTTACAGTGCAGATGTTGCGCTAGATCTTTTGTAAACCATGGATCCTCATGTGATTTCTTATTACCCTTTCTGATGTTATGCTTTAAGGGAATTAATTCCTCACTTATGGTCGTCATTCAGTTATGGAAACAGTGGGAATCCTCTGCTGGTTCGCCCGTTAGGGTAGGTATCTTGTTTTGGGCAATTGTGGGTAAGCTGGGATTAGTGGCTAGCAGATGCCATTTAAGTCTCAGCACCCCTGTAATGCTGTTTGTGGTTGCATGTTCCAACTTAGGTGTTGGGATGGTCAGAGGAATAAAATAATGATATGACCAGGCCGGCGGAATGGTAGCCTCTACCTGAATTGAGGTAAGGCTGGAGCAGACTACGTCTACGGTATGTCCTGCCCTGTGTGTCGGCCCTTGCACTAATTGATTCATGCCCAATGGAGTGATGATTCCAGAAAGGTGATAGCCCCCGTATTGTTACTACATTCAAGGTATAGATTAATATCTCCAAGCCAGGTAAAATTTGCTTATCTAAGCAGGGCTTGACTAAGGGTATCCCCTAGTGAGTCCAAAAAGGTATTACTATTGTCTGGTGGGCGGTAGGCTAACATTCTCGAGAATGAAGATGATCCGTTTATGGCACAACAGAAGCCCAGGCTTTCCGTTCCTTTAAGCTCATGTAGATTAAAAGTCTTCAATTGGAGAGTGTCTCAATAGATAATGGCCACGCCTCCCCCCCCCCCACCCACCTCTGTCTTTCCTGCAGATGGTAAAATTAGGGGGGTATATAAGTTGGAGTACACGTAGCTGAGGGTTTCGCACCCCCACCCCCCCCCCCCTACCCCCCCAACCCCAGACAGGCCGGTGTATCAGTGCAGTGGTCTCAATAGACGCAATGTAGTGATGAGAAGATTACATCCGGGTAAGGTGAAAAGCGAGGAGGGAAAAAAGGGGGCAGTTTAGCCTAAGCTTGAACATGGGACATCAAGATATGTTAACAAAACATGTCAATGAGCAACTGTTCATCGTAATTGTAGGAAGGTGGATATCTGACTATGGTTGCCCCCAACTTTTTGCCTGGTGTTTTGCTGGTTTTTCGACTTAGTTGACCTGGGGCCCTGCTATTCAGGACCCCATGCCCACTGCTCTCTCTGTAAAATGGATTCCATGTACCTTAGGTACATATCTAATTGGATACTGAGTCACCTTATCAGTCCCTGTATAGCATACCTTAGGTATCCAGGGCATAGGTGTATCCAGGGCCTACCAGGGGCTGCAGCATGTATTATGCCACCCCTGGCTGGCCACCCAAATCTGACACAACTGGCTGCACGACAGCTGGGGCAAGGTGGTGTAATCACCCTTTGCTTTAGATATAGTATTCCTATATCTCAACCTAAAATGGACACATGTATTCCTATCAGTCACTCCTATGGCAGGCCTTATCAATCCTGAAGGCAGAGTGCTTGGAATTATGTGAGATGGTGCTCTGGCATGAGCTGAGCCAGTTTGCAGAACCAAGTCCTAATAGCTGTTCCATGACAACGCGTACCATATACTCTTAAGTGCATTATAATCCTTGCGGTTATTTGCCAATTTTGGTATCGCATTATCAAAACATGTCGAGTAAGGTGTCATACGAATTGGAATACTAACCCCTCGCCAATTCTGGCGACGGGGTTAGCATTCCACCCTTCTAGAGGGACACGACATGTATGTAACTGTGAACCCTGGTTAAAGTTAACTCGAGCCTCAGCATCACAAAATGGATGCTGCCACCACAGACACGAGTCTGACCTCCTGCTGCTGGGAGTCCTTCCAGCGAGGAGGGCTCGGACAAAGGGTTTCCTGTCAGGGGCGGTGCTAGCACCATCCCAGACAGGATTTTGTGTATCCCACGTAGGCAGGGCTGAGAGGAAGGTGACTGCAAGTGGCACCCAGGTGCTCACTGTGCATATGCTGGCTCAAACCAGTTCCAGGGACACCCCAACCCCCTGAGCTGGGGAGAGACCGGACAAAGGAGAAGGGTGTAACCACCCCCCTCCTGGTCCCACCCATGGGCAGGACCTTGTCGCGTGCCAGACCCTTTTCTTAGGATAAAGGTAGGAGCGGGCCCCCTTCCCAAATTAGATAATCTTGAATCTTGAACTACTTTCCACGAAAGGAACTCTTGACTTTCTCTGAAGACTCTCCCTTGTGGCTAAGGAGTAGCCACCCTGCACCCGCAGGCACCACCTAAGGATCGCGGTTTGCTGCACGTCCATCCTCCGGATCAAGACTGACCAGCTCGACGAGACCCGGATTCCCTGGCATCTCTGACCTCTACCTGCATCATCAGCCCAGCTGAGATTCGTGGGTGTGACGAGACCTGAGGGACCGGCCATCTTCAAAACCTGCACGACGCTTAACCAGAACGACCGCCGAGGGATCCTCGAGTGAGTGCACTGGGGTTTGAGAAGCCCCAACCCAGAGCAGCTCCAGCACCAAAGTCCAGCCCCCCAGCATCCACGAGATCTGCGTGGGGCCCTTCTGCTCTTTGCTGCCTACCGCGTTGTCCGGTTTTTTGCCCGTTGGCTTGTGGCCCTCCTGACGACGTACCACGACGATTTCACCGCTGGTCTGGTTGCTCCAGACTGGCCCTTGCTCCCTTCCAAAAGAGGAGCACCCCGGACCCTCCTGGTCCCCTCCAGACGCCATCTTGACTCCACCGCGTGGGCTTGCCTTTGCCAAGGCTTGTTGCTCCAATCCTGGTTCCAGCATCGCCGACAGCAGACACCCTCGTGGGACAGCTCGCACCTGCAACCTGGTCGCCGACAACGCCTCCTGGCCCGTGTGACTGCAGAGTCCAGCGTCGCCCACTCACCTGATTGCGGTGACCTCATCCGGTGCCATCCTGGTGCCCACACAATCACTGGCTAGTGATTAAGAACTGAGTCCCCTCTGCTTTCAGGTCGTTTCTATCACCGATCCAGGCTTGGATCACTCCGAACATCTTCACTGGTCGCCTGCCAGCAACTTCTTCTTTCAGGCTCCATAGACTACAACGAGGATTCCCGACGTCTTTTGAACCCTATGCAGCCGCAGCCCCTGGGCTAGGTAACCCGAGCATTTCGGTGCTCCAACGCAGGTTCACTATCCAAGTGTCCAGATCCTTTGTCGTTTTAAGTCTAGCTGGTCGGATTCGTCCGAAAACAGTAACTTTAGAAATACTAGCCTCCATAGACTTTGTCCCGCATCCCGCGTGAGAGTGCACACTCTGCACCCGATCTCCCTAGGCCTCCTTCTCCTAACCTTAGGGTTCAGTAGTGTAGTCCTAGCGATCCTGAAGCCTCTGGATCGTGTTACTCACCTGCTAGTATTTCGCATTCCACTTTTATTTAGTATATGGTTTGTTGCGCCCCTCAGGCGTTCTTGTAAATACTGTGCGAACTCGTATTTCCTTTCAAGTATTGTCATGTGCTTAGCCCTCTGACCTCATAAAGAGGTCAGAGGTGTATGTTAGTTAATAAATATCTGTTTTCATAACAACCTGTGTGGTGTCCTTTCACTTGGTATTCAAGGGGTTATATGTGGTAAAACATCTGGCTTCACATGCCATTCAGAGTTTAGCCTAAAGACTGCTTTTGTCCACGCTACTAGGATAGCTGGTCTATAAGGTTGACTTACAACCAATCACCATAAAGGTTGTTTGGACTGATACAAGGTGATCACTAGAACTAGTGAGCATCAAATATCAGGCCAACTTCTCACAGCAATCATATAGGAGCATCTGCATTGTGTTGGAAAGGGGATCTTAGAGTTGGCCGAGCGAAGTCGAGAGGCCTCTTGGCGAGGTTCCTCCCCTAGGATCGTACAGATGAGCAATCACCCCCTTACAGATGGACACCACACAAAGATAAGTTCTCAACGTTTTTATCAATTCTTTAAGGCAGGTTATCGTAGCGATACAGGTGTAACTGGATCCAGGGATCCTTTCAGGTTTAGTCTCTGAGGGAAGGGGGTAGCGGGACAGTCTTGATACCAGCCTGGTACAGGGATACCCTACGCTCTGCTCTCAATCCTCGAGCTGGGGGGTTCCTCAGGGTTGGGCCGCGGCAGCGCCAGCAGGGCTCCAGAGATGGTTTCAACGGAGATGGGCCGCGGCAGCGCCAGCAGGGCTCCAAGGATGGAGTCGACGAAGATGGGCCGCGGCAGCGCCAGCAGGGCTCCAGAGATGGTTTCAACGAAGATGGGCCGCGGCAGCGCCAGCAGGGCTCCAAGGATGGCTTAAACGAAGATGGGCCGCGTGTTGGACAGGCGTCGTGAAGGGGCCGCTTCCTCCCCGCATCACAAGACTCGGACGCCGGCTCTCCAGGTGTCACCAGAAGAACCACCCCGGCAACCCACAGAAGCAACCCGTCCCCAACGGGACGCCTGCTCCCGAACACCCCGACATCGGCCGGCCCGGGCCACCACCGGCAGCCTTGCCCCGGCCCAGCCGCCATCTTGGACACTGCACCACGAGGCCGCGTGGCCTAAGCCCGACCCCAACCCTGGGTTTGGCCAGGCCCCGACATCGAGGCACCACCATCCACCCAGGAGGTGAGCGGACCACTTGGCGGGTCAATGGGAGAAAGGAGTGTCGATGGCTCTCCCCCGCCAGGTGCCGATCGCCCCCAGCCTCCCCGGGCGCTGGCTCCACCCCCCTGCTGGGTGTCTGGACTCCCTCATCCCGGACCTCCCGACCTCCAGGAGCGAGGGTCCGGACATCAAAGGAGGCCAGACCTATAACTGGGACAGCTCCAGAGCAGGAAGGAGTAGTATCCTGGAGTCGAGAGACACCTTGAAGAACTCATCCTTGACGGACTGCTGGCGATGCCGCAGCCCTGCCTTGTGAATCATCGTCCTGCCTGCTGGCGCTGCCGCAGCTTTCTGCAACCTACATCTTCGTCAGGACCTGCTGGCGCTGCCGCGGCCCTCTGCAACCTACATCTCCGTTGGGACCTGCTGGCGCTGCCGCGGCCCTCTGCAACCTACATCCTCGTTGGGACCTGCTGGCGCTGCCGCGGCCCTCTGCAACCTACATCCTCGTTGGGACCTGCTGGCGCTGCCGCGGCCCTCTGCATCCTACATCCTCGTCGGGACCTGCTGGCGCTGCCGCGGCCCATCCTTGTGTGAACCATCGCCTTTGCCGGCTGGCGCTGCCGCGGCCCTTCTCAAGTGAGACTTATCATCCGAGCCTGCTGGCGCTGCCGCGGCCCGACCTTCCAGAACTCCGAGCTCGAGGATTGTGAGCTATTCATCGTACCACCTCAGTACCAGACCGGTACCAAGACTGTCCCGCTACCCCCTTTCCCTTCCAGAGACTAGAATTGAGAGGACCCTCGTGTCCCGATCTCACTGTATCGTTGATCTCCTTGCTGCAAGAACCGTATATAAAGAGTGCTGACCTTATCCTTGTGTGGTGTCCATCTGTGGGGGGGAAGTTACTTGTCTGTACGATCGCTGGAGACGGCCCTCACCGGAGGCCTCTCCTCTTGTCCTCGGCCGACCCTCCAGGTCCCCGTCTAACATTGGTGGCCAGCGGCGCGATCCGAACCAACGCGTAATCGTACAGAGAGTAACTCACCCCACGACTCAACCACAATGACAACAAAAGAGAGCGGATCCACAGAGAAATTCCAGATGGATAAACTAGAAGAGTACAACCATCGAGAGCTAAAGCAATTTTGCATGGAACTAGGCATTGCTACCACCGGGCTGAGCACGAAAGACGACTTCAAACACGCCCTAGAATCTTGGGCAGAAACGGGTACAGCCGTACCCCAGAACCAAAACCTCGAGGCACCAGAAACAAACACCACTCCGACGGAAGGAAGGAGAACGGGTCTCTCCCTGGAAGAGATCCAAGAACGAGAAAAAAGCAGACTCCATGAATTAGAGTTGGCGCGGCTCCGGTTGGACGGAGAGCTGAAATTGGCGGAACAAAAGATAGCATTAGAACACTTGCGGCTCCGAGAAGAGCGGGAAGAGAAACAAAGGCAGATAGAACTCGAAGAGAAAAAACTGGCATACGAACATGAGCGCAAGCTAGCAGAGATAGAGATGCGGAAACAGAATAAAGACCTTCTGGTGCCCGAGCGCCCGCACAACCCGGGCACTGCCGAACCGAAAGTCCACATCCCCAAGGATGTTGTCAGAGAATATTATCGGAACGACGATATCCAGCAGTGGTTCAAGGCCTACGAGATAGCCATGACCTCGCACCGGATTGATCGAAGTGACTGGGGAACCGGACTATGGGGGAGGTTCGTCAATGAAGGGCGCGACGCCCTGCTGCAGCTCCCGGACCATCAGATGACATCCTATGACCACATGAAGGCCGCCCTCCTCACTCGATACGGACTCACGCCCAAGATGTACCGCCAGAGGTTCCGCGACTGCAAGCGGATCCCGGGTACAACTTGGGTGGAGTATGTGAACTATTTCAGTCGAGCCTTCGAGGGGTGGATCAAGGGCAGCCACGTAACCACCTACGAGCAACTTTTTAACCTCATTGTGTGGGAGCACCTCTCCAACAATTGCTTCGTCGAGCTCAGGCAGCACCTTCTCGACAGTAAACTGACTGAACCTCGGCAGCTCGCCGCCAAAGCTGACCGATGGGAGAGCACTCGAGTTGCCCGAAGTGGGCCAAGTGAACCAAACAGAACCAACCAAGGTCCCCATCGCCCTCGAGGAGGAGGAGGAGGCCAGGGCCGGGGCAGAGACGCCGTCCCGGCAGCTCCCGCCAGCAACACCCCGCCCCCGGCCGGTAGGGGAAACCCCCCGTTGCGTCCGGGGTTCCGAGCCAACGTTACTTGCCACCGGTGCCAGCGGACCGGCCACTATGCCAACGACCCTAACTGCCCGAAGAACCGGAGTCCCATCCCCCGCCAGGTCTCTGCCGCCGCCCTGGGAGAGGAGCAAGCTCCCGAAGATTATGAAGAGTACGAACAAGAACAGCCCGAATGGGAGCCCGCCGCCATGATCCTGGTTTGCCTAGGGGAAAGAGACATGATCCCGCGGGCTCCCCTACCCGCCAACACGAGAAAATACGCCAGTGGGTGAACATCAATGGGCGCAAGGCCGAAGCCCTGCGTGACACCGGGGCCAGTGTGAAGGCAGTTCGCTGTCATCTGGTGACCCCGGAACAAATCTTGCCAAACGTTCTTTGCCCCGTCCGATCAGCTGACAATTCAGAGAGCCTGTGTCGGATGGCCCGCGTCCCCTTCGAATGGGGAGGAGTGTCCGGTATGCTGAAGGTGACTGTCCGCGATGATGCCCCGGTGGACTGCCTCCTGGGAAACGACCTCGAAAGTTCCCCCTGGGCAGCCGTTGAGAGAAGAGAGCACCTGGGGATGTTGGGCCTCCCGGACTGGGCCTGCGTAACGACCCGGTACATGGCCGCCCGCACCATCCCCAGCCCCGAAGAACCCGAATGGCCAGCACCTCCTCCCCCGATCGTATCAGAGGGAGACGCCCTCAGTACTGACCCCCCAGAGCAAAACCAAGAAGGGCCCGCTCAGCTCCAGGATCTCCCAGAACTGGCCCAGTGGCGTCAAGAGGGTGGACCCACCCAGGAACAATTCCGGCAAGAACAGAAGACCTGTCCCTCCCTCGAGGGACTCCGACAGCAAGCACTCGCCCAGAGCGCAGGAGACACAGCAGGGGCACACTGGATCTATTGGGACAATGACCTACTGTACAGCGAGCAAAGAATTGCTGAGTTGGGGGCCAGCCGGGTGCTGGTGGTACCCCTCCGCTTCAGAGACTACCTTTTGAACTTAGCGCACGATGTCCCCCTTGCTGGGCACTTGGGACAAGACAAAACTTACAACCGCCTGGTAACACACTTTTACTGGCCCAAAATGCGTAATGATGTCTCCAACCACTGCCGGGCCTGCCCCACCTGCCAGGCCAGCGGGAAGAGCGGCCGAAAAATCAAAGCACCCTTGCAACCATTCCCCGTCGTCACCACCCCGTTCGAACGGGTGGGAATAGACATTGTGGGGCCCCTGGAACCCCGAACAGCACAGCGGCACCGGTTCATCCTGGTCCTGGTGGACCACGCCACCCGCTATCCCGAGGCCATTCCTCTTCGGACCGTAACAGCACCAGTGGTAGGCAGAGCCTTAATGGGGAACTTCTCTCGAGTGGGCTTCCCCCGGGAAGTCGTCAGCGACAGGGGCACAAACTTTATCTCAAAGTATATGAAATCTCTCTGGCAGCAGTGCGGGGTTACCTATTGGTTCACGACCCCATATCACCCGCAAGGAAACGGACTGGTCGAGCGGTTTAACCGCACTCTCAAGGGGATGATCATGGGCCTGGAGGAGCCCCTACGTCGCCAATGGGACGTGCTGCTCCCGTGTCTCCTCTTCGCCTACCGAGAGGTCCCCCAGAAGTCCCTCGGTTTTAGCCCCTTCGACCTCCTGTACGGACACCCTGTCCTGGGGCCCCTCAGCCTGGTCAAGGAAGAATGGGAGATGGCCCCCCAGAAGACCTCTCCAGACGTGTACAAGTACCTCCTGACCCTCCGCAACCAGACTTGGCGATTCAGGGAACTCGCCAAAGCCAACCTTGAGGCCAGTCAGGAGGACATGAAGAAATGGTACGATCAACATGCCTCCTCCATTGAGTTCGAGCCCGGTCAGCAAGTATGGGTGATGTCTCCAGTCGAACCTTGCGCCTTGCAGGACAAATGGACAGGACCCTTCAAGGTGATTGAGCGCAAGGGCCCTGTCACCTACCTAATAGACATGGAGTCCCCCCGGAACCCCCTCCGGGTCCTCCACGCCAACAGACTCAAACCCCACTTCGTACGCTCAGAGCTCAGCCTACTGATGGCGACGGATAGTGGGACGGAAGAAGACTCCGAGCCCCTCCCTGACCTACTGAGGACCTGTGAAAAAGATGGCTCAGTGGACGGGGTCCGACTCTCCGGTGCCTTGTCCCCGGAACAACGCCACGACTGTCGGGCTCTCCTGCTGCAATTTGCGAACCTGTTCTCCCTCACCCCAGGGGTCACCCCCTGGTGCCTTCACGACGTGGACACTGGGGATAGTCCACCTATTCGACACAGGGCCTACCGAGTACCGGATCGGGTGCGCACCTGCATCCAGGAAGAAGTCTCTAAAATGCTCGCCCTAGGAGTGATCGAGCCATCCGACAGCCCCTGGGCCAGCCCAGTCGTCCTGGTCCCCAAAGCTGCCGCCCCGGGCGCCACCCCCGAGCTCCGATTCTGTGTAGACTATCGGGGCCTGAACGCTGTCACCCGAACCGACGCTCACCCCATCCCCCGGGCAGATGAACTGGTTGACCGTATGGGGGCTGCCCGCTACCTGAGCATCTTCGATCTGACAGCAGGCTACTGGCAGATCGGCCTCACCCCCAGAGCCCAAGAACGATCCGTCTTCTCCACCCCGGATGGCCACTACCATTTCAAAGTGATGCCATTCGGCATGAAAAACGCTCCAGCTACTTTCCAACGACTTGTGAACCAGGTATTGGCGGGCCTTGAAGAATTCAGTGCTGCGTACCTGGACGATATCGCTGTGTACAGTCATCACTGGGCCGACCACCTTCACCACCTCCGAGAGGTCCTGCACGCCCTCCAGCAGGCCGACCTCACCATCAAGGCCAGCAAATGCCAGATTGGCCAGGGGTCCGTGACCTACCTCGGACACCAAGTGGGGAGCGGTCTGGTGGCCCCCCTTCAGCTCAAGATCGCTGCCATCTAGTCCTGGCAACCACCGGTCACCCAAACCGAGGTCCGAGCCTTCCTGGGGCTCACCGGATACTACCGACTAAGGACTATGGCAGCATTGTGGGGCCCCTCACGGAACGCACCTCCAAGAAAAACCCCAAAATCGTCAACTGGACTCCGGACTGTCAAGCGGCCTTCGAGAGGTTGAAGGCCGCCATGTGTACCGCCCCCGTGCTCCAGGCCCCCGACTACAGCCGGGAATTCATCGTCCAGACGGACGCCTCAGATCATGGCATTGGGGCAGTACTCTCTCAGCTCAACCCCGAGGGAGTCGATCAACCAGTGGCCTTCATCAGCCGACGCCTGCTAGCCCGAGAGCAGCGCTGGAGCACCATCGAGAGGGAGGCCTTCGCAGTAGTATGGGCCCTCAAGAAACTCCGGCCCTACCTCTTCGGTACCCATTTCAGGGTACAAACAGATCATCGACCCCTGCAAAGGCTGATGCAGATGCGGGGGGAGAATCCAAAACTGTTGCGTTGGTCCATCTCCCTGCAGGGGATGGACTTCACTGTGGAACATCGCCCTGGCCAAGACCACGCCAACGCGGACGGCCTGTCACGCTTTTTCCGCCTCGGCGAGGAGAGTACCCAAGAAGATGGCTGACTCTACCTGCCTTCAATTGGGGGGGGACGCATGTTGGACAGGCCTCGTGAAGGGGCCGCTTCCTCCCCGCATCACAAGACTCGGACGCCGGCTCTCCCGGTGTCACCAGAAGAACCACCCCGGCAACCCACAGAAGCAACCCGCAACCCGTCCCCAACGGGACGCCTGCTCCCGAACACCCCGACATCGGCCGGCCCGGGCCACCACCGGCAGCCTTGCCCCGGCCCAGCCGCCATATTGGACACTGCACCACGAGGCCGTGTGGCCTCAGCCCGACCCCAACCCTGGGCTTGGCCAGGCCCCGACATCGAGGCACCACCATCCACCCAGGAGGTGAGCGGACCACTTGGCATGTCAATGGGAGAAAGGAGTGTCGATGGCTCTCCCCCCGCCAGGTGCCGATCGCCCCCAGCCTCCCCGGGCGCTGGCTCCACCCCCCTGCTGGGTGTCTGGACTCCCTCATCCCGGACCTCCCGACCTCCAGGAGCGAGGGTCCGGACATCAAAGGAGGCCAGACCTATAACTGGGGCAGCTCCAGAGCAGGAAGGAGTTGTATCCTGGAGTCGAGAGACACCTTGAAGAACTCATCCTTGACGGACTGCTGGCGCTGCCGCAGCCCTGCCTTGTGAATCATCGTCCTGCCTGCTGGCGCTGCCGCGGCTTTCTGCAACCTACATCTTCGTCGGGACCTGCTGGCGCTGCCGCGGCCCTCTGCAACCTACATCTCCGTTGGGACCTGCTGGCGCTGCCGCGGACCTCTGCAACCTACATCCTCGTTGGGACCTGCTGGCGCTGCCGCAGCCCTCTGCAACCTACATCCTCGTCGGGACCTGCTGGCGCTGCCGCGGCCCATCCTTGTGTGAACCATCGCCTTTGCCGGCTGGCGCTGCCGCGGCCCTTCTCAAGTGAGACTTATCATCCGAGCCTGCTGGCGCTGCCTCGGCCCGACCTTCCAGAACTCCGAGCTCGAGGATTGTGAGCTATTCATCGTACCACCTCAGTACCAGACCAGTACCAAGACTGTCCCGCTACCCCCTTTCCCTTCCAGAGACTAGAATTGAGAGGACCCTCGTGTCCCGATCTCACTGTATCGTTGATCTCCTTGCTGCAAGAACCGTATATAAAGAGTGTTGACCTTATCCTTGTGTGGTGTCCATCTGGGGGGGGAAGTTACTTGTCTGTACGATCGCTGGAGACGGCCCTCACCGGAGGCCTCTCCTCTTGTCCTCGGCCGACCCTCCAGGTCCCCGTCTAACACCGCGGCAGCGCCAGCAGGGCTCCAGAGATGGTTTCAACGAAGATGGGCCGCGGCAGCGCCAGCAGGGCTCCAGGGAGGGTTTCGGCAAAGATGAGCCGCGGCAGCGCCAGCAGGGCTCCAAAGGTGGTTACGGGTTCCACGCGGATGAGTTCGTCTCTGTGTCTCTCGACTCCAGGATACAACTGCCGACCTGCTCCAGAGCTGCTCCAGATATAGGTCTGGCGTCCTTTGATGTCCGGACCCTCGCACCTGGGGGTCAGAGGGGCCGGGATGAGCGTGTCCAGACACCCAGCAGGGGGTGGAGCCAGCGCCCAGGGAGGCCGGAGGCGATCGAAACTAGGCGTCGGTTGGAGGACCATCGAAACTCTTCCCCCCCCCCATTGATCCGTCAAGTGGCCTCTTTACCACCTGGTCGGATTGTGGCGCCTCGATGTCGGGGCTTCGCTGGGTCTGCGAGCGGGGTCGGGCCGAGGCCACGAGGCCTGGTCGTGGAGGGTCCAAGATGGAGTCTGGGTTTGAGATGGTGGTCCGGGATAGGGTTCCGACCAGTCGAGTGTGTAGAGGAGGGGTTGCCAAGTTCCAAAGGGGGAGAGCCGGCGGTTGCCCGGAGGGGCGGCTCTTGTGTAGGGTGGATGGTGCCGCCCTCGGCCGGAGGACAGGGGTCGAGGTAGTCCAGGGCCCGCCATGCGGGAGGAGTGGGACCACGCCACGAGGCCGGGTCCAACACTATGCAATGGCATCTCTGATCATTTTGGAGAGCTATGCTGAGAATCATCTGAGAGGAGAGTTTAGTCATCAGTGGCGACGAGATGGGGGGCCCTTTTCATCACCATTCCGCCCGCAGGGTGCGCTGCCTGTCTTTAATGATCGTTCAATGTTTGGGGGGGGGGGGTACTGGATGGGATCAATACCTTCAATTCCTTACGGCAGGCCCAATATAAGCAGTCTACGGATCTGTCCTCGAGGTCGTTGGCTCTATCTTCTAGTTGATGGACCCTGTCTTGCAGGTCTCGAACAGTCCACTGGTTGTCCATCACAATTGGGGGTAGGGTGGCCAGTTGTTTCTCCACCACCGATACCTTGTCAGTGAGTTTGCGATGATCATCGTGATGGAAGCTAAAGTCAGTGGCTAGCGTTGAACCAAGTTTCCATTGTAACTCATGAGTTCTCTATGGCAGCTGGGACATGGTTTAATGTGTCTGTTGTGGGCGCCAGCTGGGATTGGAGTCTCTGGAGGGTATCTGGGATGGCACTCGGTGGGGGTTCCGATTCGGAATTTCAGCCAGTGTGGCTGCCGGGGTTGACTGGAGTTTCCCTATGCCGTGCAATGTCAAGGATGTTTGTTACAGGGGCTTGTGGGCTGGTGAGAAGGCAGGGATGCACCTTAGTGTCGTAGATAGAAGCTGTATGTGGGGGTCCCAAAGCACCTCCTTCATAAGGCAGACCCAACCTGCAGAAGGTACACCAACTCCGGAAGTGACGACGGGGCTCACTTATCTGCACCAATATGATTGTTGTGGTGTGAGGCAACAAGGAGACATGTCCCGAAGAAAAAGTGTGCGACAGGTGGTAGAAGAGGTAACTAAAAAAGTCTACCCACAAAACAATTTTTCAGCCTTGTGGCTCACAGGCAAAAGGGGGCTGGAGGCCTCAGAAGTGGCAAAGTGTGTCAGAGCAAAAGGAAGCGCAACCAGTGGTGGTGGATAAAGTGGTGGGTCAATGGAAGTTCTGCTGAGAAAGGTTCAGGAGGGCCCCAGGCAGTTGCCCGCATGGTCCAGAGGACAGGCCCTCGAACAGATGCCCCGACCAGATGGAGTTGGAACTCTGTACTTGGAGCAGCGGCACTGACGATTCTGGCAGTCTACAATTGGCATGGTGAGTCGTCGCCCCACTGAGTCACGGTCGGCTCCGGGGCCCAGTCGATGGAAGGAGGAGGTCAGGCTCCGCCGCACATCTCAATTATGATGCTTAGTATAAGTGCTCACATTGGGACCACCAGCGAGGAAAGCAAAAAAGGGGGCAGCCGCCTGGATGGGGGAGCTTAGCTGGTAGCGCAGTAGCCTCTGGCACTAATCAGGACCAACGCAACAGGGGGGGAAGCCCCTCTTCTCGCATGCATCCCAATCTGAACACCGAGGGACGAGACACCAGGTAAATCTGCAAGGCCCAGTAGCAGCTGCCGTTAAACTAAGGGGGAAGAGAGGTGAGGGGGAGACCGGCGGGAGCGAAAGGGGAGGAGGGTAGAGGGAAAATATATGTTTTTTAAACGTACCTTTCCTTATGCTGCCGCCAATGCCCACCTCGGTGCTCTCCCAACAGTCTCTGGGACAGCAGGCTCCCTACCCAATCCAGACGCTGCACTCATGCTTAGAGAGCTGCACCATGATTGGTCTGAGCGGCCTGGTCTGCCTCTCAGACAGTCCTTGGGAGTCTGCAGCTTTTCTCTAACCTGACTGTGAACACAACTGTCTTGGAGAAATAGAAATGCACTTGTCTGTTTGGCCGGCCTAACACAGCTGGCCAAACTTACACGTGCACTTCAAAGTGCCCACCACTCCTCCAGGGCCCATCCCGCATATTTCTGTCACTGACTGACAAGTGAGGCAACTCTACTTTAACATTACGGAGGAGCCACTCTTACCCAGGCCATGCATGTTACATTACCGCATGTCCGAAGGGAGGACTCCTCCCGGGACTACCCCCAGGCCACTCCTGTAGGAAGGTGGATATCTGACTATGGTTGCCCCCAACTTTTTGCCTGGTGTTTTGCTGGTTTCTCGACTTAGTTGACCTGGGACCCTGCTATTCAGGACCCCAGGCCCACTGCTCTCTCTGTAAAATGGATTCCATGTACCTTAGGTACATATCTAATTGGATACTGAGTCACCTTATCAGCCCCTGTACAGTGTACCTTAGGTACCCAGGGCCTAGGTGCACCCAGGGCCTACCAGGGGCTGCAGCATGTATTATGCCACCCCTGGCTGGCCATCCAAATCTGACACAACTGGCTGCACGACTGCTGGGGCAAGGTGGTGTAATCACCCTTTGCTTTAAATGTAGTCTCTGTAGGAGAGTAGGGTCTGCAATCCTATGATCACCCAGATTTTTGCTTTTGTTTCACTGGTTTACGACTTTCTCTGGCTGTGGGCCTGCCAATCAGACCCACAGCCTAGCTGTTCTCTCACTAAATTGACATGTGTACCTTAGGTGCATTCTCCAATTGGTACTGGGCCACCTTATCAGACCCTGTAACTCAGGGCCTAGGTGTACCCAGGGCCTACCAGGGGCTGAAGCATGTATTATGCCACCCCTAGATGGCCATCTAAATATGACAACTGGCTGCACGACAGCTGGGGCAAGGTGGTGTAATCACCCTTTGCTTTAGATATAGTATACCTATATCTAACCCTAAAATGGACACACAGATTCCTATCAGTCACTCCTATGGCAGGCCTTGACAATCCTGAAGGCAGAGTGCGTGGAATCATGTGAAATGGTGCTCTGGCATGAGCTGAGCCCGTTTGCAGCTTGCGGAACCAAGTCCTAATAGCTGTTCCATGATAACGCATACCATATACTCTTGTGCATTATAATCCTCGCGGTTAAATGCTATCTTTGGTACTGCTTTTTCAAAAAATGTCGAGTAAGGTGTCATACGAATTGGAATACTAACCCCTCGCCAATTCTGGCGACGGGGTTAGCATTCCACCCTTCTAGAGGGACACGACATGTATGTAACTGTGAACCCCGGTTAAAGTTAACTGAAGCCTCAGCTCCACAAAATGGATGCTGCCACCACAGACACGAGTCTGACCTCCTGCTGCTGGGAGTCCTTCCAGCGAGGAGAGCTTGGACAAAGGGTTTCCTGTCAGGGGCGGTGCTAGCACCATCCCAGACAGGGTTTTGTGTATCCTGGGTAGGCAGGGCTTTACAGGAAGGTGACTGCAAGTGGCACCCCGGTGCTCACTACGCATCTGCCGGCTAGAACCAGTTCCAGGGGCACACCAGCCCCTGGCCTGGGGAAAGTTCGGCATGGGAGAGGGGTGTAACCACCCCCCTTCCTGGTACCACCCCAAGGGCAGGACCTAGTCGCGTACCCACTCCTTTCTTTAGGATAAAGGCAGGAGCGGGGACCCTTCCAAATTAGATCATCTTTGAATTAAGAAACTACTTTCTACGAAAGGAACTCTCGACTTCTTCTCAAGATTTCTCCCTTGTGGCTAAGGAGTAGTCACCCTGCATCCGCAGGCACCATCTAAGAACTCTGCGGTTTGCTGCACGTCCTTCCTCAGGAATCCGACCGACCAGCACGACGAGACCCGGCTTCCCTGGCACCTCTGACCTCTACCTACCTCTACAGCTAAGCTGAGAACCGTAGGTGCGACGAGACCTCGAGGGACCGGCCATCATCAGAACTGCACGACTTCTATCCAGCACGACCGCCGAGGGATCCTCTGGTGAGTGCTTTGGGGTCCGAGAAGCCCCGACCCTGAGCAGCTCCAGCCCCGAAGTCCAGCCCCCCAGCATCTCCACGATCTGCGTGGGGCCCTTCTGCTTTTTGCTGCTCACCGCGTTGTCTGGCTACTAGCCCGCTGGCTTGTGGCCTTCCCGACGACGATCAACGACGACAACACTGCTGGTCTGGTTGCTCCAGACTGGCCCTTCCTCCCTTCCAAAAGAGGAGCACCCCGGAACCTCCTGGTCCACTCCAGATGCCATTTTAGGTCCACCGCGTGGGCTTGAATTTGCCAAGACTTGTTGCCCGAATCCTGGGTCCAGCGACGTCGACAGCATCAACCATCGTGGGACAGCTCGCACCTCCATCCTCTTCGCCGACAACGCCTCCTGGTCCGTGAGACTGCAGAGCCCAGCGTCGCCCACTCACCTGGTCGAGGTGACTTCGCCCAGTGCCATCCTGGTGCCCACATAATCACTGGCTAGTGATTAAGAACTTGGTCCCCTCTGCTTTCAGGTGTCATCGATCTCCGATCCAGGCTTGGATCACTTCGAACTTCTTCACCGGTCGCCTGCCAGCAACTTCTTTCTTCAGGCTCCATAGACTGCAACGAGGATTCCCGACGTCTTTTCAGACCTATGCAGCTGCAGCCCCTGGGCTAGGTAACTTCGGCATTTCGGTGCCCCAGCATAGCCTCACTATCCAAGGGTCCAGATCCTTTACGTTTTTCAGCCTATCTAGTCGGGTTCGCCCGATAACTCTAACTTTGTGAAATCTAGCTACCATCGACTTTGTCCCGCATCCCGCGTGAGAGTGCACACTCTGCACCCGAGTCCCCTAGGCCTCCTACTAGTAATCTGAAGGTTCAGTAACGTAGTCCTAGCGATTCCAAAGCCTATTAGTACAGTACTTACCTGCTAGTAATTTCGCATTCCACTTCTAGAGTATATGGTTTTTCGTGCCCCTCGGGCATTTGTGTAAATTGTGCAACTTAAAGTATTTTCGTAAGAGTTTTTTTGTGTGCTTAGTACCCTGTCCTCATAAAGACTACAGGGCTGTTGTGATCTAAATAAATACACTGTTTATTTTCATAACACTTGTGTGGTATCCTTTCACTTGGTGTTTAAGGGGTATATGTGATGGTATAACAGCTGGCTTAACACGCCCTCTAGAGTTTAGCCCGAAGACTGCTCGTATCCACGCTACTAGGATAGCTGGTCTATAAGTTTGACTTTCAACCAATCATCAATAAGGGTTGTTGGACTGATACATAGTGTTCACTAGAATAGTGAGCACTGCATATCAGGCCACCTTCTCACAGTATCCCTATATCTAACCCTAAAATGGACACATGTATTCCTATCAGTCACTCCTCCTATGGCAGGTCTTATCAATCCTGAAGGCAGAGTGCTTGGAATTATGTGAGATGGTGCTCTGGCATGAGCTGAGCCCGTTTGCAGCTTGCGGAACCAAGTCCTAATAGCTGTTCCATGATAACACGTACCATATACTCTTAAGTGCATTATAATCCTCGCGGTTATTTGCCAACTTTGGTATCGCTTTATCAAAACATGTCGAGTAAGGTGTCATACGAATTGGAATACTAACCCCTCGCCAATTCTGGCGACGGGGTTAGCATTCCACCCTTCTAGAGGGACACGACATGTATGCAACTGTGAACCCCGGTTAAAGCTAACTCGAGCCTCAGCATCACAAAATGGATGCTGCCACCACAGACACGAGTCTGACCTCCTGCTGCTGGGAGTCCTTCCAGCGAGGAGAGCTTGGACAAAGGGTTTCCTGTCAGGGGCGGTGCTAGCACCATCCCAGACAGGGTTTTGTGTATCCTGGGTAGGCAGGGCTTTACAGGAAGGTGACTGCAAGTGGCACCCCGGTGCTCACTACGCATCTGCCGGCTAGAACCAGTTCCAGGGGCACACCAGCCCCTGAGCTGGGGAAAGTCCGGACAAGGGAGAGGGGTGTAACCACCCCCCTCCTGGTCCCACCCATGGGCAGGACCTATTCGCGTGCCAGCCCCTTTTCTTAGAATAAAGGTAGGAGCAGGCCCCCTTCCAAAATTAGATAATTCTGAATCTTGAACTACTTTCCACGAAAGGAACTCTTGATACCTTCTGAAGACTCTCCCTTGTGGCTAAGGAGTAGCCACCCTGCACCCGCAGGCACCATCTAAGCATCGCAGTTTGCTCTAAGTCCATCCTCCGGATCAAGACTGCCCAGCTCGACGAGACCCGGATTCCCTGGCATCTCTGACCTCTACCTGCATCATCAGCCCAGCTGAGATTCGTGGGTGTGACGAGACCTGAGGGACCGGCCATCTTCAAAACTGCACGACGCTTATCCAGCACGACCGCCGAGGGATCCTCGAGTGAGTGCTTTGGGGTTTGAGAAGCCCTAACCCTGAGCAGCCCCAGCACCGAAGTCCAGCCCCCCCAGCATCCACGAGATCTAGGTGGGGCCCTTCTGCTCTTTGCTGCTCACCGCGTTGTCCGGTCACTTGCCTGCTGGCTAGTGGCCCTCCTGACGACGTACCACGACGATTTCACCGCTGGTCTGGTTGCTCCAGACTGGCCCTTGCTCCCTTCCAAAAGAGGAGCACCCCGGACCCTCCTGGTCCACTCCAGACGCCATCTTGACTCCACCGCGTGGGCTTGCCTTTGCCAAGGCTTGTTGCTCCAATCCTGGTTCCAGCATCGCCGACAGCAGACACCTTCGTGGGACAGCTCGCACCTCCAGCCTGGTCGCCGACAACGCCTCCTGGTCCGAGAGACAGCCAAGTCCAGCGTCGCCCACTCACCTTGTCGAGGGGACTTCATCCGGTGCCAACCTGGTGCCCACACAATCACTGGCTAGTGATTAAGAACTGAGTCCCCTCTGCTTTCAGGTCATCTCCATCATCGATCCAGGCTTGGATCACTCCGAACATCTTCACTGGTCGCCTGCCAGCAACAACTTCTTTCAGGCTCCATAGACTGCAATGAGGATTCCCAACGTCTTTTGAACCCTATGCAGCCGCGGCCCCTGGGCTAGGTAACCTGAGCATTTTGGTGCTCCAACGTAGGTTCACTATCTAAGTGTCCAGATCCTTTTTCGTTTTTAGTCTACCTAGTCGGATTCGTCCGGAAACAGTAACTTTACAAATACTAGCATCCATAGACTTTGTCCTGCATCCCGCATGAGAGTGCACACTCTGCACCCGATCTCCCTAGGCCTCCTGCTCCTAACCTTAGGGTTCAGTAGTGTAGTCCTAGCGATCCTGAAGCCTCTGGATCTTGTTACTTACCTGCTAGTATTTCGCATTCCACTTTTAGTGTATATGGTTTTTCGTGCCCCTCTGGCATTTGTGTAAATTGTGCAACTTGTAGTATTTTCGTAAGAGTTTTGTATTGTGCTTAGCTCCCTGACTCATAAAGAGTTCAGGGTAGACTTGTTATTAAATCAAACAATGAGAATCAACCAAGAACACCCCCAGAAAGGCTGAAATACGTGGAGAGCCAGACCCCAGTGCGAACTGTTCCTGAGGGTGACTCACTGCATGGAGTAGCGGCCTTCTTACGAATACTAGGCTCTTCCAAGGGAAGGTGTGCCTTCAAAGTTTATAGCCCGGTTTGCAATGGGACAAAGAAGTAAACGGGTCCATGACTGGTGTTGCAAGAACCACAAGCAAGTCTAAAGTTCAAAATATCCCCATTTGTAGAATATTCACAGAGAACTTCGGCCGGTCTGGTTGTGGCATGCCCAATGTGGGGTGAACGCTGGCAGGCCCCCAGGGACGGTGCACGCCACTCTTGTATCAAAAGTCAATTCCATCCTCACATGTTCAAGCAGGACACTGCGATGCGAGGGACAGCAGGCACCGATTAGCAAGAGAGGACCAGGAGGAGGAAAGGGTTGACACAGGCCCAACACCCAGGGCATCGTAGACATGGCTCACCTGCAATTCACAGGCTGCCCCCAGAACCTCGGGGATTCCACGGCGCAGCTCATGTCCCTGTGGTAAGGCTACAAGGAGAACGACAAAGTAGGGCACCGCCGAGCAGGGCCGCAGCAGCAGTGGCAGTACCTCCTCATAATTCCTGTTGTCTTCCCTTCAGGCTTGGCCCATGCAGCCCGGTCCCGGGCCAGCACCGTTGCCAAGGTGTCACCCATGGGAATCATGCCGTGAGGACAGCAGGAGTTCCTATTGGCAGCAGGGGCTTCAGGAAGTTATGGGTATTCCCAGATTGCCGCCTGAGCAGGTTCCTGAGCCAGGAAGAATGCTGATATGCGGGCTGGCTGACAGAGCTCCAGGGACTCACATCCGCCATCTTGGCTGGCTCAGCAAAACCTGTCTTTCATTAGAATCCAACTTAGTTCATCTACTTGGAAAGGTAGTAAACACTTTCCATCCTATGTATGTTTAAAACTTTGAATCACCTTACAAATGATACATACAAATGTCCATGGCTGAATTTGTTTGCAATTTAAATCATAAATTCAACCAACCTGAAAGCAGTCTTGATCCTGTCCTTTAATGACTAGTCGTAAATTTTGTGTTAAAGCTGATGAGTTATTCCTCAGAATGAGCTTCTGTAGACTAGAAACAAACAAGATTAATTTAGAAGTTTGATACAAAACATTTACTGTTCAAAATAATCAGTTAAGTCTAAAGTAGATTGTCTAATCTGAATGCTAGCCCCAGCAGCATTTACACTTCTAAAATGGTGAAGGAGTTACCCATCAGTCACTGTGAATCCAAAGTCTTCCAGAGTATGCAGGATTTACATACATTTTACAACACAGCATACCTTGAGGTTGAATACAGGAACCAATCCACAATCTAAGTTGCATTCACTTGGAGAAAAAAAGTTATACCATTGAAACATATATCCAGATCTAAATTTAAAAAAAACTCAGAAGTCCCTCATCATCCATTGTCATTGTAGGAGTTCCAGTACGGATAACCTCTTGCTTAATAAATTCCTTCCAAGTTTGTGGAACCTGAACATACAATCCAGGGACCCTTATTTTTCTACACCTTAAGCTTGTGATGGTGTTAAAGAACGATATTGCTTACTCAAAGTTTCTCACCACAGTAGGCAGAGCAAAAGCTATTCTTTGATCACAGTAACTATAGGATCATGGAGATTAGCCACATGCAATCTGGTCCGGCAATACAAAGGAAGAAGGGTTTCAAGTATTGTATACAGCTTTATTCTTTAAATAGTAAAGGTCACAATGTCTAAATGGCCAAAGGGCAAGAGCCACTTACTTTGACAAAGTTATCTGTAAAGGGATTGGGAGGATGTTAAAGAAAGTGCTCATTCAATGCATGGTGTTTCAGTTTAACAACCAAATATACCCACTAAAGTAGATTAAGGTTCTCCAACATATGTAGCAGACTATGATAAACAGAGTATTTGAGGCACAAGGAGGAAACCAGAACTACAGCGATACCATAGTTATCAATAGCCACAACTGTAAACAACCTAAATCACTCAGTTCTCTTTTGGGACTCATTGTTGTAAAGTGTGGAAAATAATACCCGATGTCTTGAATGTTTAAATTGAGGTGAGGAAAGGAAAATGCAACTTACCAGTATGCATCTGTTCTTGGCATGTGGAGCTGCAGATTTGTATACTTTTGCATAGATCGCCATTTGGTGTTGGGCTCGGATGTTTGCACTTTGTTTTTGTCTTGGAAGAAGTCTTTGTAGTCACGAGGCTGGGGAATTCTTCGGTCGACAGTGTGCAAGGGCATCAACTCCAGCCCCAGATTTTTTTTTGCCACGCAGGATTATGATGGAGTAGTGAGAAGTAGAAAAATGTCCTTGTGTAATGTATCTAATTAAGATAATACTGGAACAGATAGAGGTATCCGGGGAGGCGGGTGGGCATACATATCTGCAGCTCTACATGTCAAGAACAGAGGCATACTGGTAAGTAGCATTTTCCGTTCGAGGCTTATGAGCTGTATATTGTATAATTTTGCATAGACAATACAGCAGTTACCTCCTTAGCGGTGGCTACCTGTATCTGTTGCAGTAGTTTGAAAAAGTGTTTTTAATACAGCCTTGCCCACACTAGCTTGTTGTTTTGCCTGCACATCTACAAAATAGTGTTTTATTAAGGTGTGTGGTGTAGCCCAACTTGCTGCTTTGCATATGTCATCTAGGGGAAGTTCCCTAAGAATGCCATAGAAGCCCCTAGTTTGCGTGTAGAATGAGCTCTAGGGGGAATGGTTAATGTGTGTATGTATTTAACAATCCACCTTGCAATTCCTGCTTTGGATATGGGATTGCCCTTATGAGGTGGGGAGAAAGCCACAAAGAGTTGTTTGGTTTTCCTAAAGGATTTTGTTCTCTCAATGTAGTAGAGTATTGCTCTTTTAACATCTACGGTGTGTAGAGCTCGTTCTGCCATTGAGTCTAGTTGAGGAAAAAACACAAAGTTCAACAGACTGGTTGAGATGGAAGGCAGACATTACTTTGGACCAAAAATTTGGCTTAGTCCTAAGAACCACTTTGTTGTGATGGATTTGTAAAACAAGCATTGGAAATGCAATAGGGCTCGCATTAGGAAAGTTTGAGCTATTGGTCTTATAAATGATTTTTTTTATTTATGTGTTTTTTTTTAAATAGCTAAATTAATAGCTTTGTCATTTACAATGCCAATAGTTATAACTTTCGCAAATGTGACACCTATAGCATTTGTAATGCAACATGTTTTGTATTTACGTGACTTAGATGTATTGATATTACAAATAACAATGGCTTTTAATTTTTAAAAATAATTAATACTTAAATAATTTATTTAATTTGTAATGGCAATAGCTTAAACTTTTGTAAATAACTTTTGTGAAGATTATGTTCAGTGTTTTTTATTGTGACGAAAATTCAAGAACAGAAGTGAAATATTAACATCTTTTTGTGATTTGTAATAAAGCGTGAAAGCTTGAAAACAGCTTGAAACATTGAAAGAACATATTTGAACCAGTGATGCTGTGGTTGCGCTGAGTGATGCTGTGGTTTCGCTGAGAGATGCTGTGGTTGCGCTGAGTGATGCTGTGGTTACGCTGAGTGATGCTGTGGTTACGCTGAGTGATGCTGTGGTTGCGCTGAGTGGTGTGTGCATCGGTGGAGCTTAGCGGGTGCATCAGTGGAGCTGTTTGCGGGGTGCATTGGTGGAGCTTAGTTGGAGCATTGGCGGAGCTGTGTGGTGGGTGCATCGGTGGAGCTGTGGTGGGTGCCTTGGCGGAGCTGTGTGGTGGGTGCATCGGCGGAGCTGTGTGGTGGGTGCATCGGCGGAGCTGTGTGGTGGGTGCATCGGCGGAGCTGTGTGGTGGGTGCATCGGCGGAGCTGTGTGGTGGGTGCATCGGCGGAGCTGTGTGGTGGGTGCATCGGCGGAGCTGTGTCAGTGGAGCTGTGTGGTGGGTGCATCGGTGGAGCTGTGTGGTGGGTGCCTCGGTGGAGCTGTGTGGTGGGTGCATCGGTGGAGCTGTGTGGTGGGTGCCTCGGTGGAGCTGTGTGGTGGGTGCCTCGGTGGAGCTGTGTGGTGGGTGCCTCGGTGGAGCTGTGTGGTGGGTGCCTCGGTGGAGCTGTGTGGTGGGTGGCTCCTTGGAGCTGTGTGGTGGGTGCCTCGGTGGAGCTGTGTGGTGGGTGCATCGGTGGAGCTGTGTGGTGGGTGCATCGGTGGAGCTGTGTGGTGGGTGCATCTGTGGAGCTGTGTGCTGGGTGCCTCGGTGGAGCTGTGTGCCTCGGTGGAGCTGTGTGGTGGGTGCATCGGTGGAGCTGTGTGGTGGGTGCATCGGTGGAGCTGTGTGGTGGGTGCATTGGTGGAGCTGTGTCGGTGGAGCTGTGTGGTGGGTGCATCGGTGGAGCTGGGTGGTGGGTGCATTGGTGGAGCTGTGTCGGTGGAGCTGTGTGGTGGCTGCATCGGTGGAGCTGTGTGGTGGGTGCATTGGTGGAGCTGTGTGGTGGGTGCATCGGTGGAGCTGGGTGGTGGGTGCATCGGTGGAGCTGTGTCGGTGGAGCTGTGTGGTGGCTGCATCGGTGGAGCTGTGTGGTGGGTGCATCGGTGAAGCTGTGTGGTGGGTGCATCGGTGGAGCTGTGTGGTGGGGGCATCTGTGGAGCTCTGTGGTGGGGGCATCTGTGGAGCTCTGTGGTGGGGGCATCTGTGGAGCTCTGTGGTGGGTGCATCGGTGGAGCTGTGTGGTGGGTGCCTCGGTGTAGCTGTGTGCCTCGGTGGAGCTGTGTGGTGGGTGCCTCGGTGTACCTGTGTGCCTCGGTGGAGCTGTGTGGTGGGTGCATCGGTGGAGCTGTGTGGTGGGTGCATCGGTGGAGCTGTGTGGTGGGTGCATCGGTGGAGCTGTGTGGTGGGTGCATCGGTGGAGCTGTGTGGTTGGTGCATCGGTGGAGCTGTGTGGTGGGTGCATCAGTGGAGCTGTGTGGTGGGTGCATCGGTGGAGCTGTGTGCTGGGTGCCTCGGTGGAGCTGTGTGGTGGGTGGCTCTGTGGAGCTGTGTGGTGGGTGCCTCTGTGGAGCTGTGTGGTGGGTGCCTCTGTGGAGCTGTGTGGTGGGTGCCTCTGTGGAGCTGTGTGGTGGGTGCCTCGGTGGAGCTGTGTGGTGGGTGCATCGGTGGAGCTGTGTGGTGGGTGCCTCGGTGGAGCTGCGTGGTGGGTGCCTCGGTGGAGCTGTGTCTTGGGTGCATCAGTGGAGCTGTGTGGTGGGGTCATCTGTGGAGCTCTGTGGTGGGGTCATCTGTGGAGCTCTGTGGTGGGTGCATCGGTGGAGCTGTGTCGGTGGAGCTGTGTGGTGGTTGCATCAGTGGAGCTGTGTGGTGGGTGCATCGGTGGAGCTGTGTCGGTGGAGCTGTGTGGTGGGTGCATCGGTGGAGGTGGGTGCATCAGTGGAGCTGTGTGGTGGGTGCATCAGTGGAGCTGTGTGGTGGGTGCCTCGATGGAGCTGTGTGGTGGGTGCCTCGGTGGAGCTGTGCGTTGGGTGCCTCGGTGGAGCTGTGCGGTGGGTGCCTCGGTGGAGCTGTGTGGTGGGTGCATCTGTGGAGCTGTGTGGTGGGTGCTTCGGTGGAGCTGAGTGGTGGGTGCATCGGTGGAGCTGTGTGGTGGGTGGCTCTGTGGAGCTGTGTGGTGGGTGCCTCGGTGGAGCTGTGTGGTGGGTGCCTAGGTGGAGCTGTGTGCTGGGTGCCTAGGTGGAGCTGTGTGGTGGGTGCCTCGGTGGAGCTGTGTGGTGGGTGCCTCGGTGGAGCTGTGTGGTGGGTGCCTCGGTGGAGCTGTGTGGTGGGTGCCTCGGTGGAGCTGTGTGGTGGGTGCATCGGTGGATCTGTGTGGTGGGTTCATCGGTGGAGCTGTGTAGGTGGAGCTGTGTGTGGGTGCCTTGGTGGAGCTGTATGGTGGGTGCCTTGGTGGAGCTGTATGGTGGGTGCCTTGGTGGAGCTGTGTGGTGGGTGCCTCTGTGGAGCTGTGTGGTGGGTGCCTCTGTGGAGCTGTGTGGTGGGTGCCTCTGTGGAGTTGTGTGGTGGGTGCATTGGTGGAGCTATGTCAGTGGAGCTGTGTGGTGGGTGCATCGGTGGAGCTGTGTGGTGGGTGCCTCGGTGGAGCTGTGTGGTGGGTGCATCGGTGGAGCTGTGTGGTGGGTGCCTCGGTGGAGCTGTGTGGTGGGTGCCTCGGTGGAGCTGTGTGGTGGGTGCCTCGGTGGAGCTGTGTGGTGGGTGCATAGGTGGAGCTGTGTGGTGGGTGCATCGGTCGAGCTGTGTGGTGGGTGCATCGGTCGAGCTGTGTGGTGGGTGCCTCGGTCGAGCTGTGTGGTGGGTGCCTCGGTGGAGCTGTGTCTTGGGTGCATCAGTGGAGCTGTGTGGTGGGGTCATCTGTGGAGCTCTGTGGTGGGTGCGTCGGTGGAGCTGTGTGGTGGTTGCATCAGTGGAGCTGTGTGGTGGGTGCATCGGTGGAGCTGTGTCGGTGGAGCTGTGTGGTGGGTGCATCGGTGGAGGTGGGTGCATCAGTGGAGCTGTGTGGTGGGTGCATCTGTGGAGCTGTGTGGTGGGTGCATCGGTGGAGCTGTGTGGTGGGTGCATCAGTGGAGCTGGGTGGTGGGTGCATCGGTGGAGCTGGGTGGTGGGTGCATCGGTGGAGCTGGGTGGTGGGTGCATCTGTGGAGCTGGGTGGTGGGTGCATCTGTGGAGCTGTGTGGTGGGTGCCTCTGTGGAGCTGTGTGGTGGGTGCCTCGGTGGAGCTGTGTGGTGGGTGCATCGGTGGAGCTGTGTGGTGGGTGCCTCGGTGGAGCTGCGTGGTGGGTGCCTTGGTGGGGCTGCGTGGTGGGTGCCTCGGTGGAGCTGTGTCTTGGGTGCATCAGTGGAGCTGTGTGGTGGGGTCATCTGTGGAGCTCTGTGGTGGGTGCATCGGTGGAGCTGTGTAGGTGGAGCTGTGTGGTGAGTGCCTTGGTGGAGCTGTATGGTGGGTGCCTTGGTGGAGCTGTGTGGTGTGTGCATCGGTGGAGCTGTGTGGTGGGTGCCTCTGTGGAGCTCTGTGGTGGGTGTATTGGTGGAGCTGTGTCATGGGAGCTGTGTGGTGGGTGTATCGGTGGAGCTGTGTGGTGGGTGCCTCGGTGGAGCTGTGTGGTGGGTGCATCGGTGGAGCTGTGTGGTTGGTGCCTCGGTGGAGCTGTGTGGTGGGTGCATCTGTGGATCTGTGTGGTGGGTGCCTTGGTGGAGCTGTGTGGTGGGTGCATAGGTGGAGCTGTGTGGTGGGTGCATCGGTGGAGCTGTGTGGTGGGTGGCTCGGTGGAGCTGTGTGGTGGGTGGCTCTGTGGAGCTGTGTGGTGGGTGCCTCGGTGAAGCTGTGTGGTGGGTGCATAGGTGGAGCTGTGTGGTGGGTGCATCGGTGGAGCTGTGTGGTGGGTGCCTCGGTGGAACTGTGTGGTGGGTGCATCGGTGGAGCTGTGTAGGTGGAGCTGTGTGGTGGGCGCCTTGGTGGAGCTGTATGGTGGGTGCCTTGGTGGAGCTCTGTGGTGGGTGCATCGGTGGAGCTGTGTGGTGGGTGCCTCTGTGGAGCTGTGTGGTGGGTGCATTGGTGGAGCTGTGTCAGTGGAGCTGTGTGGTGGGTGCATCGGTGGCGCTGTGTGGTGGGTGCCTCGGTGGAGCTGTGTGGTGGGTGCATCGGTGGAGCTGTGTGGTGGGTGCATCGGTGGAGCTGTGTGGTTGGTGCCTCGGTGGAGCTGTGTGGTTGGTGCCTCGGTGGAGCTGTGGGGTGGGTGCATCGGTGGAGCTGTGTGGTGGGTGCATCGGTGGAGCTGTGTGGTGGGTGGCTCGGTGGAGCTGTGTGGTGGGTGCATAGGTGGAGCTGTGTGGTGGGTGCATCAGTGGAGCTGTGTGGTGGGGTCATCTGTGGAGCTCTGTGGTGGGTGCATCGGTGGAGCTGTGTCGGTGGAGCTGTGTGGTGGTTGCATCAGTGGAGCTGTGTGGTGGGTGCATCGGTGGAGCTGTGTCGGTGGAGCTGTGTGGTGGGTGCATCGGTGGAGCTGTGTCGGTGGAGCTGTGTGGTGGGTGCATCGGTGGAGGTGGGTGCATCAGTGGAGCTGTGTGGTAGGTGCCTCGGTGGAGCTGTGTGGTGGGTGCCTCGGTGGAGCTGTGTGGTGGGTGCCTCGGTGGAGCTGTGTGGTGGGTGCATCTGTGGAGCTGTGTGGTGGGTGCATCTGTGGAGCTGTGTGGTGGGTGCATCTGTGGAGCTGTGTGGTGGGTGCATCTGTGGAGCTGTGTGGTGGGTGCCTCGGTGGAGCTGTGTGGTGGGTGCCTCGGTGGAGCTGTGTGGTGGGTGCCTCGGTGGAGCTGTGTGGTGGGTGCCTCGGTGGAGCTGTGTGGTGGGTGGCTCTGTGGAGCTGTGTGGTGGGTGCATAGGTGGAGCTGTGTGGTGGGTGCCTCGGTGGAGCTGTGTGGTGGGTGCCTCGGTGGAGCTGTGTGGTGGGTGCCTCGGTGGAGCTGTGTGGTGGGTGCCTCGGTGGAGCTGTGTGGTGGGTGCATCGGTGGAACTGTGTGGTGGGTGCATCGGTGGAGCTGTGTAGGTGGAGCTGTGTGGTGAGTGCCTTGGTGGAGCTGTATGGTGGGTGCCTTGGTGGAGCTGTGTGGTGTGTGCATCGGTGGAGCTGTGTGGTGGGTGCCTCTGTGGAGCTGTGTGGTGGGTGCATTGGTGGAGCTGTGTCATGGGAGCTGTGTGGTGGGTGTATCGGTGGAGCTGTGTGGTGGGTGCCTCGGTGTAGCTGTGTGGTGGGTGCATCGGTGGAGCTGTGTGGTTGGTGCCTCGGTGGAGCTGTGTGGTGGGTGCATCAGTGGAGCTGTGTGGTGGGTGGCTCTGTGGAGCTGTGTGGTGGGTGCCTCAGTGGAGCTGTGTGGTGGGTGCATAGGTGGAGCTGTGTGGTGGGTGCATAGGTGGAGCTGTGTGGTGGGTGCATAGGTGGAGCTGTGTGGTGGGTGCATAGGTGGAGCTGTGTGGTGGGTGCATCGGTGGAGCTGTGTGGTGGGTGCCTCGGTGGAGCTGTGTCTTGGGTGCATCAGTGGAGCTGTGTGGTGGGGTCATCTGTGGAGCTCTGTGGTGGGTGCATCGGTGGAGCTGTGTCGGTGGAGCTGTGTGGTGGTTGCATCAGTGGAGCTGTGTGGTGGGTGCATCGGCGGAGCTGTGTCGGTGGAGCTGTGTGGTGGGTGCATCGGTGGAGGTGGGTGCATCAGTGGAGCTGTGTGGTGGGTGCATCTGTGGAGCTGTGTGGTGGGTGCATCGGTGGAGCTGGGTGGTGGGTGCATCGGTGGAGCTGGGTGGTGGGTGCATCTGTGGAGCTGTGTGGTGGGTGCATCTGTGGAGCTGTGTGGTGGGTGCATCTGTGGAGCTGGGTGGTGGGTGCATCTGTGGAGCTGGGTGGTGGGTGCATCTGTGGAGCTGGGTGCATCTGTGGAGCTGTGTGGTGGGTGCCTCGGTGGAGCTGTGTGGTGGGTGCCTCGGTGGAGCTGTGTGGTGGGTGCCTCGGTGGAGCTGTGTGGTGGGTGCATCGGTGGAGCTGCGCGGTGGGTGGCTCTGTGGAGCTGTGTAGGTGGAGCTGTGTGGTGGGTGGCACTTTTTATAAATCATTAGTAAAAGAGATCAATGAAATTCAACTAAAACCCATATATAGCAGAAGAGGAGAAAGCTCTAGTAACGGGATTCAGGATGAATGTATATCTTTGAAGCAAATCGCCAGCATGTGAAAGGTGTAAAAAAGCAATCAGCATAAAACGAAAATGCCAGCAAAAGACTTTATAAAATTCTGTGTGGCCCTGATAAAATAATTAGAGCGTTTATTATATCATGACCAACAATGGTTATTGTTTCAAGAGCAGCATGCGAGATGGTTAGGGGCTGCAATATAAACAAGCCCTCTGCATTGCTGTGGTGGGGCCGGGAGCAGCAGCCTTTGATGTGCTGACCGGCCGGCCGTGCATGACTAATTAGGGGAGGAGAAATGCCGGCTGAGGGAAGCTTGAGATGCCCGAGGAGGCTCGTGGCTTTGATGTGCACGCGCTCTCGGGCACTCAAAGAAATCGCAGAGTTGGTTTAACTCTGTTTAAGCTGCAATATAGCTCGCCAGCTATGCGCAAGCGCACAGCAGGCGAGCCCTAATAAAAATGTTTCTTTTATGGTTAATGCCTGGCGTTCACTAACTCTTCTGAGAGATGTGATAACAACTAAGAAGGCCACTTTCCAAGTGAGGAACGGTAGTTCGCATCTGTGGACAGGTTCAAAAGGGGGGGTCCACAAGCCTGGTAAGGACCACATTAAGGTTTCACACCAGAGAGGGTGGAACTTTTGATGGAATTATTCTTTTAAGTCCTTCCATAAAAGCTTTGATAGCAGGAACTCGGATCAAAGACAAGTGTTGTCTGATTTGTAGATAGGCTGCTAGGGCAGCTAGATGTAACCTAATAAATGTATATGCTAGATTACATTGTTGTAGATGCAAGAGGTAACAGATTATTTTCTGAATGGAAGCATCTAGTGGGTTGATTTTGTTGTGTTTACAATAAATGACAAATCGTTTCCATTTTGCTGCAGAGCCTGCCCTGGTGGTAGGGCGTCTAGCCGCTTTAATAACGTTTATACAGTCTGGCGGGATATTAAAGTAGCCAAACTCTAAGATTTTAGGTGCCAGATTGCAAGGTTGAGTTGATTGGGATCTGGATGTCTTATTTCTCCATGGTTCTGAGTGAGAAGCTTGGGTAAGAAGCGTAGCTTTTGATGAGGAACTACTGATAGTTCAAATAGGGTTGTAAACCATAGCTGTCATGCCCATGTTGGAGCAACTAGGATCATTGTGAGGGAGTGCTGTTTGAGTTTCAGAACCACTAACGGAATGAGTGGGAGAGGCAAACAAGCGTAAGCAAATTTGCCTGACCAGTTCATCCATAGCACATTTCCATTGGACAATTGGTATGGAAGGTGACTGCAAGGCTCCCATAGACTTATCAGTCTGTGTAATTTTTCATCTTTTCTAAAGATGTGTCCACTGCAGGGCCAAACAGGTGCTCGTGGTCAAAGGGCTGATTAAGGATACAGTTCTGCACTTCCTGTTTAAAGCCAGATATCCTGAGCCAGGCATGTCTGCGTAGTAAAACACTAGTATTTACTGCGCGGGACGCGGTGTCTGCTGCGTCTAGCGCACACTTGATGGATGTGTCTGATTAAACACAGTATTGCTCCAGAGCAAAGGACAAATTAACATTCAAAATTCAACCATATCAAATTATCAGTCCAATAAAGTTTCCAGATTCAAGGTGTTCTCAAGTAGTTCTCTTCTTTATTTCCTTGTTTCCTTTGTTCTTATCACAATTGTAGTTATTTTATACATTCATTCTTGGTGGTGAGTTGGTATAGATGACATCACCAAATGTATCCAATACCCGATACGTCTTTAGTCTCAGGGAAAATCACCCGACTACTTCCTCAGGGCAAGCACAAATCTCTAAGCAAGTCATCACATTCCGGGTAAGGCCTGTGTGTGGTCCCAGAAAACATGGGTCTAAAAAATATAATTCATATGCAGTACGTATCCTTCAGCGATGTGACGTTTTTTGCTAATAATTATCTTGGGCGACCTTATAATCTGGTCTGGATAGATGTAAATAGAATCAGTTCATATAGCGGAGAGTACTCCTGCCGTTACTGACTTTTGAACCGACGATGACAGCAGGAGTAATCTCCACTATATGAACTAATTCTATTTACATCTAGCCGGACCAGATTATAAATTCGCCCGATATTTGTGCTTGCCCTGAGAAAGTCGTCGGGTGACTTTCCCCCCCCCGAGACGAAACACGTGTCGGCTATTGGCTACATTTGGTGATGTCATCTATACCAACTCACCACCAAGAAATACGAGCTACTTACCTTCCGTAACGATGTATCTGGTAGAGACGTTTCTAGCCGCAGACTCCATAACGTAGAATTATCCCCAGGGATTCGACTGGATCCGGAAAATGTTTTGCCACAGCATCCCTGCACGCCGAGGGAACGGCATCACGCGACTCAGCCCAGGCGTCGTCCGCGTACGTGACATCAGCGAAGTCACATTAAGTACCACCCCGGCGCGCCTTTGTCAGTTTTCTTCGGAGAACTTTTCCGCGCCACAACGTGGAGCCAACGGACAAAACTGTGAGAGTATGGGAACAGTGTGCGAAAAAGCAAAAAAATTGGAAAAAGGAATGGCGACAAACACCATAAGGAGCAGTGCCAACACTGCAGTACCCAAAGGCAGGGAAAAGAAGAACGAACAGAGCGCAGCCCTGAGCAGCAACCCTGCCAGTACGGGGACAGCCCCCGTTGGAGACAAGAAACATATGGAAAAGTGTCATAACATGTAACAGGACTACAACCCCAACCAATAGCAATGAAGGGGAACCAGTTTGAGACAAACAAGGAACAAACCACCACCAAGACAGCCCCAACACAGGGTGTGAGGACCCCCCTAAGGAACAAAGGGGGGAGGCACGGCCAAAAGACCCCAACCTAGAGGATAGCAGAGGGGCCAGAACCCTTAGTAAGAAAGGTGAGGGGTGAGAGAAAGGTAGACCCCAGCCTGGAGCAACCAGATCAGAAGGCCACAGAAGCACCTATAAACCCATCCTCCAAAGTGCCAAAAGAGGAGGAAAGGAACAAAGAAACAGGATGAACCATCCTGTCAGAAAGAGCGAAAGAAGCACTCACAGAAGACATAGCCACCCACCGGGAGGCAAGTGCAGAAGACCAACCCAAAGGTCCCCGCAGAACGGGGACGAAGGACGGGTCGTGAAGGAATCTGCGGCTAGAATAGTCTCAACCAGATACATCGTTAACGAAGGTAACTAACTCGTACATCTGATAGAGACTACTAGCCACAGGTTCCTTAACATAGAATAGATACCCTAGCCATACCCACGGGGAAGGAGGATCTGCGAGAGGACCCCACAGCCTAGACATAACAGAGGGTCCAACAGGGGACGAGTCCAACGGACAGGGCGAGGAGCCCTGTCCCCCCAGGCAACGAGAACCCCACACTCACAGGACCACCGACCCAAAAGGGGATGCGGGAAGAATACAAGAAGAGGTAGCCCATTCACACTCTGCAGAGGAAACAAGGGCCAGGCAAGAGGAGGCTGAAGCATCCCACGCCCATACAAGGCAACAGAACCTCCACCCAAGGCCAAGGCAAGGAAGAGAGTAACCGAGGAAGAACAACAAACTCGAGACTCCAAGGAGACGAGGTAGAATGAAGACAAGCCCTTCCACTGGGAGCACACCCCGTGAAGAGGGCAGCTGAGCCTACCACAGCCAGAAATCAATAGGCCAGACAGAACGGCGCTGACAGCAATAAGCAGGCGGAAGCAGAAAGGAGCACATGGTCACCCAGGAAGAACCGAAAGGCTAATCCAGAAAGAGGGAGTAACACATAATCCCTCGCAGTTCTCAGGCTAGAGAGGCAGAACAGAGTGCAGGGCTCGATGAAAGAAGTGGACAGACAAGAATGGCCTACCCACCAGAGTGCCCAGAAGGCACATTGGAGCAGAAAAACACTACGACGGCACCAGCAAGCACAGCCAGAGGCAGAGAACCCACAGGAAAATGCACTCAGGGCAAGCCGGACGCCAGAAGAAGACAGAGCAGGAAGGCGAAGAAGGGCCTGGACACACCTCAGGAAGGAGTCTACCCACAAGAAGAGAATTGCACCTGCAACGTACTGAAACGCCATGGAGAGCAGAGGCCAGAAGGCAACCACAGATCCCAAGCACAGAACAAGCTATATTACAGCTACCACTATCCCACATAGGGTATGTTCAGTCCCAAGACATGGGAACCCTCTTAAGAAGAAACTTCCACAGCAGAGGACAACAGAAAAATCAGCGGGGAAAAAACCCAGCTGAAGGCCTAATCTCAGGGCAAACCTAGTGTAGATATCCCAGACCAAAAACTCACAGTCAATAAGGACCGGCCACTGCACATGAAGCACACAGATCACACAACTGGGGGCGACTCGCCGCAAAGAAAGAACTCTCAAAAACCAGATCAACTTACAGGTCACTGAGGGGAGAGGGATGAGGAGGAGGAGGCCGAAGCCCCGCCAAGAACTTCTGGATGGCAGAGTCTGCAGGGGCATGGAACAAAAGAGTGCCATTGAAGGGAAGATCCACCAGTCGTTCCCGAACATTTTCTAGGAAAAACACTGTCCCGAAGCCAAGCATGGAGGCGAAGGGCAACCGAAGAAGCCATGGCACGACCAAGCACCTCCGAGATGTCCAGAGCGGAGCGAAGAATGAGCGCCGCCAGCTTTCGGCCATCTAACGCATGGTGCCGCAAATCAACACCAGCACCCTCCTGAAAAGCGGCAGACCCAAGGGACTCCGCCGAGTCCCACAAGCAAGGAGTGTCCCTAGCTAACACACAGAGTGTTAACGCCCCGCAGAGCCGCACTGATCAAAGCTAACATATTGCACCCCCAAGAGTCCAGCCAGCAGGCCTCCCGTGATAGTGGATACAACAGAGGTGGCAGGGAGGGAAAAGCAGTCTGCAAAAGGGGGCTTCAGGCAGAGGGGTGGAGGGGAAGACACACTGGATCCCATGGTGCTGGAAGGTGGCGGTGCAGAAGGTGTTGAGGGACCGGATCCCCCGTGGCGGGACGTCCCCAAGTGCCCTCCAGAGAAGAAAGGAGCGAACCCTCAAAGGGAAGCAGCAGCTCTCTACCACCAGAGCCCTGGTGGTGAACTTCCAGAAGATGATCCACGGGAAAAAGGGCAGCCGGATCTCCCATGCGCAAAATCCCCACAGCTGTCGAAACAGCGCTAGCCTCCGTAGGGCCCCGCGGTGGGGAAAGCAGCTTCTCCGTAGATGACGGCCGCAAGCTAAGGTAGCCATCCCCTAAGCCAATCAGAGTGGGGAAGAGCCAGACCCGGAAAGTAGGAAGAGAGGCCGAGGAGTGGGGGATCTGTTGCTCCTCCGGCGAAATCCACGACTACGGTGAGGAGCCGTCCTTTGATGACGTAAGGGAAAAAGCCACGACGCGACGGCCCGTCTCCGGCGAGGACGACACAAGCAGGCACCCAACCTCCGGTGAAGAGGATGAGTCCGAAGACGAGTCCGCGACCCAATGCCTGCCCGGTGCCGTAGAGTCCGCAACCTGAGGCAGGACGTCATAGTCGTCCAGCGCCAAAGGGGATGCCGGACAGGCCTCCTCCACACCACACGTCGTAGGAGAACGGGGCTGGGCTGGAACCGAGGCGGCTAAGGAATGGTGCCAGAACGGCGCCGACTCTACCTCTGACGAGTCAGGCGCCTGCGCAGAGGTACGAGAGGGACCCGGGAGTGACAAGGAGTTCCCCGCCAGCCTCGACCGAAGAGGAGACGAGAGGGGCCCGCCGATCCAGAGGGGTGCCGCCAAGGCCGACTCGACCCATGATGGGATGGGGGGGTAAGTCGACCCCTGTGGCGCCGCCAGGGCCAGCAGCTGCCTGCGCCGTAGCGGCATCACCTCGCACCAGACCAGATCGCCGCCTGTCAATAGGGCTGAGAGGGGCTCGGGGACAGACCCGAGCACCGGCGAACTCCAGCGACACCACAGGCACTCCTGCGGTGTAGCAGAGGCGCCGTGATCCGAAGGAGTGTACCCCGAAGGGTCGCACCCAAACGGCACCACATCCTCTGAGCCTGGAACCAAGCCAGTCGTTGCCGGGCCCTGCAACGGATCCGCTGATGTCCCAGGAGGGGGGAAGGAGGAGAAGCCAACTAGACCTGCAAAGCCGCCGCATATGTCTCCATGTGGGCTCTCAATGCCCCCTCACCAGGATCTAGTGGATAAGGGGACGATACGCGGGCCGCATCACCTGCTGAGAGTCCACGCCCCCAACAGGCCAGAAACCAGCCCTCAGGGACAAACTGCAACACTTACCGACAGGTGAGCGACGCTCTTGCGGCTTAGGAGAAGGATAAGGACAACGGCTTCGAAAACCTTCAGCAGAAGCTGATCGAAGCAATGAAGCCAATCTGGAAATGCAAGCCGAGAGAAATTTCATCCGGCGCTCCCACCAGGTCTATGGCTTCAACTGTTGGCACACCTCGCAGTTAGTGGAGCCGTGATCTTCCCCCAAGCACCACATACAAATTAGGTGAGGGTCCGTTGCAGACTTCAGGCGTCCACAAGACTAGCACGTTTTAAAGCCCGAAGGCATCCGCATACTGTTCACACAAACACATGCAAAAGCGAAAGGGAAAGGCCTGAACAGGCCCGGAGCACGAACCAGTTCCGCATTGCACATGGAAAGAAAAAAGCTAGCATAGGCGCGCGGGGGTTGGATGTATGTGACCTCACTAACGTCACGTACGCGGACGACGCCTGGGTGGAGTCGCGTGATGCCGTCCTCCCGGCGCACAGGGATGCTGTGGCAAACCTTTTTCCGGATCCAGTCTCATGCCTGGGGAAAATTCTACGTTAAGGAATCTGCGGCTAGTAGTCTCTATCGGATTTAATGTATAAAACATCTACAATTGTGATAAGAAAAAAGGAAACAATGAAATAAAGAAGATAACTACTTGAGAACACCTTGAATCTGGAAACTTTATTGGACTGATAATTTGATATGGCTGAATTTTGAATGTTAATTTGTCCTTTGCTCAGGAGCGTTACTGTGTTTACTGCTTATCCACTGTGTACTTTTTGTCACAGAGGATTATTGGGACGTGGGTGGCCGTTTCTATTTCGTTCCCTGGAGCAACCTTGAAGATATTTTATCATATTGCTAATCAAATATTGGTTTTGGGCAAAGTGTAACCTAGCCACACTTCTAAGTTTACTGTGTTTGTGATTAGTTTGCCTTCCTGTATGAGATCATTGGCCTTGTCGTTGTATTGTTGAGGTAGATGTTGAATGAGCTTAACCAGCTCATCATAGTGAACACAGTTGTTTCTTGCCAAGAGGGCTTGTGTGTTGGCTATCTTCAAATAGTTTGCAGCTTGAGACGCCTTATGTTTGCCTGATGTGTCTAATAATTTAGACTCCTTGTCAGGAGGTGGGGTGTCATCCGACTCCTGAAAAATTGCCCTTTTTCGTGCATTAGCTACGACCAGGGAAATCCAATGTGAGTTGACCCTTAAAGTATATGGGGTCACTGGGAGCAGCTTTGTATTTTTTATCTATTCTGGGGTTAAGAACCCTAGCCCTAACAGGGTCTTTATCTATTCTGGGGTTAAGAACCCTAGCCCTAACAGGGTCTTTAAACACTTCCGGAGCGTGTTTAAGCAGACATTTCAACATTGGTAGGACATGTGACTATTTTTGTGGCTGATCAAAGGTCGCTAAAAAAAAATCCTGTTCTACAGGGTCTGAGTGTAAATTTACTCCGTGGTATGTGGCGGCTCTATCTATTAGTTGGGCAGAACCCACATTGTCATCTGGTAGGGATGGTTTTGAGGGATAAAGATCGAAGTTGTTGTGTAAATCAGGATCTGCATTATAGTCATGCCATGGATCTGGATACAGTGGTGGATCATCAGTATCATCAATATCTAATAAGACTATAATGTCATCCCCTTGCCACATGTGCATCATTCACTATCCTCTGGTTGTGGTAGTGGGAAAGTGTGTTCTGAAGAATGTATTGAAGAAATCAGTAAATTAGGGTTAATGGGTGGAGGAGGAGGTGAAGGAGGTGGTGAAGTATTAGTGCCCATCTGTATCTTTTTTGAAGGAACCAGTGAATATTGCAAATGTTCTGGGTCCTATTTTGTAGGTGGTGTAATAACCATATGACCAGTCTTTGGTTGTATAAAAATGGTTGTCTGTTTTGGATCCGGGACAAAAAGTTCTTTGAGGCCGAAGCTTTTTCCTTAGAAACAGTCTTTGAATGTTTAGGAACAGTGTCCGGTTTAGAAGTTTTTTCCGGCTCCGAACCCTTCAGTGCAGGTTGTTTCAGCTCCGGAGTTTTTTGTTTGAGGTTTCGCTGTGGAAGGTTTCTCCTTCGATGGTTTTGGCTCCAAGGTCTTCAGTGCCAAAGTCTTATCCGATTGCTCCGATGCGGAAGGGTCCTTTAAATGTTTCGATGCCGAAAGTTTTTCCGGTGCCGACGGAGGAGGGCGCGGCATCTTGGAGGGCTTAGTTTTCGGTGCGGAGGGTGTTTTTTCAGGACCGAATAAATGGCTCGAGCCGGAAGGCTTTTCTTCGTCTTTCATTGCCCGAGTGAGGGGCATCTGAAGTTTTCAGTCGGTGTGGACCTGGGCCCGGAGGTGAAAGTGGTACCGGAGCTTTTGGTATGGGCTTGGGTGAGACAGGAGTCTCGGTACTCACAGTCCACTTAGCTAGAGTGACTTCGTCCTCGGATTCATCTGCTTCGGAGACCGAACCTGTTCCTCCTGTTCTATTTCAGTAAGGTTGTCGCGGCCTGGATGGAAGATGTCCGGAATGGAACCAGTTCCTTGGGACATCTTGTGGCATCGAGCCAGATGATCACGGATGGTCTTCTTGGACTTGAAAGATAGAAAAGCTCACAGTTATCCTCTCTGTGTTCTGGAGAGAGGTACAGATTACAGACAGAGTGTAGGTCCAAGTGTGGGAATTAAGCACCACACTATGGATATTTCTTGAAGGAAGTCCGTTCCATGGACTTCCGTTGTCAGCAGCGCCGGTAGGCCGAATGGCCCGCGTGGAAGTTTATCAAAATTTTGGGAAGTTTTCTTCGAGTGTCGAAGGTGCGCTTCGAAAGGAAAAAGTGATCGAGAAAATACCGTAGAGTAATAGTGATTGCACGTTGAAAAAAAAGGGGTGGGGGTGGGGGGGGGGGGGTGTTCAATAACTAAACCGACCTGGAACGCAGCAAGTCCCATCCGAACCGGATGGCGGAAAAAAACAATCTGGGGATGGAGTCGATGCCCATGCGCCCTGTCGACCGAAGGAGTCACCTGCCTCGTGACTACAAAGACTTCTTCAAAGACAAAAACAAAGTGCAAACATCTGAGCCCAACAACAGATGGCAATCTATGCAAAAGTATACAATATGCAGCTCAAATGCCTCAAAAAGGAATAAACTCACACGTGGCAGTTTTTCTCAATACATCTCATAATTTCATCTAGTATCGGAAGGCTCTGGGGCGAGTATAGCAGCAAATCTTCCAAGTACAAAGAAATAATTGTGGATTGCAGAGGGACCGTGATATCGAAGCAGGTAAAAAAAAAATACCTCTTAACTTTTCTGGGATAGGACAGGTGATGGCAGAGATAGCCAGCAGTAACAGACTTTAGAAAGGCAGCTGTGTGCTGTAATTGGGAGGAGACGGAGAAAAGAACAGGTCTCCCACCAACATGGTGTTTTAAGAGAGGGCAGCAGGTTCAGCACCGACCTGGAGGACCAGCCAAGTAAATTTGTAATTGAATAGAAAGAATGAGCAGTGTCAGCCATACATGCCCAACATGTAGTAGTGAAGATGCCAAGAATACTGGAAAAGCTCTGTGGCAAGGAGTGGGATCCAAAGTGATTGATGTATGTTCTGGTGGAGTACTGACAGATAAAATCAGAAGAAATTCTAGCTTGAACTGCAGTCAAATTTTCGTAAAGCAGGTACTGTGATCCATAAATAAAACCTGCATATAGAACAACAAAATGTGGACAGCTTATGTTGCCTACATGAGCAGGAAACAAGCATTGGCATATCCAATAGGTCTCATCTTTGGGACCTTATAGGTGTTTAGCCAGAGCTATTTGCATGATCATTGTTTTTAAGCTATGTTGTAGCATGTTGAAAAGCTATAATAAAGTTTTAGAAGCATTTTTATTACCTTATATATAACCAAGTAGACAACAGGCGAGTGGAGGGTGGGAAATAGTCCCTGAATTAAGACAGGAGCATCAGATGGGCACTAAGGGAGACTCAATAGATACAAGATTCTGAAGGCAGGCCGAGGTGGTGCTGAGCGATGCTGAGGTGGTGGTGAGGCTGTGGTGTGCTGGTCAATGCTGGGGTGACACTGAATGATACTAAGGTGGTGCTGAGTGATGCTGCGGAGTCATGCCTAGGTGGTAATGCTGCACTGGTGCTCAGGTGGTAGCGAGCTGGTGCTCGAATTGTGCTCAGTTATGCAGATTTAGTGCTGTGCTGAGGTGGGGTGCACTGGTGCTGAAGTGGGGTTGTGCTGGTGCTGAGGTGTGGCCAAGGACAGAGTGAGTAGGAGAAGAGACGCGTGAGTCACAATGAAGTAAAGTGAGCAGGAGAGCAGCGTGAGGCACAAGGAAGGAAAGCGAGGAGGAGAAGAGCAGCGTGAAGTACAAGGAAGGAGTGTGAGGGGAAAAGCAGAGTAAGGCACAAGGAAAGAGTGAGGAAAAGAGCAGTATGTGGTAAAAGGAAAGAGTAAGGAAAAGAGTGTGAGGCACAAGGACAGAGTGAGGATTGCATGTGTGTGTGTGTGTGAGTGAGAGAGGTGTAAGAAATGGTACAAAAGAGAAAAAATTTCAACAATAAATAAATATAAATTGTCTTCAAAAATGTTGCGAATGGGAGCTCTGTATAGACAATTTTGATTTTTCTTATCTCATGGTCCCTAACCAGCCTCTGTCTGGTACAAATCAACCCATGCCTCATGAGAGACAATGCAAGATGCCACCCTAGCAGCATAAATACGTACAAGGCACATGCAACATGAAATCAAGTTTACGACCATGAAAACGAAGTCACTTTTCCCAGGCCAAATTCAAGTCTGCTCCATTGCAAACAGTCTGATTTTTGCAGCCTGTGAAACTGGGGTTATTTTTCTTTCTGGTCAGATTTGACTCTTAATTTGGAAAAGGCTGACTGTCCAGCAGAGTGTGCATCGAAGCTTCCAGCTCCCTTAGAGATGTAAATCTCTTTTGTGCAGGTTATTCCAAGTATCAGTCTTGAGACACTCTTGCAGCAGCTTAGCACTTTCTGTCATACAGCCTTTACCACACATTAAGCCTTCAACAGCTACATCATTGGTCAAGCCATGAACCAGCGTGTAAGCGCTGCTCTGGGGTTGATCTGGTGGTAGTAGAGTACGAGGGAGAAACCACGCCCACTCCCACTTTTTCTTTGGCTTGTGTCTTTGTCCTTTCTAAATGCTGCCTTCCGATTGGTTTATAGGCTGTCAGTCCCTCCTTATGTTGGCCATGTTGTCATTTGTATCCTTCCAAGGCTACTGCCCTCTTTACTTCGAGTGTTGCAGGAGGACTCTTTTCTTCCCATGCCTTCTCCCCCCCTCCCACTGTCTGTGCCTTCTCTACCCCCCCCATTGTTCGTGCCTTCTCGCCACTCTGCCCCCGGCCCGCACTCCTGTCTGCAATGCAATAGGTCTAACGTAAATGCGCGTCCTATTGCATTGAAAATGCTTGTTTTTTTCCAGTTATCTTACCAGTCAGAGGTGATTATCCTGCTGAAAACAATGCAGCAAGTTCCTTGTGTCATAATATGAAGCTATTTTAGAAAACACACGGTAACTTGTCAAGAACGCTCATGATATAATTTGTAAATCTTTAAGTATTTATTTCACCTGTTGCCAGCATAGTTTATGTTAAAATACACAGTTTACTGGGCAGAGTCGGGCTCACACAGATCAACATGGGGGCACCACGGCTGTTGAAACCATAGTGGATAGGGCACAGCAGCATTGACTTGGTTTGGACAATAGAAGGGCTGTAACGCATACCACAGCTAATTGTGCATCGGACATTGTTTACGTTTGGCTGTTTAAAATCAGCAGGTTTGTTTTGGAGTGTGTGATATGTTGATATAGTAGAAGAACAGCAATGATGTTAATGTTAGAAATTCTATCAAATCACAGTAATACTGAAATAGCAGCCTGGAATGAGGTGCACTGAATGAGCCACATTTATAGCCAATGTCAACTGGCGGCTGATAGGTAGAGAATACATTCTTAAAATAGAATGGACCACAACTGTCCCTCATACCTGAATCGAGAATTAAACGTATCTGGGGGAAAAAAGAAAAGCACTACAGAAATGCCTACTCTAACATGTTCAAAGGGATTCTCTCAACAAGATGACATGGTCACTATTCCATTGGGCGCCAGGATTCTGCAGTTATGAAACTCCTTATTTAACCCTCTTGGCTGCTAATGACAAGGGTAACTCGTCATGGACTTTTCATTGATTTCAATGGAAACTAAATGAGCCCAAAAATATTGCCTTAGCAGTAAAGGGGTTAAATAGATTAGTGGACACAAGTTAGTGATTCCATCAGAGGCGCCCAATAGCTCTCATTGTCCGATTGGCCTCTGGAGGGAGAGAGTGGGGGCACAAAAGGCAGGGAAGGCGCGTCCATTTCCCCTGCCTTTTGTGCCTTGTGTTTGTTGATGCTGAGGCACCCAGTGCACATTTCATTCAGTATGCAGGCTTAGCATCACTCCCCGCCCACCATTCATAAATATAGTTTGCTTACACACTAGGTAGTACTCTGTCAAAAAACAACGAGAAACACCCAGCACTTGCAATAAGCTACATTTTTAAATATAGCCGATTCCCATCACAAGTAGAATAACGTTGCTTTCATGTACTGTAAGGCTCCCATGTGCAAGGTATGAACAGTTTTAGTATAACATCAGTGGAGATCTATCTCTCAATCGATCCCTCTAAATATATATGTTTAATAAACCAGTTTTTTGTCCTAGCCATATTTTTATTGTGTACACTGCTGCGTTTAAGGTTTATTATTGCCAACTACCAGGAGCATCGTGACATGAAGCAAATGTGTGGAAAAACAAGAGCTGGTATGCGCACCTCACTGAGTCATGGCTGGCTCCCTACGTGCTCATCAATTACTCTCCCTCCGGGGACGGGCGCACAACAGTGGAAGGCCCAGGCAAAAGCACAGTGCTGCATGCCCAATGCCAAAGCACAGAACTCAAGCATACGGAGATATTGCTTAACCGGCTGCCCCAGAAGTTCAGTTTGCTCACGCCCTCTAGCTCGCATGCCTTGGCCAGCGAAAGCAGTAGCTTATTGGTTAACTTTATCTGCCTGCTAGTTCCCTAATATCTGAGATCTAGCGAGCAGTTCTAACTACACACAACCTGTGGCAACCTCATTAAATGTCCATGTTTTTTGCAATGTAGAGAAGGGGCTGCCAAGCTAGTCAGTCTTCCATTTCCGGAGAAAATCACAGAAATTAAAACAGCAATACCAGCTCTTTCATAAAGCCAGTAAAAAATTAATTAATTAAGTCCCAGCCAAACACATTGACGCCTATGCCCAGCAGGAGGGAGCCTATGCTGTAGCCTCCACAGTAGAAGAATTCGGAACTGGTGAACCGGATTAGAGTCTCAGCGCTGGTAAAACTGTGCCTTCCCCAAAAATAAAAAGTCTGTAAATACAGGACGATCGTTAGTAAAACAATCGCAAAAGGAAATAAAATGAGGAATGCCAAAAAGTACGTCTGACAAAGCATTTACGTTAGGAAAGCTGTGCGATAAGCGCTTACTCAACAATCCAACTGGTATACACCTGTTACAACGCATACCATTACAACGCATTGCGCTGGGGGGCGCTCTAGGATAGGGAATAAGTATAATTTACTATCCAACACCTTCCCTAGTGTCCACGGGGACTGGAGTTAGAATAGTAAATTATACTTACCACTATCCAGCACCTCAAAGCGCTATGCGTTGTAATGGTATGCGTTGTAATGGTCGCGTTGTAACAGTACGTAGTCGTAATGGTATGCGTTGTAACATGGTACATCCATCCAACTAAGGTGCGCCGATGCAAGCAACAATCATTTACAATGCAACGGTCTCGCATTTTCAAAAGTTAGAGCTATTGGCATTGTAAATGACAATTTTTTTATTTATGTGTTGGTTTTGAAAACAGATAAATAAATGGCACTGTCATTTACAATGTCAATAGCTTTATCTCCCCCAAATGCCCCACACTCACGCATAGAGCCCCACACCCACGCATAGAGCCCCACACAGAAATCTTGTGGTGGGGAAGTTGCCAGTGACCACCAAACAGTAGTTGGGACTCGAGAGATAGGCAAGCGCGCGCGCACACACACACACACACACACACGCACACTACAGGGGCGGATTGGCAAGGCGGGCATTCGGGAATGGGCCGAAGGGCCGGTGCCGTTTTTTTTCTCCCCTGTCCCAGTCCACAGAGAGTGGACTAGGAAAGGGGATAAAAAAAAACGGCCCACAGAGTGCACGGAGACAGAGACTGAGAAAATGAAAGCAGCCTCGCTGTGCGGCCGGACAGCGATTGTCAGCTGTGGGCTCTCCTTCACCCATACCCTGCCAAGCAATCAAGCTGAGGCTTGGCTGAGGACGGGTGATTGTTTGCAATAATCGGCCTCCCTGGGGGCCAGGTGTTTCTCAGGCCTTTGAGCCATTTACACCTCGGCCGCCTGGCGCCCATGCAGCCCAGAAACGGTGTTAGTCTTAACACCTCGCCCACAGCCCTTCACATTCAGGGCATAGGGGGCGAGGAAGATGTTTGGAATTTTTTTGTTTTATTTATTTATTTATTTATGCGATTTTATACAGCGCAGACTTTACCCGAAGGTGTCAGAGCGCTTCACACTAGGAACAGCAATAATACATGAGGAGAAAATTATAAGTGGACAAATTACAAAAGCAAACGTTAAGTTACATGAATCAAAAGTGACAAGTGAGCAACCAAAATACAAGAGGAGCAAACAATACATTACAGGAGGAAAAAGAGATATTTGTGCAGGTTACAAAAGCGTACAAAATACAAGTAGAGGTATAATACTGCAATTAATGGCAGACACTCCAGCACAAGAACACACGTTTCGTAGGCAATGGTGACACTTGTGCAAGTATCTAAAGCAAACAAAATTGAGAGGTACCAAACAGTGTGTTACAAGAGAAAAGTGACTTGTGCAAGTTACAAAAGGGTACCATACACAGGTACAAGGGTAATACTACAGTAAATGGTAAATACTCAAACTGCCAGAACACACTGGGAAGGCACTTCCCATGGACCAGCTTCACATCAGCCTCCCCCTGGCTACCTTGGATGACCCAGAAAGCTGTGTTTTGTGCTCCCCTGCCAGGACATTTTCCCAAGGCCTGGAGGGTTGATTAATTTACTAATTGCAGGGGCCTTACTTACCTCTGTTCATGTGCTCCTGAGCTGAAGGTCTGGGGAGGGCTGAGTAGGTTAGTAATAGCAGGGGCTTTGCTGCTTTTCAGGTGCTCCTGTGCTGGAGGGCTGGAATAATTTTGTGACAAAAAGGGGCCTTGCTATTTTTTTTAGTTGCTCAGCATGTAGGCCATTGTCACCTTGGCCCTGTGTTGTGTGCAAGAACAGTATCCTCCCACTTTCATTCCTTGTCTGTGCAAATGGTGTTTCATGAAAGGGCACGCCCCTTAAATGTGGGCCACGCCCCTTAAATGTGGGCCACTTTTTTCGTCAGTGCCTGGGCCGAATTGTGATCCCAATCCGACCACACACACACACACCACACACCACACACCACACACCACACACCACACACCACACACCACACACCACACACCACACACCACACACCACACACACCACACACACCACACACACCACACACACCACACACACCACACACACCACACACACCACACACACCACACACACACACACACACACACACACACACACACACACACACACACACACACACACACACACACACACACACACACACTAGCTGGCCCAAAAGAGCGATACCTGGAGATCGGGGAAGGTGTTAGACACAGCTAGCAGTTTACGCAGGTCAACATGTTGAGTCTCCTCTACAGCCACAGGCGCCTGTCCATCCTCTTCTCCCGCGGGCAGCAGGAGAGCGGACTGCTATAAGTAATGCTGCTGACAGCACTAGACATATTAACATTACAGTTGTAATCCGTAGTAGCAGAGAGTGATGCTCACAAGAGCGACTGCACGAGCGGTTGTCTGCACAACTACGAAGCTGTAAAGTGCGTCACATAAAAAAATACTCGATTGTAGGGCTGCAGCTCTAACGCTGCTTGACAGCAGGGTTACCATCTCAATATTACTGCCATACCGAGTCGTCACTCAGCTATTACTATAGAACACATAATAATAAATATAGGTACCACTGCATTTACTATGTTAATTGTAGGAGAGTAGGGTCTGCAATCCTATGATCACCCGGACTTTTTGCTTTTGTTTCACTGGTTCACGACTTTCTCGGGCTGTGGGCCTGCTAATCAGACCCACAGCCTAGCTGATCTCTCTCTAAATTGATGCGTGTACCTTAGGTGCATTACCCAATTGGAACTGGGCCACCTTGTCAGACCCTGTAACTCGGGGCATCGGTGTACCCAGGGCCTACCAGGGGCTGAAGCATGTATTATGCCACCCCTGGCTGGCCATCTAAACCTGACAACTGGCTGCACGACAGCTGGGGCAACGTAGCGTACACTCTCGTTGCTATAGGTATAGTATCCCTATATCTAACCTCACAATGGACACCCGGGTTCCTATCAGTCACTCCTATGGCAGGCCTTGACAATCCTGAAGGCAGAGTGCATGGACCTGTGTGAATTGGGATCTGGCACGAGCCGAGCCCGGTTACAGCTTGCGGAACCAAGACCCAATGGCTGCTCCATGATAACGCGTATCATATCGGTAACTTCGGTATAGCGTTATCAAGACATGTCGAGTAAGGTGTCATACGAATCGGGATGCTACCCCCTCACCAATTCTGGCGACGAGGTTAGCCTTCCGCCCTTCTAGAGGGACACGACATGTACGTAACTGTGAACCCCGGTTAAAGTTAACTAAAGCCTCAGCTCCACAAAATGGATGCTGCCACCACAGACACGAGTCTGACCTCCTGCTGCTGGGAGTCCTTCCAGCGAGGAGAGCTTGGACAAAGGGTTTCCTGTCAAGGGCGGTGTTCGCACCGTCCCAGACAGGGTTTGTGTATTCGGGGTAGGTAGGGCTTTGCGAGAAGGTGACTGCGGAGTGGCACCCCGGTGCTCACTACGCATCTGCCGGTCAGAACCAGTTCCGGGGGCGCCAGCCCCTGGCCTGGGGAAAGTCCGGCAGGGGAGAGGGGTGTAACTACCCCCCTTCCTGGTCCCACCCTTAGGGCAGGACCTAGTCATGTACCCATCCCTTTCTTTAGGATAAAGGCCGGAGCGGGGACCCTTCCAAATTAGATCATCTTTGAATCAAGAATACTTTCTACGAAAGGACTTCGAGACTCTTCTCAAGATTTCTCCCTTGTGACTAAGGAGTAGTCACCCTGCATCCGCAGGCACCATCTAAGAACTCTGCGGTTTTCTGCAAGTCCTTCCTCAGGAATCCGACGGCCCAGCTCGACGAGAACCGGCTTCCCTGGCACCTCTGACCTCTACCCACGTCATCAGCTCAGCTGTGATCTGTGGGTGCGACGAGACCTCGAGGGACCGGCCATCATCAAAACCTGCACGGTTTCTTAATCAGCACGACCATCGAAGCAATTCTCTGGTGAGTGCTCTGGGGTCCGAGAAGCCCCGACTCTGAGCAGCTCCAGCACCGAAGTGCAGTCTCCCAGCATCTCCACGATCTGCGTGGGGCCCTTCTGCTCGCTGCTCAGCACGTTGTCTGGTCACTAGCCACTGGCTTGTGCCCTTCTTTGACGACATCCGACAACCACCGCTGCTGGTCTGGTTGCTCCAGACTGGCCTTTGCTTCCGTCTTTGAGAGAAGCACCCCGGACCCTCCTGGTCCACTCAAGACACCATTTTAGGCCCACCACGTGGCCCTGAAATCTGCCAAGGCTTGTTGCCCCAATCCTGGGCCCAGCGACGCCGACAGCATCAATCTTCGTGGGACAGCTCGCACCTCCATCCTGGTCGCCGACAACGCCTCCGGGTCCGTGAGACTGCAGAGCCTAGCGTCGCCCACTCACCTAGTTGAGGTGACGGCCATCCGGTGCCTTCCTGGTACCCTCTGACTACTGGCTAGTAGTACGAACTTGGTCCCCTCTGCTTTCAGGTATCAACGATCTCTGATCCAGGCTTGGATCTCTACGAACTTTTCATCACTGGTCGCCGGCCAGCAACTCCTTTTCTTCCGGCTCCTGGCTCGTCAGCGAAGACCCCCGACGCCTGTAAGACTTGTGCAGCCGCAGCCCTCGTGGCTAGGTAACCTCGGCATTTCGGTGCCTGCATAGCCTCCTTACTCTAGGGTCCCGAGTCCCTCGCTTCCGACTTGCCTTATCGGGTCCGCCCGAGACCATTAGAACTTTCCGTGCCCTCAGGCACTTGTTTTAATTGTGCACTTGAAGTATTTTCCTAAGAGTTTTGGTTTGTGCTTAGTACCCTGTCCTCATATAGAGTCCAGGGCTGTTGTGATTCTTAATAAATATACTGTTTATTTTCATAACACTTGTGTGGTGTCCTTTCACTTGGGGTTCAAGGGGTATGTGATGGTATAACAGCTGGCTTAACACGCCCTCTAGAGTTTAGCCCGAAGACTGCTCGTATCCACGCTACTAGGATAGCTGGTCTAAGGTTGACTTACAACCAATCACCATAAGGGTCGTTTGGACCGATGCATAGTGGTCGCTAGAATAGCGAACGCTGCATATCGGGCCAACTTCTCACATTAATTAGATGTTTTTTTGCCACAATGATCCTCTTGCAGTACCGCTATTTTAGAATTTTAACATTACAGCTGTAATAATACTTTATGACTGTGATGGTGCTGTAGTTACCCGCTGGCAGCACTGCTGCTTTAGCTCTACTCTATGGCAATGCTGCTATGGTAGTTTCACCAGCTGGAAGTTTTAGTGATGTTTCAGTGAGTGTCTCTGCCAGCACTCCTGCTTGTTACTTTATTACTGCTGCTGTTGTAATACAACGGTGTGACGAAAGTGCTTCTTTAAGCTTTGTGTGAGTGTCTATGTTTCGATCCCAACTGAGACCCGTCACTTTAATACTTCCTGGTGGAAGTGCAGCAATAGTACTATTCTCCAGCGCTGCTGCTGTTTCACTGTTTTCCTGGCACTTTCATGTTACTACTCTTCGGCAGCAGTGCTCTTTTTACTAAACCGTCGAAACTTTGTGTTTCTTACTGTGTTCTGTGAATGGGTTTTCACGGTGTACTTACTGGGGACTTAGGGCATGTACATTTCCAGCATTGGGGTATTTGTGAAGGAGTGGCCCAAGTTCACAACAGCTGTAAACAAGGATGGACCTGTTGAGCTAGTGACAGAGCCCTTCTTAGTATGAGGTGGGTCACAAAGCTACTAATTCCTGGCTACTTGGGACTGTCACTGCCGGGAAACCGTGGACATCGGATAGTCATGCCTAGGATCCCCAGCCTCCCCCTGTCAGGTGTCCGGAGCCTGAGTCAGGATGGAAGACCAATGTCCGCCGCACCCACTCACCGTCCTGATCGAAGGGGTTGGATCCGAAGAGCGGCATGGTGCTGGCCTCTGATCCCACTGGTCCTGGCACCGCTGTCCACCCTCAGGACTCTCTTAGCACCTCTTTGGATTTAGGTTCGAGCATAGCTGCCAAGGTTTCGGATTGCTATGAGTGACGTGTTCATAATTTTAGGGAAATTATGAGTGACATTTCAACGACTATGAGTGACACTTTTTTGCGAGTAAAATCAAGCAATGAAAACGTAAATATCAGAAATTACACCCATTTGAGCAACGCGACTGTGCCACCAAAAGCACATTTTCATAGCATAGCAAGTCAGTGCAGCAGTGGGAGATCATAACGTACACCATAACAAACACGTTTTCAGGTGGTCCTCATATGCTATATACCTGTTTTGCAAGTCATATTCCGTTCATTTAAGCTTACTTAAGGATTTTATTTTCTACAGAAAAAGCAGCAGTCCAGCCTGACAAGGCCACAAACGGACAAAAAAGAAAACACCTCACACACTGTGACCTGACCCGCCATTTGGAGATCGGACTGCACTGGTGGCAGAACGTCAACTAAAGAGATAGCTGCAACCTCATTTCAGGGGGGAAATTGCCATGGTCTCAGCTGTACCCTGCATGCGCTGACAAAAAGCTCGTGTCCAGTTTAGGCTTCATTGAAGCTCCGGGGCGGATCGCCGGTCCAGCTCAAAAGTATCTATAGATTCTTTCACTGTGGCAAGGCGGGATACAGCCTCTTCCCTCCGGGGTATAGGCTTCCCCACTGTGCAGTTCCGGGTCAGGAGCTGCGACCTGCTGCTGTGCTCCCAGTGCTTGAATATCTGCTGCAATTGTGTAGTGCACATCATGCACTTTGCTGCTGCAAACTGACTTTGTCCTGCACCGGGCAGAGTCGGGCACCATAAAGGAGCTCTGGCCCGTCTCACCCGAGATTCGCTTTGGACAGGCAGGAGCCGGCTGGCATGGGTTCCTCCCCCACCACCACCACTTCCCGATATTATCCTGATGTGGTCCTTTCTGCCTGGGAGTCCCGTTAGAATCGAAATAAAAGGCCACCGGGCACTGATGCAGGGCCTTGTCCGGTGTACTGTATCCAATTAAATCAGAGGAGACAGCCAAGCAATGAGAGCTGTAACAGGCACACCACAGTGATTACTGACGCTCAAAAATAAATAAAAGACTATCAAATTACCTGGGTGAAACTTCTGGCACAGCGATCAAAGGAGTATTGTCGGGCCCAGCGTTATGAGAGCCTGCATGCAGGCACCTGGGCCCGAGTCACGCAGCACGATCCTTACAGGCTACAGGCACCAACTACAGTCTGTCCGGCAGCGTCGGCGGATTTACTCACTTGAGAGGCAGCAGGCACAAACCAAATACTGCTGGCGGTGCGAGCACAGGTAAGCTCACTCTTGGCAGAATTAAACATTTAGAAAATGTCATAACTGGCGCCCATTTCCGCGCTGCGTGCAGCATCACGTCCTATTTATCATGTGCATCTCGTGTCTCCGCATTGCTGGACGAATTAAACATGGATTGGAGCCAGAACACACATTTACAAATGGGCAGCCCTGCGTTATTAGCGCTGGTCGCACTTTATTTTGTCCACAGCTGCGGCAGTGAACTTTGCGGTGTTGGTGCCCCTGCGTCTGTCCATCCTGATCCACGGCACCACAGCCTGTATAAACGGAACTACTTGGGCAGCCCCCGCCGGGTCTCGGTAATTGGGCAGTCAGAGTCAGTGACGGAAAGTAAAGGAGTGGTGGGGGTAGCAAGTTAGACGTTCCCCGTAATATCAGCCAACAACGGACGGCGCAAGGGGGCTTCGGCGGAGTGGGGGGCCGCTGGGGTCTTACTGTCCCACTGATAAAATCACTGCTCACTAAAGCAGACTTTTGTATAATTTGGTTATTCATTAGGGAGCTTTGTATGATGCATAGCATTGTGGTTAATTCAGAATAGCAAGGATAGCAAGAAAAGGTAAAAAACGAATAGGGGGAAGTTAAAATCCAGTCAAAGAAGAGGATACCCCATTAAATATTCATGATCACAACTCCCTTTAATAAGGCAGCAGAACTAGAAGGTGCGTTGGGGAACGAAAGCAGATGGTGAGCAAAGTGGACAATAAAGGCACTTTTATAATCATCGTCTCTAAACAACAGAATCATCATTTGCCCGTATGGTGCACAAGGGACCCTTGTTTTGATAGTGTATATTGCACTTTAGAAACAAGCATTGGCACGAGCAATATGTCTGGCTTCAATGTGCATAAACACAGGATTCACAAATGCGGTTTACATCTCTTTCATGCACAAAGGGAATTTGGCACATTAAAGGCTGCCCTATTAGATATGCAAATGCTGGAAAAAAAGTTTCGATATATAATAAATATAGAATATAAAGATCTGACAGAGTGAAGAATTTGTGCACTTTTCAGACATAAAATAGTCCCTAAGCCATTCCAATGGATGTACCCCTTGGAAGATGGAATAATATATCAAATCGTCAACAACATTAGGTGAGAAAGTGATACTCTCCTCCTGGGTAAAGCCAGAATGCACACTACATCTGTTTTAAACAAGCATTGTCAATGGTAATTGGTGCTGCTTGGTGGTAAATTAAAGGAATATACTGGAGAGTTTTTTTCAATCTTGTAATAGTAATAGTATGTATATTATTTTACAGCATAGACACTAAAACACACTTTACTTTTACACACAGGTGAGACCGACTGGCATTGCCAATACCTGTTTTAATCACAGGCCATAAAACACCGTCATCCATAATCTTAGTGAGCTTTGTAGTGTCATTTCATATTTCTGTTAATTCCTATAAGTAGATTACCTTATGACTTACTACAAATGGAACAAAGGAGGAACTGTTAATTCAATAACCAGAAAGGCGCACTTTTCTGAAATGTTAGATGCCTTTACAGTAGGCTGAGAGTATAACTAGTTTAACCTTACCCGTTAATACAGATCCTGCATTCGGCAGGGGCGTAGCTTTGGCAGTATGATTTGGGGGGGGGGCTCCAGATTTCTCAACAATCAAGCTGGGACATCGTGTTAAAACACATAGGAGAAGCCGGACAGGAGGGGTGCTTAAGAGGCGGTGGAAAGAGAGAGGAGTGCAGATTATTTGGTGTACTTAAAACACAATATTTTTCAAACTAATCAACTTATGTTAAGGCCTTTCATACATAAACGAAAGTTTGTGTGCTTTTGTTAGTGTAGGAATGTAAAAATCCCAGGTGAAATCCACGGACACTTCACATTACCCGACTGAAGGCCCTTATATCCAAATATTTGCTACAGAATACATTTTTTAAGGGGGTGTAGTACCCCAAACATCCCCCTGAACTACGCTCCTATTTTCGGACCAGCAGAGCCGTCACACAGGCGATATGGGAGGCCGCTCTTTTGGACTACTGGCGCCACAGTTGTGGAACTCTCTGCCGCTCACTCTGCGGGGAGCTACCAGCCTACTTGCTTTTAGAAAAGGCCTTAAAACCTGGCTGTTTACCCAGTAGCCTGCTTTTCCTGTATGTATTCGTCTGGCCTTCTGTCCTTTTCTTTTTAACGGTGTTATGTTATTGTGTTGCAGCCCTCCTTTTCCAAAAAAGCGCCGGGACACTCTTTTTGAGTAGCCGCGCGCTATACAAAAGAATAAATAACATAACATAACATGCAAAGAGAAAGACCAATCTACCGAGGGGAACCAAAAAGCTCCTGGACAAACACAGTACCGAAGAAAGAAAGCCACCAATAAACGCAAGGTACCTGAGATTGACATAAAGGCCATCTAATCTTGAGCCCAGGGTGACTAGTTAGCGTATAATTATAAATGCCAATATTTTAGAAGAGGAAAGGGGGAATTTTAAAAAAAAATAATCGGGAAAATTAATTCCCCCCATTGACTTATATTGATGGACATGCTATTACAGTAAGGAAACAGGCAAAAAAACATTTTTTTCCTACAAAAAATCGGGTGTCTCCTGTCTGGTTCGGGTATATTGTCATGAGTAAGTATTGCATACAATGCTGCCTGTACCCTGGCATCGCCAATTAATTATACCAAAGGGCCCTCTTTGCTGCTCATCTTCCCTGTGCACATGAATTCATCTTTCACGTTTCCTTTCTAATCGCCGCCACAGCAGACATAACTTGTCACAGGGTATGGTCTTAGTAACCTTATCACAGAATGGTATTAAGTTTTATACTGGGGCTTGCTGGTTTAGCTTAAAGTTTCATTCAAATTTGCAGTACTGAGCGAATAACTTGGAAGATTGGAAGCTAGATGAGTTGTTTTTGTTATATTTTTGGTCTGGTTTGACAGTACAACTGTCGTCTGAGAGTATTGTTTCTCATTTTTTAAGTCTCGTTACAGACACCATTACACCTTTCAGAGAAAGTTGAAGCTTCACCGTAGGAGAGGCTGTGATTGCTGGGACGTGTAATTTAGAACCGATAGTTGAAAGCAATATCCCTTCTTCCCCTAACTCACCCTCTTCGGGCACGCGGGGCAGAGTGGGGAAGCTTCCTCTGCCACACTCGGGCTGAAGAGGCATTGCTGCGGGGCAGGATCTCACGCTCTGCTCGGTTTCCGCTGTCTCGCGCCGTTACCCTCACTAGGTGCAGGCTGGCGCGCGCGCTTGCGGTCAGAGCGAGGGAAGGAGGCGGCGGGAGCGCGCCGTCTCTATGACGCGTCTGCAACTTTCTCTGTTGTTCCTGTAACGGGTCAGGAGTGGAGTCGCGAGCACGCGCCTGCCGGATTACTGCGCAGGTGGGGGGTGGAGCGCGTTCGCTCGAATGCTCAGGGATAGAGGACCCTCTAGTCCGCTTGGATGGATGAGACCATGTAGCAGGTATGGCCATACCTGGCCACCGAGGAAGGCTAAAATCACCGAAAATGGGCAGGCTGTCCAGGGACCGGGAGGCGCGCCGCTCTGTGGGGCTCGCAGGTCGGACCTGGTTGTGGAAGGAGAGTACGGGGAGAGGTGCCAGAGCGAGGACGAGAAGGGCACGGTAAGCGTTAACGGGGACAGCTGCATGCGCGGAGCACCAGGAGATTCCACTCCGAAATAGAGGGGCGAGGGTGATCTATACTGCTGAGGAGGGGTACTTAAAGGGACATGACGGCTGAATACAAGAAGACAGTGCTTCCCGGGCTTGTAGCGTGCGTGCGCATTACGAAAGTGAAGCTTGCGATGATGAAGGAAGCTGTTCACGGGCGCGTCCACAGACCAGAATCGCCGCGCATGCACCGCTCTGTGTCCCTTGAGAGCAAACTCGGCGGCAATAGGTCTCACGAGACCTAAAAATGAAGACAATATCCTGGAAGCAAGGTCTTGGCTAAAGCCCTAGAGGATATGCTGGTGTCTGTTATATCAGAGTTAGTGCAAGTTGACCAATCCAGGTTTATGCCCCGCAGAAGCACCCGCCATCATTTAAGGCAACTTTACGGGGTGCTGTATATTTTGGGAACACACAGACTGCATTGATGTCGCTTGACGCCTCAACGGCATTTGATAGTATCGAATGGCCGTATTTATTTATGAACATACAGAGGCTGGGCTTTGGCACAATCTTCTGCAGCTGAGTACGACTTCTGTACGAACAACCCACGACCCGGGTTAGGGTCAATGGGGCTATATTGAGGGCTTCCCTCTGCAGAGAGGTACCAAGCAGGGCTGGCCTCTGTCTCCCCTCCTCTTCGCTTTAGCGCTGGAACCACTGGCCCAATGGATCAGGAGGGACCCTGCGATTTGGGGACTGGTGGCGACAGAGTGTAAGACCGTATCTCCCTCTACGCCGATGATATTTTTCTGTACCTGGCGCGAGCATCCCTACCACTCGATTGCTCAGGTGCTGCATCTTTTTGAGCTGTTTGGCATCTACTCCGGTTATACAATTAATTGGTCAAAATCAGTGATTTTCCCATTATCCGGTCCGCCGCCTTAGGTCCCCTCTCGGTGCTCTGCCCTGGTGGTGACCAAAGGGCTTAAATACTTATGAGTCTATGTTAAGGGGAACAGGAAGGTATTCTTTGACAGAAATCATGAACCCCGACTGTCCCGCCTGCGCGATTATGTGAGTCATTGGAGTTCTCTTCCACTCACTCTCATGGGCAGGTCGGCTTTATTTAACATGCTTACATTGCCAAAACTACTCTACACAGAATACACCTTATCCTGTCCCCCTGAGCGTGCTTAAACAGATATCACAGGAATTACGAACCTTGCAGTGGGACGGAGGGTCCCCTAGAATTGCATTGCACAAGCTTCACAGGGGTGTATCCAATGGAGGACTGGCACTCTCAGATGTCAAATTATAATACTGGGCTTCACAGCTCCAGGTGATAGATGACTGGGTCTATACAGACAGTAGTGAACCTGCATACAGAGTAGATAGGATGGTTATGCCTGGGGGCAATTGTGAATCCCTCCTTTACCCTCTGAGTTCGCAGATGGTGTGGCCGGAACACACCAGAGTAGTGTTGCAGTGCTGGAAAGAGGCTAATAAACTTCTAGTCTGGGCCAACACACTGACCGGGAGAACCCCACTGCGGCTTGGTGAGCAACTGTGGGAGGTGTCTGTTCTAACAGGGTTCAAGGGGTGAAAGTTAATTGGCATTGTATACTTGGGTGACATCTGGAAAGGGAGTTCCCCCCCCAGGTCCTTTGAGTACCACCAAAAGGAATACAGATGGAAGAGTTACTTACCTTAGGTAACAATATATCTGGTAGAGACACAGTCTAGCCTCAGATTCCTTAACTTAGAATATCTCTCCAGGCGTCAGACTGGATTGGGAAAATCTTTTTCCCCCAGCAATACCTCAGCACGCCGGGAGACGGCGTCGCCTGGCTCTGTCCTGACGTCGTTCACAGAAATCACAGAAGTGACGTCAATGGAGCCATACAAGCCCCTCCCAGAGTGCTGCCATCAGTTTTCTACAGGAAACATTTCTGCGCCACAACGCGGAGCTGTGAAAAAAAACTGCGATAGCATGGGAAAAATGTGTGTTAAGAAAGTACAAAACCATTGAAAAAGCACCCAGTACCCAGAGAGAGGGAAGGGAGCTTACAGAGTACATGCTGCGAGCAAGGGCCCAACAAAGTACCCAGCCATGCCCCACTTCGAGGGGGCAACAAATGCGGCACGAAGATATGACAATCCAGGCACAGCTTGACACCACAGGAGGGAAATTAAAGAACCACAATATTGAAGCAACATGTTGCAAGACAAGTGACTAGAAGTGAACGATCACTAGAAAGTTCACTACATACACCCTCCAGAGATTTAAGGACTGTAGCACCAAAGGGAACCCACCACTACCGGCTGCCAGAGAAAGAAGGAGGCATACGTGTGGGCAGTGAGAGGGAATCAAAAACAGAATAACTCCACTCGTGAGGAGCACAGGAACAACATGAGAAGGTAGTAAAAAGAATAGACCTGGATCACCATTAAACGTGGACAGAGTGGAGAGCCAAAGGGCTGGAAAGTTGAACCACACCCCCTGCGCCAAAGGAAGGTGCGAGAACACACCACCAACCAAACACTAAGACGGAGGGGAGTCTGAAGGACCACACGCAGAAACACACACCCTACCCTAGAGTGAGGTGCAAGAGCACACCTCCGAAAGACCAAGGCCACCAGAAAGTGGGGCTAGGTGGAAAACACCATATGAAAAAGGCCTTCGTAGAGCGGGGAGGATGGGTGGGTGCTAGATTTGGGGGTCTCTGGTTGGCACAGGTATGCACTTGTGACAAACAGGGACCCTCTCCTCTAGTCAGGGCAAGGGACTCACTCCTATGAATAACCCCTGCTCACCCTCTAGGTAGTGTGGCGCGAGCAGATAAGGTTAATATTCAGGACGTTAGTTAAGCATTTATAATCACACACAATAATAAAAATGACCCACCACAAATGGACACCAGTCTATGAGTTTATAAAAATAAGTATACTTTATGTAAATATAGAGGTATATATATGCAGGCTTAAAACATTTTTAAATGGCCACAATACTTTAGTTGCAAAGAGTTCTATAAAAGGCTTAACATTGGGTCCTGTGCGCTTCGCGCTGGCTGTGCGACCCATTTGTGGCAGTTCGTACGTTTAAAATGAACTAAACAAACGTTGCGGACCCTGGGGTCCGATGCGAACACAGACTCAGTTCGCGTCGCACAGTACCTTTGAAAACGTAGCCGGTGACACGCAGGATGCGGGGGCAAGTGAATGCGGGTGCGAGACGTATGCGTGGCTTCCATGGCCGAGTCCGGCTAGCACAGGCGTCGTGGGACGAGGCGGAGGAGCAGGACTCTAGGAGGCGAGGTGGGCGGCCGGGGCTTCCAGGCGTTCACAATGCGCCGAGGGGTTCCGGCGGTGCGGCGTACGAGCCGATCCTCTCGTTGGGGCTGTAGACGGGCCTGGGGAACGGACGGCACGGAGCGGCCAGTACGGTGTGTACGGGCAGGCTCTACGTGCGGCGCAGACGAACAAGTTACTTACCTTCGGTAACGATATATCTGTAAGAAACAGTAGTTAGTATTAGATTCCTTACCTTAGAATATCCCCAGGCGTCAGACTGGATCCGGAAATTTTTGCGTAGCAATACCCCTGCGCGTCGTCAGGCGTCGTCTCTGGCTCCGCGTCCGTCGTCGGCGTCGTCTGCGCCGGAATGACGTCGGAGTACTTAGACGCCGCCTATGCGCGCTGACGTCAGTTCTTAGCCACAGCTTTTCCGCGCCAGATACGCAGAGCCATGCTAGAACCAACACTGGTGCCAAGAAACTAGGCCCTGAAAGGGGAATAACCTTAACCCTAGATATCAGTTCGCAGAACGGGGAGGATGGGCGGGGCGGTAAGGAATCTAATACTAACTACTGTTTCTTACAGATATATTGTTACCGAAGGTAAGTAACTTGTTCATCTGAAAGAAACACGTTAGTATCAGATTCCTTACCTCAGAATAGATACCCCAGCAATACCAACCCCGGTGGTGGGTCTGCGAACCAATACTCACACCAGGATGTCCTGGAGGACGGAACGGCCAAAGAAGCCATCCCTCCGGACCTGACTGTCCAGGCAGTAGTGCCTCGCAAAAATGTGCAGCGAGGCCCACGTAGCCGCCTGGCAAATGTCCTGCAAGGGGACTCCCCGACCCAGGGCAGTAGTAGCCGTTGTTGCCCGAGAAGTGAGAAGACGGAGAGGACAAGAGTGAAGTGGCTCAAAGGGAGCGCACATCAGGAAAGTAAGAACTAGGTTCAAGTCCCACTGAGGCATCACAAACGGAACAGGTGGATACATGTGTGTGATGCTCTTCAAGAACCTTGTTACAATGGGGGATTTGAACAAAGAAGGTTGATCAGGTAGCCTTAGGAAGGCCGAAAGGGTGGAAAGGTAGCCCTTGAGAGTGCCCAGAGCAGAGCCCTGCTGGGCAAGAGAAAGAAGAAAGAGAAGAACCTCAGAAAGAGGAGCAGAAAGGGGATCCACAGCCTTTGCTGTGCACCATGCCACAAATTTGTTCCACCGGCAGGCATATACCGTCTTAGTGGAGGGACGCCTGGCTGCCAGAATAACATTACAAACTTCAGGAGGCAAGTCAAATGGCCTCAACTGCCGCCGCTCAATCTCCAAGCATGGAGGTGGAGACTGGACAGGTTCGGGTAGAGGCCCGTCCCCTGCTGCTGCGACAGAAGGTCCTCCTGAAGAGGCAGACGGATCGGGGGACCGACTGACATATTGAGTAGCTCGGGATACCAGAACCTTCGAGCCTAGTCCGGAGCCACAAGGATGACCCGGGCCCGGTCGCGCCTGATCTTCAGCACTCTGGGCAGAAGTGGTATAGGCGGAAAGGCGTATAACAGACCGCAACTCCACTCGCGACGAAATGTGTCGCCGAGCGAGTGCCGCCTTGGAAATTCCAACGCGCAGAACTGATGATATTGCGAGTTCTCTTCGGTGGCGAATAGATCTAACCAAGGCTCTCCCCACTGCAGACAGATGCCTTGCGCCACGTCCGAGTTCAGACGCCATTCGTGATCCATCGAGCACCGTCGGCTGAGTTCGTCCGCCCTGGCATTCAGAGAGCCTGCCAGGTGTTGAACTACCAGGGTCACGCCCTGATGTTCCAGCCACTGCCAGAGGCGCAGAGCCTCCTGGCATAGGGTCCACGACCCCACCCCGCCTTGTTTGTTGCAGTACCACATGGCGGTGGTGTTGTCCGTGAACACCTGCACCACATTCCCCCGGACAGAGGGGAGGAACGCTTTCAGTGTTAGACGAATCGCCCGCAGCTCCAGAAGGTTGATATGGAGCCGGGACTCCGCCGGAGACCAGAGGCCTCTGATCTCCGCCTCTCCCATGTGGCCTCCCCAGCCCAGGAGGGACGCGTCCGTCACAACCACGTGCTCCGGTTGGGGAAGGGAGAGGGATTTGCCGTTGACCCAATCGCGGTCCGTGAGCCACCACTGCAACTGTCTGGCAGTGCCCTCTGAGATCAGGACATGGTCGGACAGGTTGCCCTGATGCTGGGCCCACTGAAACTTCAGGTCCCACTGCAGAGCCCGCATCCGCCACCGGGCGTGATGCACCAGAAGGATGCAGGAAGCCATCAGCCCCAGGAGCCGCAGCGTCAACCTGACCGAAACCCGGGATAACGGCTGGAAGATGGGAATCAAAGCCTGAATATCCCGGACTCGCTGCTCGGGAGGATAAACCCGAAACTGCGCTGAGTCAAGAACAGCTCCGATAAAGAGGAGCTTTTGGGAGGGGCATGTGAGAAGTTGGCCTGATATATGATGCTCACTAGTTCTAGTGATTGTGAGAAGTTGGCCCGATATGCAGCGTTCGCTATTCTAGCGACCGCTATGTATCGTTCCAAACGACCCTTATGGTGATTGGTTGTAAGTCAACCTTAGACCAGCTATCCTAGTAGCGTGGATACGAGCAGTCTTCGGGCTAAACTCTAGAGGGCGTGTTAAGCCAGCTGTTATACCATCACATACCCCTTGAACCCCAAGTGAAAGGACACCACACAAGTGTTATGAAAATAAACAGAATATTTATTAAGAATCACAACAGCCCTGGACTCTTTATGAGGACAGGGTACCAAGCACAAACCAAAACTCTTAGGAAAATACTTCAAGTGCACAATTTAAACAAGTGTCCGAGGACACGGAAAGTTTAGTGGTCTCGGGCGGACCCGATAAGGCAAGTCGGAAGCGAGGGACTCGGGACCCTAGAGTAAGGAGGCTATGCAGGCACCGAAATGCCGAAGTTACCTAGCCACGAGGGCTGCGGCTGCACAAGTCTTACAGGCGTCGGGGTCTTCGCTGACGAGCCAGGAGCCGGAAGAAAAGGAGTTGCTGGCCGGCGACCAGTGCTGAATAGTTCGTAGAGATCCAAGCCTGGATCAGAGATCGTTGATACCTGAAAGCAGAGGGGACCAAGTTCGTACTACTAGCCAGTAGTCAGAGGGTACCAGGAAGGCACCGGTTGGCCGTCACCTCGACTAGGTGAGTGGGCGACGCTAGGCTCTGCAGTCTCACGGACCAGGAGGCGTTGTCGGCGACCAGGATGGAGGTGCGAGCTGTCCCACGAAGGTTGATGCTGTCGGCGTCGCTGGGCCCAGGATTGGGGCAACAAGCCTTGGCAGATTTCAGGGCCACGGGGTGGGCCTAAAATGGCGTCTTGAGTGGACCAGGAGGGTCCGGGGTGCTTCTCTCAAAGATGGAAGCAAGAGCCAGTCTGGAGCAACCAGACTAGCAGCATTGGTTGTCGGATGTCGTCAAAGAAGGGCACCAGCCAGCGGCTAGTGACCAGACAACGTGCTGAGCAACGAGCAGAAGGGCCCCACGCAGATCGTGGAGATGCTGGGAGACTGCACTTCGGTGCTGAAGCGGCTCAGGGTCGGGGTTTCTCGGACCCCAGAGCACTCACCAGAGAATTGCTTCGATGGTCGTGCTGATTAAGAAAGCGTGCAGGTTTTGATGATGGCCGGTCCCTCGAGGTCTCGTCACACCCACAGATCTCAGCTGAGCTGACGACGTGGGTAGAGGTCAGAGGTGCCAGGGAAGCCGGTTCTCGTCGAGCTGGGCTGTCGGATTCCTTGAGGAAGGACTTGCAGCAAACCGCAGAGTTCTTAGATGGGCCCCGCTGGTGCAGGGTCACTACTCCTTAGTCACAAGGGAGAAATCTTGAGAAGAGTCGCGAAGTCCTTTCGTAGAAAGTATTCTTGATTCAAAGATGATCTAATTTGGAAGGGTCCCCGCTCCGGCCTTTATCCTAAAGAAAGGGATGGGTACATGACTAGGTCCTGCCCTAAGGGTGGGACCAGGAAGGGGGGTAGGTACACCCCTCTCCCCTGCCGGGCTTTCCCCAGGTCAGGGGCTGCGCGCCCCTGGAACTGGTTCTGACCGGCAGATGCGTAGTGAGCACCGGGGTGCCACTCCGCAGTCACCTTCTCGCAAAGCCCTACCGACCCAGAATACACAAACCCTGTCTGGGACGGTGCGAACACCGCCCTTGACAGGAAACCCTTTGTCCAAGCTCTCCTCGCTGGAAGGACTCCCAGCAGCAGGAGGTCAGACTCATGTCTGTGGTGGCAGCATCCATTTTGTGGAGCTGAGGCTTGAGTTAACTTTAACCGGGGTTCACAGTTACGTACATGTCGTGTCCCTCTAGAAGGGCGGAATGCTAACCTCGTCGCCAGAATTGGTGAGGGGGTAGCATCCCGATTCGTATGACACCTTACTCGACATGTCTTGATAACGCAATACCGAAGTTACCGATATGATACGCGTTACCATGGAACAGCCATTGGGTCTTGGTTCCGCAAGCTGCAACCGGGCTCAGCTCATGCCAGAGCCCAATTCACACGGGTCCATGCACTCTGCCTTCAGGATTGTCAAGGCCTGCCATAGGAGTGACTGATAGGATCCCGGGTGTCCATTGTGAGGTTAGATATAGGGATACTATACCTAAAGCAACAAGCGTGTACGCTACGTTGCCCCAGCTGTCGTGCAGCCAGTTGTGTCAGATTTAGACGGCCAGCCAGGGGTGGCATAATACATGCTTCAGCCCCTGGTAGGCCCTGGGTACACCGATGCCCTGAGTTACAGGGTCTGACAAGGTGGCCCAGTCACAATTGGGAATGTACCTAAGGTACATGGAATCCATTTTAGAGAGAGAGCAGTAGGCCTGGGGTCCTGATTGGCAGGGCCCCAGGTCAACTAAGTCGGAAAAACAGCAAAACACCAGGCAAAAAGTCGGGGGTAACCATAGTCAGGTATCTACCTTCCTACAGTGATCACCTTGTATCAGTCCAAACAACCCTTATGGTGATTGGTTGTAAGTCAGCCTTATAGACCAGCTATCCTAATGGTAGCATGTGTAGGAGAGTGGGGTCTGCAATCCTATGGTCACCCCCGATTTTTGCTTCACTGGTTTACAACTTTCCCTGGCTGTGGGCCTGCTAATCAGACCCACAGCCTAGCTGTTCTCTTTCTAAATTGACACACATGTACCTTAGGCGCATTTACCAATTGGTACTGGGCCACCTTATCAGTCCCTGTACAGCATACCTTAGGTATCCAGGGCATAGGTGTACCCAGGGCCTACCAGGGGCTGCAGCATGTATTATGCCACCCCTGGCTGGCCACCCAAATCTGACACAACTGGCTGCACGACAGCTGGGGCAAAGTGGTGTAATCACCCTTTGCTTTAGATATAGTATCTCTATATCTAACCCTAAAATGGACACATATATTCCTATCAGTCACTCCTATGGCAGGCCTTATCAATCCTGAAGGCAGAGTGCTTGGAATTATGTGAGATGGTGCTCTGGCATGAGCTGAGCCCGTTTGCAGCTTGTGGAATCAAGTCCCTAATAGCTGTTCCATGATAACGCGTACCATATACTCTTAAGTGCATTATAATCCTCGCGGTTATTTGCTAACTTTGGTATCGCTTTATCAAAACATGTCGAGTAAGGTGTCATACGAATTGGAATACTAACCCCTCGCTAATTCTGGAGACGGGGTTAGCATTCCACCCTTCTAGAGGGACACGACATGTATGTAACTGTGAACCCCGGTTAAAGTTAACTCGAGCCTCAGCATCACAAAATGGATGCTGCCACCACAGACACAAGTCTGACCTCCTGCTGCTGGGAGTCCTTCCAGCGAGGAGAGCTTGGACAAAGGGTTTCCTGTCAGGGGCTGCTAGCACCATCCCAGACAGGGTTTTGTGTATCCCAGGTAGGCAGGGCTGAGAGGAAGGTGACTGCAAGTGGCACCCGGGTGCTCACTGTGCATATGCCGGCTCAAACCAGTTCCAGGGGCACACCAGCCCCTGAGCTGGGGAGAGACTGGACAAAGGAGAGGGGTGTAACCACCCCCCTCCTGGTCCCACCCATGGGCAGGACCTAGTCGCGTACCAGCCCCTTTCTTTAGAATAAAGGTAGGAGCGGGGACCCTTCCAAATTAGATCATCTTTGAATCCTGAAACTACTTTCCACGAAAGGAACTCTCGACTTCTTCTCAAGATTTCTCCCTTGTGACTAAGGAGTAGTCACCCTGCATCAGCAGGCACCAACTAAGTATCTTGCGGTTTGCTGCACGTCCTTCCTCCGGAACCAGACCGACCAGCACGACGAGACCCGGACTCCCTGCCATCTCTGACCTCTACCTGCCTGTACAGCACAGCTGAGAACCGTGGGTGCGACGAGACCAGAGGAACCGGCTATCATCAGAACCTGCACGACACTGATCCAGCACGACCGCCGAGGAACCCTCGAGTGGGTGCACTGGGGTAAGAGAAGCCCCAACCCCAAGCAGCATGAGCACCGAAGTCCAGCCCCCCAGCATCCACCAGATCTGCATGGGGCCCTTTTTCTTCTGTGTTGCTTGCCACGTTGTACAGTCACTTGCCCGTTGGCTAGTGACCCTCCAGACGACGTCCTACGTTTGTTTCACCGCTGGTCTAGCTCCTCTAGACTAGCCCTTGTCTCCTCTTGAAGGGGAACTTCCTCGGACCCTCCTGGTCCACTCCAGACGCCATTTTGTGTCGCCACGTGGGCTTGCCTTAGCCAAGGCTTGTTGCCTCCTTCAACGGATCCAGCATCGCCAGCAGCAAACATCCGACGTGGGACAGCTCGCAGACCTCCAGCCTGGTCGACATCAGCGCCCTGGTCCGTGCAGCAGCAGAATCCAGTGTCACTTCTTCACCTGGCTGAGTGACCTCGTCGGGTGCCATCCTGGTGCCCACCTAATCACTGGCTAGTGATTCAGAACTTGGTCCCCTCTGCTTACAGGTATCCTTCTTCACTGATCCATCCTTGGATCAGCCCGGAACATCTAGTTCAAGTTCAAGGATTTGTATAGCGCACTGCTCACCCAGAGGGCCTCAAGGCGCTTGGGGAGGGGGGGTTCAGTTTTTGTCGAATAGCCAGGTTTTGAGTTCTTTTCTAAAGGAGATGTGGTTTTGAGTGAGGCGGAGGTGAGTGGGGAGTGAGTTCCAGGTCTTGGCCGCCAGGAAGGAAAAGGATCTGCCACCCATGGTGGATTTCCGGATGCGCGGGACTGCTGCGAGGGCTTGATTGGACGATCTAAGTTGGCAGGTGGGTGAGTAGAAGGACAGTCGAGTGTTGAGGCATTCGGGTCCTAGTTTGTAGAGGGCCTTGTGTGCGTGTGTGAGAAGGCGGAATGTAATCCTCTTCTTGACGGGAAGCCAGTGGAGGTCTTTTAGGTGTTCGGTGATGTGATCTTGGCGAGGGATGTCCAATATGAGTCTCGCTGATGCGTTTTGGATGCGTTGGAGTTTTTTCTGTAATTTTGCTGTGATTCCGGCGTATAGTGTGTTACCGTAATCCAGTCGACTCGTGACTAGTGCGTGGGTGACAGCCTTTCTTGTTTCGAGGGGGATCCAGCGGAAGACCTTTTTGAGAATACGAAGAACGTTGAAGCAGGAGGATGATACTGCGTTGATTTGTCTGGCCATCGAGAGAGAGGAGTCTAGTATGAAGCCAAGGTTGCGTGCGTGGTCTGTGGGTGTGGGAGCTGTGCCCAGAGCGGAAGGCTACCAAGAGTCGTCTCAGGCAGAGGGGGAGGATCCTAGGATGAGCACCTCCGTTTTGTCTGAATTGAGTTTTAGGCGGCTAGGTTTCATCCATTCGGCTACTTCTTTCATGCCTTCGTGGAGGTTAGTTTTGGCGGTGTTAGGGTCTTTGGTGAGGGAAAGGATTAGTTGGGTGTCGTCGGCGTAAGAGATGATGTTGAGGTTGTGTTGACGCGCGATGGAGGCGAGTGGACTCATGTAGACGTTGAAGAGGGTGGGACTGAGTGATGAGCCTTGTGGTACTCCACATATAACTTCAGTGGCCTCTGAGGTGAATGGGGGAAGTCGGACTTTTTGAGTTCTCCCGTCGAGGAATGAGATGATCCAATCCAGGGCCCTTCCTTGTATCCCGATGTTGCTAAGGCGTTGTATAAGGGTGCTGTGGCAGACTGTGTCGAAAGCGGCCGAGAGGTCGAGAAGAATGAGGGCCGCTGTTTCTCCGTTATCCAGAAGTGTTCGGATGTCGTCTGTTGCTGCAATGAGGGCTGTTTCGGTGCTGTGTTTGGCTCGAAATCCGGACTGAGAGGGATCGAGGGAGTTGTTGGATTCAAGGAAGGCGGCGAGCTGGCTGTTGACTGCTTTCTCAATGACTTTGGCGGGGAAGGGGAGGAGGGATATGGGACGGTAGTTTTTAAGTTCGGAGGGGTCGGCTGTGGGTTTCTTCAAGAGGGCGCTGAGTTCGGCGTGTTTCCAGCTTTCTGGGAAGGTGGCAGAGTTGAGTGAGCAGTTGATGACATCACGGAGGTGGGGTGCGATGATGGAGTCTGCTTTGTTGAAGATGTGGTGGGCACAGGGGTCGGTTGGCGATCCGGAGTGGATTGAGTTCATCAGGCGGATGGTGTCTTCAGTAGTGATTGGGTTCCATGTGCTGAGGATGTTAGTTGGTGGTGGTGGGTTAGAGGGAAGTGGGGAGGGTTGTTCGCCAGGAGTGTTTTCAAAGCTGTTGTGAATGTCGGCAATTTTGTTGTAGAAGAAGGAGGATAATGCATCGCAGAGGTCTTGGGAGGGAGTGATGTCGTTAGATGCTGCGGCGGGGTTGGTGAATTCTTTGACGATGTTGAAAAGTTCCTTGCTGTTGTGGGCGTTGTTGTCGAGACGATCCTTGAAAGCTGATTTCTTGGTAGATCGGTTCAGTTGGTGGTGTTTGCGGGTGGCTGCCTTGAGGGTGGCCATGTTGTCGGAGGTTGGGTTTTTTCTCCATGTTTTCTCAAGGGTGCGGCATAGCTTCTTGGAATTTTTAAGGTCATCATTGAACCAGGGAGCTTTTTTGTTGCATGAGTTGAACTTGTGCTTTTTCAGGGGTGCCAATTCGTCAGCGCTGTGTGTGATCCATTGCTTGAGTTTGGTGGCCGCTTGGTTAGGGTCCAATGAGAGGGTGGGAGGGTTTTGGTTGAGAGATGTGAGGAGTTGGCCGGAGGTGATTTTGTTCCAGTTTCTGCGAGGAATAGGTTGTGGGTGGTAGTGGGTCAAGGTGGTTTTGTAGCTGAAGTGAACACAGCTGTGGTCTGTCCATTGGAGAGCTGTGGTGCGGTCGAAGGAAATGTGCTTGCTGGAGGTGAAGATTGGGTCGAGCTTGTACCCGGCTATATGGGTGGGGGTATTCACAAGTTGTTTGAGTCCGAGATTGGCCAGGTTGTCCAGAAGGGAGTTGGTGTTGCAGTCGTGTTTGTTTTCAAGGTGGAAATTAAGGTCTCCTAAAAGAATGTAGTTCTCTGAGGCAAGGGCATGTGGGCTGACTAAGTCCGTAATGTCATCGCTGAATTGAGTGCGGGTTCCTGGAGGCCTGTAGATGAGGGTGCCTCTAAGTGTGGTCCTAGGGTCGGTGTGGATCTGGAAGTGGAGATGTTCGGCGGTCGCAAAATTATCGTCGAAGCTGGTCGTGATTTTGATGGTGTTCCTGTGGATGATGGCGATGCCTCCTCCTGTTTGGTTGGTGCGGTCTTTTCGGATGATCTTGTAAGCATCCGGTATGGCTATAGCGATGTCGGGTGCTGATGATGTGTTCATCCATGTTTCTGTGAGGAAGGCGATGTCCGGTGACGCAGTGTCGAGTAAGTCCCAGAGTTCAGTAGCGTGCCTGTGGACCGAGCGGGTGTTCAGCAGGATGCACTTCAGGTGGTTAGAGTCGGGGGTGTGTTTGGAGGAGAAGGATTTGGTATGGGTCCTTAAACAGGGGAACTTGCAGGAGAGGCAGGCGAATGGTCCGTAGGTTCGTCCTGGGGTGGCTTCGCAGCATTGTGGTGCGCGTCCTGGGTTGAGAGCGAGGAGAGTAGCGGCATCATATGTGACTCTAGTGGGTCGGGTGCGGCGGGGGCCAGGTGGACAGGCGCTGGGCGCGGACGGGCGCAGACGGGCTTACCTTTGGCGCACCTTCGGCGCGCATGGGGCCCGACCGCTGCGCGTGAACGCTGCACGGAAGTACATCAGTCATATATAGATAGTGGGGGGGAGGGGCGAGGGCGGAGCAGCTGGGAGGCATGAGGCGGGGTGGATATCCGGGGAGGCCAAACAACAACAAGATAGTAAACAAGATGGCAGTCGGGGCACAGACTTTCATTCACACGCTAATAAACTACTATTTGGGCACAGGGAGACAAAATAGTGAAAGCAAGGCACCACAGACAAAGCTCAGCGTTACAGCGCGCTATGGAGGGCTAGCGCTATGCTAGTATGCTAATTAGTCCAATTAGGACTAGCGCTACGCTGTTAAAATAAACTGCTCAAACTGCACAACAGCTAATTTGATGGAGCGCTATGTAATTAAATTAGTAATCAAATTGGGCGCAGCAGAAAGCAGCAAAGCAGCTGAATGCACGATACCGCAGTGAGGTCGGGGAGGCAGCGTGAGGAGGAGTGACCGCCTGCCAGCAACTTTCACTTCAGGCTCCTGGTTCATCAACGAGGATTCCCGACTTCACTTGAACCCTATGCAGCCGCAGCCCCTGGGCTAGGTAAACCGAGTACCACGGTGCTCAAGCGTAGATCCACTCTCTAAGTGTCTAGATCCACTTTCGTTTTTGACCTACCTAGTCGGGTTCGCCCGAGAACACTAACTTTGCATTTACTAGCCTCCATAGACTTTGTCCCGCATTGCGCGTAAGAGTTTCCACTCTGCACACGACGTCCCTAGGCCAAGTCAAGTCAAGTCAAGTCATATAATTTATATAGCGCACTACATACCCAGAGGGTTTCAAGGCGCTTAGGAAGGGGGGAGGATTATTTGTCAAATATCCACGTTTTAAGCTGCTTTCTGAACGCTAGGTGGTTCTGGGTGAGGCGAAGGTAAGCGGGGAGTGAGTTCCATGTTTTGGCAGCCAGGTAAGAGAAGGATCTGCCTCCCATGGTGGTCTTGTTGATGCGAGGTACAGTGGCGAAGGCTTGGCTGGAAGAGCGGAGTTGGCGGGAGGGGGTGTAGAAGGACAGTCGAGAGTTGAGGCAATCTGGTCCGATGTCGTAGAGTGATTTGTGTGCGTGGGTGAGCAGTCGGAAAGTAATCCTCTTATTGACGGGTAGCCAGTGGAGATCTTTAAGGTGACCAGAGATGTGTTCGTTGCGTGGGATGTCTAATATGAGCCTGGCTGAGGCGTTTTGGATTCGTTGTAGTTTCTTCTGGAGTTTAGCGGTGGTACCTGCGTAGAGGGTGTTTCCGTAGTCCAGTCGGCTCGTGACCAGAGCATGGGTGACTGTTTTCCTTGTTTCGGTGGGGATCCAGCGAAATGTTTTTCTGAGCATGCGAAGAATGTTAAAGCAGGAAGACGATACGGCGCTGACTCGTCTGTTCATTGAGAGTGAGGAATCCAGGATGACGCCAAGGTTCCGTGCGTGGTCTGTCGGGATGGGTGCATTTCCGAGGGCTTCTGGCCACCAGGAGTTGTCCCATGCAGAGGGGGATTTACCTAAGAAGAGGACTTCTGTTTTGTCTGAATTCAGTTTCAGTCGGCTTTGTTTCATCCATTCGGCGACGTCTTTCATTCCTTCGTGAAGGTTAGTTTTGGCGGTGCTGGGGTCCTTGGTGAGAGATAGGATCAGTGGAGTGTCGTCTGCGTAAGAGATGATGTTGAGGTTGTGTTGGCGGGCGATGGCCGCGAGGGGGCTCATGTATACGTTGAAAAGGGTGGGACTGAGTGAGGATCCTTGTGGTACGCCGCAGATGATTTCAGAGGCCATGGACTTGAATGGTGGGAGGCGGACTCTCTGGGTTCTTCCGGTGAGGAACGAGGTGATCCATTCCAGTGCCTTTCCTTGGATTCCGATGTTTCTAAGGCGTTGTAAAAGGGTGCTGTGGCAGACTGTGTCGAAGGCTGCAGAAAGGTCGAGGAGGATGAGGGCGACTGTGTCTCCATTGTCCAGTAGAGTTCGAATGTCGTCAGTTGCTGCGATGAGAGCGGTCTCAGTGCTGTGTTTGGCTCGGAAGCCAGATTGTGAGGGGTCGAGTGAATTGTTGGCTTCGAGGAAGGCGGCGAGCTGGTTGTTGACAGCTTTCTCGATGACTTTGGCCGGGAATGGAAGAAGCGAGATGGGGCGGTAGTTTTTGAGTTCGGTGGGGTCTGCTGTTGGTTTTTTCAGAAGGGCGGTGAGTTCAGCGTGTTTCCAATGTTCTGGGAAGGTAGCGGAGTTGAAGGAGCAGTTGATGACGTCTCGGAGGTGCGGAGCTATGACGGAGTCTGCTTTGTTGAAGATGTGGTGAGGGCAAGGGTCTGTGGGGGATCCAGAGTGGATGGAATTCATCAGGCGGATGGTGTCCTCAGTGGAGATAGGGTTCCAGGCGTTAAGGGTGTTAACGGGGGGAAGATGGTCAGCTGATGGTAGGGTGGGTTGGCTTCCGGGTTGGTTGTCGAAACTGTTGTGGATGTCAGCAATCTTGGAAAAAAGAGGCTAGGGAATCGCAGAGGGTTTGAGAGGGGGTGATGTCGTTGGAGTTGGCCGAGGGGTTGGAAAATTCCTTGACGATGTTGAAAAGTTCCTTGCTGTTGTGGGCGTTGTTGTCAAGTCGATCCTTGAATGCTGTTTTCTTGGCTTTTCGGATCAGTTGGTGGTGAGTACGGATGGCGCTTTTGAAGGCGTCTTTGTTGCTGGTGGATGGGTCTTTTTTCCAGGCCTTTTCAAGGGAGCGGCACATTTTCTTGGACTTCTTGAGATCATCGTTGAACCATGAGGCCTTTTTGCTACCAGGTTTGCTTTGACGTTTCTTCAGTGGTGCTAAGGTGTCGGCGGTGTTGGATAACCAAAGGGTGAGGTTAGAGGCGGCTTCGTTGGCGTTAGAAGAGAGGGCTGGGGAGGTTTGAAGGAGCGATGTGGAGATCTGCTCCGTGGTGATTTTGTTCCAGTTTCTTTGTAGAGTTGGTTGGAGGTGGTTGGTGGGTTTTGGCTTGTTGTAGGTGAAGTGAATGCAGCTGTGGTCAGTCCAGAGGAGATCTGTAGTGTGGCTGAAGGAGACATGGTTGCTGGAGGTGAAGATGGGGTCGAGTGTGTGACCTGCGATGTGGGTGGGGGAAGTGACCAGTTGTTTAAGTCCGAGGTTGGCTAGGTTGTCCAGGAGGGTGGCGGTGTTGCGGTCGTTGATCTTTTCCAGGTGGAAGTTGAGGTCTCCCAGAAGGATGTAGTCTTTGGAGGGGAGCGCGTGTGGGGTGATGAAGTCCGTGATGTCTTCACTGAATTTTGCGCGGGGTCCTGGTGGTCTGTAGAGGAGGGTGCCTCTGAGTGTGGTCTTGGGGTCGATGTGAATCTGGAAGTGAAGGTGTTCGGAGTTAGTGAGGTTGGCGTCAGAGCTGGTTGAGATGCGGATTGATTTCTTATGGACGATAGCGATTCCTCCTCCTGTATGGTCAGTGCGGTCCTTGCGGCACTAAAGTCTCTGAGAATAGTTACTTACCTGCTAGTAATTCGCATTCCACTTTTGTAGTATATGGTTTTTCGCGCCCCTCGGGCATTTGTGTAAATTGTGCTACTTTCAGTATTTCTTCAAGAGTTTTGTATTGTGCTTAGCACCCTGTCCTCATAAAGAGTCCAGGGTTGTTGTGTTCTAAATAAATATCCTTTTATTTTCATAACAACTTGTGTGGTGTCCTTTCACTTGGTGTTCAAGGGGTATATGTGATGGTATAACAGCTGGCTTAACACGCCCTCTAGAGTTTAGCCTAAAGACTGCTCTTGTCCATGCTACTAGGATAGCTGGTTTATAAGGTTGACTTACAACCAATCATCAATAAGGGTTGTTTGGACTGATATATAATGTTCACTATTCTAGTGAGCACTTTGTATCAGGCCAACTTCTCACAATGGGCACCCAAGGGGAGCACCCCACAGTACATGGGATCTTACATCAAACACTAGAATCGCGGTAGGATTCCAACATGTCGATAACAAACATGACCGGTTTTGGAGCAGCCAATAATAAGTTGGACATCTCGTAATTGACTTGATATTCACTATATGTGTTAAATGTCTGTCAGCTCCTACAAAGCCTGCAGAATCAACTCTGGGATTTGTAGGGGTGTCCTGCTCATGCAGGAACACCCTCACACTTCTAACCAAGCACCCTGCCCTCAGGACTGAAGAGCCTGCCATCGGGTGACTTATAGGTTTTAAGTGTAGTGACCTCAGATATAGAGGGAACTTCTATCTGCCTGGAGAGGTGCTAGAACCAACTCACAGAGACTGCAAATGTAGGCCTGCGGGCCCAGTTAAAGTGCACTCCATTGGGTGGCAAAATACATGCAGCAGCTCAGGGGAGACCCCTGATGTACCTATGCCCTATTACCTCAGAACCATATACTAGGTGTAGGAGAGTAGGGTCTGCAATCCTATGATCACCCCAGATTTTTGCTTTTTGCTTCACTGGTTTACGACTTTCCCTGGCTGTGGGCCTGCTAATCAGACCCACAGCCTAGCTGTTCTCTCTCCAAATTGACACGTGCACCTTAGGTGCATTTACCAATTGGTACTGGGCCACCTTATCAGTCCCTGTACCCAGGGCATAGGTGTACCCAGGGCCTACCAGGGGCTGCAGCATGTATTATGCCACCCCTGGCTGGCCATCTAAATCTGACACAACTGGCTGCATGACAGCTGGGGCAAGGTGGTGTAATCACCCTTTGCTTTAGATATAGTATCCTTATATCTAAACCTAAAATGGACACATGTATTCCTATCAGTCACTCCTATGGCAGGCCTTATCAATCCTGAAGGCAGAGTGCTTGGAATTATGTGAGATGGTGCTCTGGCATGAGCTGAGCCCGTTTGCAGCTTGCGGAACCAAGTCCTAATAGCTGTTCCATGATAACGCGTACCATATACTCTTAAGTGCCTTATAATCCTCGCGGTTATTTGCCAACTTTGGTATTGCTTTATCAAAACATGTCGAGTAAGGTGTCATACGAATTGGAATACTAACCCCTCGCCAATTCTGGCAACGGGGTTAGCATTCCACCCTTCTAGAGGGACACGACATGTATGTAACTGTGAACCCCGGTTAAAGTTTACTCGAGCCTCAGCATCACAAAATGGATGCTGCCAACACAGACACAAGTCTGACCTCCTGCTGCTGGGAGTCCTTCCAGCGAGGAGAGCTTGGACAAAGGGTTTCCTGTCAGGGGCGGTGCTAGCACCATCCCAGACAGGGTTTTATGTATCCCAGGTAGGCAGGGCTGAGAGGAAGGTGACTGCAAGTGGCACCCCGGTGCTCACTGTGCATATGCCGGCTTGAACCAGTTCCAGGGGCACACCAGCCCCTGAGGTGGGGAAAGTCCGGACAAGGGAGAGGGGTGTAACCACCCCCCTCCTGGTCCCACCCATGGGCAGGACCTAGTCGCGTGCCAACCCTTTTTTTTTTTTTAGAATAAAGGTAGGAGCGGGCCCCCTTCCCAAATTAGATAATTCTGAATCTTGACTACTTTCCACGAAAGAACTCTTGAACATTTCTGAAGACTCTCCCTTGTGGCTAAGGAGTAGCCACCCTGCACCAGCGGGCACCATCTAGCGCATGCGGTTTGCTGCAAGTCCATCCTCCGGATCAAGACTGCCCAGCTCGACGAGACCCGGATTCCCTGCCATCTCTGACCTCTACCTGCATCATCAGCGCAGCTGAGATTCGTGGGTGTGACGAGACCCGAGGGACCGGCCATCTTCAAGACCTGCACGACGCTTATCCAGCACGACCGCCGAGGGATCCTCGAGTGAGTGCTTTGGGGTTTGAGAAGCCCTAACCCTGAGCAGCTCCAGCACCGAAGTCCAGCCCCCCAGCATCCACGAGATCTGCGTGGGGCCCTTCTGCTCTTTGCTGCTCACCGCCTTGTCCGGCCACTTGCCTGCTGGTTTGTAGCCCTCCTGACGACGAACCACGACTCCTCCATCGCTGGTCTGGTTGCTCCAGGCTGGTCCTAGCTCCCCTCCAACAGAGGAGCACCCCGGACCCTCCTGGTCCACTCCAGACGCCGTTTTGAATCCACCGCGTGGGCTTGCCTTTGCCAAGGTTTGTTGCCCCAATCCTGGGTCCAGCATCGCCGACAGCAGACACCTTCGTGGGACAGCTCGCACCTCCATCCTGGCCGCCGACAACGCCTCCTGGTCCGAGAGACTGCAGACCCCAGCGTCGCCCACTCACCTGGTCGAAGTGACTTCATCCGGTGCCATCCTGGTGCCCCTCTAATCACTGGCTAGTGATCAAGAACTGAGTCCCCTCTGCTTTCAGGTCGTCTCCATCACTGATCCAGTCTTGGATTCCATCGAACTTCATCACTGGTCGCCTGCCAGCAAACTTCTTCTTTCAGGCTCCATAGAATGTAACGAGGATTCCCGAAGTCTTTTGAACCCTATGCAGCCGCAGCCCCTGGGCTAGGTAACCTGAGCATTTTGGTGCTCCAACGTAGGTTCACTATCTAAGTGTCCAGATCCTTTTTCGTTTTCAGCCTAACTAGTCGGATTCGTCCGATATCTGTAACTTTACGAAATCTAGCATCCATAGACTTTGTCCCGCATCCCGCGTGAGAGTGCACACTCTGCACCCGATCTCCCTTGGCCTCCTGCTCCTAACCTAAAGGTTCAGTAGTGTAGTCCTAGCGATCCTGAAGCCTCTGGATCTTGTTACTTACCTGCTAGTATTTCGCATTCCACTTTTGTAGTATATGGTTTTTCGTGCCCCTCGGGCATTTGTGTAAATTGTGCAACTTAAAGTATTTTCTTAAGAGTTTTGTTATGTGCTTAGCTCCCTGGCTCATAGAGTTCAGGGTAGACTTGTTATGAATAAATATCTTTTATTTTCATAACAACTTGTGTGGTGTCCTTTCACTTGGTGTTCAAGGGGTATATGTGATGGTATAACAGCTGGCTTAACACGCCCTCTAGAGTTTAGCCTAAAGACTGCTCTTGTCCATGCTACTAGGATAGCTGGTCTATAAGGTTGACTTACAACCAATCATCAATAAGGGTCGTTTGGTATGATACACAGTGATCACTAGAATAGTGAGCACTATATATCAGGCCAACTTCTCACACTAGGGACCTGGGGTCCTGATTAGCAGGATCCCAACCAGACTCGTCAAAAAACAGAATACCAGCAAAAAGTGGGGATACCCATGAAAGCAGATGCTACTTTCCAACAGTGTGTATATTAAACTAACTAGGAACAAGATGTTCTGAAACCAGACTCTTAAAAGTTAAGTTCAAAGGGTTCTTTATGTCATTGCCCTTTGATGGGTATGGGCCCAGTGCCAAGTGGTCTCCAAGGTCCTAAAAAATGGTGCTAATGCACTTCGATTCCAGTGGCTTCCAGGGTCTCCTAAGGACAAGGACATAATGTCCTTGCAACTATAAAATAATGTTTTTTATGGGTGAGTTCACTGAAGGAAACTTTTTAGTTGTGAGGCAACACAATGGCAGGGCACACCGTTTTGGCCTAATTACAGATATTTCTTCTTGGGCTTGAGAGGTTTACAAAGAAACAGAAGTCCAACAAGTAGTGTTCAGAGAGTTTTCAGGGTAAAGAGTATGTGGAAGAAGACTGAAGCACAAGTTACTACTTGTGTAACGATATATCTGTAAGAGACATTAGTTAGTGATAGATTCCTTACCTTAGAATATCCCCAGGCGTCAGACTGGATCCGGAAATTTTTTGCGTAGCAATACCCCTGCGTGTTGGTAGGCGTCGTCTGCGGCTCCGCGTCCGTCGTCGGCGTCGTGAGCGCCGGAATGACGTCGTCGGCGTACTTAAACGCCGCCCATGCGCGGAGACGTCAGTTCTGATACACAGCTTTTCCGCGCCAGATACGCAGAGCCATGATAGAACCAACACTGGTGCCATGAAACTAGGGCCCTGAAAGGGGATGACCTTAACCCTAGATATCGGTTCGCAGAACGGGGAGGATGGGTGGGTCGGTAAGGAATCTATCACTAACTAATGTCTCTTACAGATATATCGTTACACAAGTAGTAACTTGTGCATCTGAAAGAGACACGTTAGTGATAGATTCCTTACCTTAAAATAGATACCCCAGCAATACCAACCCCGGTGGTGGGTCTGCGAACCAATATCACACCAGAAAGTCCTGGAGGACGGAACGGCCAAAGAAGCCATCCCTCCGGACTTGACTGTCCAGGCAGTAGTGTCTTGCGAACGTGTGCAGCGAGGCTCACGTTGCTGGCTGGCAAATGTCCTGTAAAGGGACTCCTCGGCCCAGGGCAGTTGTTGCCGTGGCACGAGTCGAATGAGCCCGCAATCCAGCAGGAGGCTCCTTTTTCGCCATGGAGTACCATGCCTGAATACACAAGATGATCCACCGCAAAATGGTACTCTTGTGTACTGCCTTTCCCTTCTTCGCGCCCACGTAACCAACAAAGAGTTGGTCATCCACCCGGAATTGGCGTGTGCGGTCTATGTAATAGGAGAGCGCACGTTTTGGATCCAGGCGGTGGAGCCTCTCTTCCTCTTTCGAGGGATGCGGAGGAGCAAAGAAGGTGGGCAAAGTAATGGACTGCCCGATGTGGAAGGCCGTGACAACCTTGGGCAGAAAGGAAGGTCGTGTACGCAACACCACCTTGTCAGGATGAACAGATAGGAAAGGTGGAACACAAGAAAGAGCCTGGAGCTCACTCACTCTCCTGGCAGAGGTGATGGCGACCAGGAAAGCAGTCTTCAATGTGAGAAGACTGAGAGGACAGTTATGTAGCGGCTCAAAGGGAGCACACATCAGATAAGTGAGAACAAGATTCAAGTCCCACTGGGGCATCACAAAGGGAACAGGAGGAAACATGTGTGTGATGCCCTTCAGAAATCTACTTACAATGGGGGACTTGAATAAAGAAGGCTGATCAGGTAGCCTTAAGAAGGCAGAAAGAGCAGAAAGGTACCCTTTAAGAGTGCCCAGAGCAGAGCCCTGCTGGGCAAGGGAAAGAAGAAAGAGCAGCACTTCCGAAAGGGGTGCAGAGAGAGGATCCACAGCCTTTGCTGTGCACCATGCCACAAATCTGTTCCACCTGCAGGCGTACACCGACTTTGTGGAGGGACACCTGGCTGCCAGAATGATATCACAGACTTCAGGAGGCAAGTCAAATGGCCTCAACTGTCGCCGCTCAATGTCCAAGCTTGTAGGTGGAGACTGGACAGGTTCGGGTGCAGCACCGTCCCCTGCTGCTGCGACAGAAGGTCCTCCCGAAGAGGCAGACGATTCGGGGGATCGACTGACATGCTGAGTAGCTCGGGATACCAGTATCTTCGTGCCCAGTCCGGAGCCACAAGGATAACCTGGGCCCGGTCGCGCCTGATCTTCTTCAGCACTCTGGGCAGAAGTGGTATAGGCGGAAAAGCGTACAACAGACCGCAGCTCCACTCGCGACGAAAAGCGTCGCCGAGCGAGTGCCACCTTGGAAATTCCAACGCGCAGAACTGATGACATTGCGCGTTCTCTTCTGTGGCGAATAGATCTAACCAAGGCTCTCCCCATTGCTGAAAGAGACCTTGCACCACGTCCGAGTTCAGACGCCACTCGTGATCCATCATGCACCGACGGCTGAGTTCGTCCGCCCTGGCATTCAGAGAGCCTGCCAGGTGTTGAACCACCAGGGTCACGCCCTGATGTTCCAGCAATTGCCATAGGCGCAGAGCCTCCTGGCACAGGGTCCACGACCCCACTTCGCCCTGTTTGTTACAGTACCACATGGCAGTGGTGTGGTCGGTGAACACTTGCACTACACTCCCCCGAACAGAGGGGAGGAATGCCTTCAGTGCTAGACGAATCGCCCGCAGCTCTAACATGTTGATATGGAGCCAGGACTACGCCGGAGACCAGAGGCCTCTGATCTCCGCCTCTCCCATATGGCCTCCCCAGCCCTGGAGAAACGCGTCCGTCACAACTACGTGCTCCGGGTGGGGTAGGGAGAGGGATCTGCCACTGACCCAGTCACGGTCCGTGAGCCACCACTGCAGTTGTCTCGCAGTGCCCTCCGAGATCAAGACATGATCGGACAGGTTGCCCTGATGCTGGGCCCACTGAAACTTCAGGTCCCACTGCAGAGCCCGCATTCGCCACCTGGCGTGATGCACCAGAAGGATGCAGGAGGCCATCAGCCCCAGAAGCCGCAGCGTCAACCTGACCGAGACTCAGGATAACGGCTGGAAGATGGGAATCAGAGCCTGAATATCCCGAACCCGCTGTTCGGGTGGGTAAACCCGAAACTGCGCCGAGTCGAGAACTGCTCCGATGAAGATGAGCTTCTGAGAGGGGCACAGGTGTGACTTTGGTACATTGATGGAAAACCCCAGCAAGTGCAGGAGGTCAGCCGTAGTCTGGAGGTGGGTGACGACTACCTGGGGCGAGCCCGCCTTCAACAACCAGTCGTCGAGGTAGGGGAAGACTGACACCCCCTGCCTGCGCAGATGAGCTGCGACCACCGCCATCACCTTCGTGAACACCCGTGGGGCGCTGGTAAGGCCGAAGGGGAGCACGGTAAACTGAAAGTGCTCTTGGCCTACCGTGAACCGCAGGTGACGCCGGTGGGCCGGCAGGACGGGAATGTGGAAATAAGCGTCCTGCAGGTCCAACGCTACCATCCAGTCTTCCGGGTCCAGGGCAGCAAGGACCTGAGCCAAAGTTAGCATCTTGAACTTCTCCTTCCGGAGGAAGCCGTTGACGTTCCGTAGGTCCAAGATCGGGCGCAGGCCCCCTTTGCCCTTCTTGGGTACCAGAAAGTAGTGGGAGTAACATCCACACCCTACTTCTGGCCCAGGAACGCGCTCGATGGCCCTCTTGGCCATGAGGGCCGTGACTTCCTCTTGCAGAAGTTGCAAGCGATCCCCCGACACACGGTGGCATTGCGGTGGCATGGATGGAGGGGATGCCTCGAAGGGGAGGGAGTAGCCCCTTCGGACGATCTGCAGCACCCACCTGTCCGAAGTGACTGTGCGCCAGTGGGAGAGGTGATGGCGAACCCTGCCTCCCACAGGCGTCACATGGGCCTGAAAACTCGGACTAGGAAGGTTTAGAGGCAGGTGCTGCTGCGGGGGGTGCGGACTGGCCTCGCTGTGGTCCCCGACCGCGGCAACATCGGTTTCCATGTCCGCCACCGCGCTGTTGGACATTCTGCGGCGCGTGGCTGGCAGTATGTGTGGGGGCGCCCCTTTGTGGCCACGAAAGGAGCAAAAGGCACCCGATTGCTGGCGTGGGGCCGCGAGGCCCAAGGACTTGGCCTTAGCCCTGGAGTCCTTGAAACGTTCCAGCGCATGGTCTGCCTTGTCGCCGAAGAGGCGACGGCCATCAAAAGGCATGTCCAGTAGCGTGGCCTGGACATCGGGCGAGAAGTTGGCGGACCTCAACCAGGCGTGTCGTCGAACCGCCACTGTCGTTGCCATCGCCCTGCCCAGTGAGTCCGTGGTATCCAGCCCACACCGGATAGAAAAGCGTGCTGCGTCTCGGCCTTCCGCAAGGGCTTGGCCGAGTTTAGCCTGGACCTCCTCCGGGCATTGTGGCAGCACCTCCGCAACGGTGTCCCACAGAGTGTGGGTGTAGCGGCCCAAGAGACAGGCGGTATTCACAGACCGCAGCCCTAAGCTAACAGACGAGAAAACCTTCTTCCCGAACTGTTCGTATCTCTTGGATTCCCAGTCGGGCGGGGCCGACAGGAATGCGGTCTGGGAGTTTGAGGCCTGGATGACCAGACTCTCGGGGGTGGGGTGGGTGGACAAAAAGCATGGGTCGCCTGGGGCCGGGCGGTAGTGTCTGGCTACGTTCCTATCCACAGGCGGACCTGTGGCGGCTTGGACCAAGTGCCGACAAGAACGTCACACAAGGCCTCATTGAACAGCAGCAGAGGCTCACTGGAGCTTGACTGCGGTTTGAGGACCTCTGTGAGGAGGTTAGTCCTCACGGCCGCGACGGGGAGCTTAAGGTTTAAGGCCTTAGCTGCCTTCGTCAACACTACACTATATGTAGAGTCCGCCTCCGAAGCCACAGTCGGAGGTGAGCTAAATCCAGTGTCTGGGGAAGAGTCAAGACCACTGGCCTCCCCAAGCTCATATGTCCAGTCCTGTTGAGACTGGCAATCTAGTGCCAGAGGGTCCTCGGACTCCTCCCGATCTTCCTCGTCACCTGTGTCCTGTAAACCAGGATTAGCAGACAGGGCCTCCTCGTGGAGATAAAAATCTCCAAAGGCCGACGGAATCGGCGCCTGAGTCGGACCGTAGGAAACATTGGGGGCGGCAACCACAGTGGGCGCCGGGGGCGACACCCTTGAGGACGGCGCCAGTGAGGTCGTAGGGTCGACCGGCGACGTCCCGGATCCAGAGACGGATCCGGCGAGGTCCTGCGGCGCCGAGACCGAAGTCGTTGGCGGCGTCGGGGCCGAAGCGCCCGACCCGTTAGAACCTCCAGACGGAACCGTCGGGCCCGAAGGCGCCACTGGAACCGAGTGAGGAGGGAGGGCCCTCATGGCCATGAGGTACCTCTCGACCTCTTCCAGCGTCACGCCCTGCCCAGGGACCCGAAGGTGTGGGGCAGGCGGCGACGCTAGCAACTCCCGCAGAGCCGCGTGGGCGGTGTCGCCCGAGCCCCCGGCCGCATCGTGCGAGTGTCGGGGTGGGTCGGAGGATCGATGACGTCGCTCCGACCGCTCATGCCTCTTACCTGAGGACTTGGAACCAGACGATCGGTGTCCACTTCCGGATCTCCGATGACTCCGACCTCGCGACCTGTCCCTCGACCTCCCGTGGGACCGGGACTGGGACCTGGAGCGGCGCCGGGCCAACTGCCTGAGCTCAAGTCGCTTGCGGGACCGCTCCCGCCTAGCCTTCGACGTCAGGGCCCGGCAGTCGGAGCAGGTTCGATCATCATGGTCGAGGCCTAAGCACTTCAGGCACCGGCGATGGGGGTCCGTGACCGACATGAGTCGGTCGCACTTCGAGCAAGGCCTGAACCCGGGCATCCCTGGCACCGATGGAGTCAAAGACTCGACAAGAAAAGGCGATCAAAAAGATCAAAAAGTTCAGTCAAAAATTGACTGGGGGTAGAGCTTCTTCCAGATCTGCGCTAGCTGGCGCGGAAAAAAGAAGAACTGACGCCAGCGCGCATGGGCGGCGTCTAAGTACTCCGACGACGTCATTCCGGCGCTCACGACGCCGACGACGGACGCGGAGCCGCAGACGACGCCTACTGACGCGCAGGGGTATTGCTACGCAAAATTTTTCCGGATCCAGTCTGACGCCTGGGGATATTCTAAGGTAAGGAATCTATCACTAACGTGTCTCTTTCAGATACAAACATCTTCTGCTCGCACCACTTACCCCATAGGGGAAAAGAAAAAGATTCAGCGTTAATGGCTGCCTAGACTTGTGAGCCTGTTCAGTAATGCCCTGCAACTTCAGTACGGTTAGAGAAAGCTAGTCATTGGCTGTGACCTGTCTTTGTTTCAATTCGTTTTAATTGCTCTAGAGGTGCTGTAGATATAAAATCAAGTCTCGTTTAAACTGAACCAGTGAACTTATGATTGATACAATAGATCTTGCAGCTTCCTTTCCAGGTGCAAGACTTGACCTGAATTTTTCCATTAGTAATACTTCTCATCAGACGGGTGGCACACTCAGATTTAATAATGAGTCTGGAAACTCCTCCAAAAGCAATGTAATAGAGGTATAGTAGGTGCTCCCCACTGGTAACACCATGCCCATCTGGTTATATCTTTTCCCCTAAAGGTAAAAGATGTAAAGGAAGGAGTCAACCATAAAACATACCATTAACGTAAAAATCATCCTCCAGGTGTGAGGTGGGATGGTCATAAAGAATCTACAAACAATATATCAATGTTATACAAGTTAAGAATCCTGTTCTTCTAACAGATACCCGTTCCGTAAACACTACTCCCATAGTATCCTTGAAAGAGGAGGGCTGAGAATATTGAAGTTGTCAGTCCAACTGAGATTGCTACTGCTTTTCCTAAACAAGACAATGATGATAATTGGTATAGACACAGAGCAAAGAAGCTGTTCGCCGATGGTTTAAACCGAACATTGCTCAAAAGGCCAGAATGTGACAGCAGTGCCTCTATTGAAATAAGCCTTGATAACTATCAGGGGCCTGCATAACCTCTAACTCAATAACACTATAAATACAGTTATAACAGTATAATACAGTTCAAGAATAAAAACCATCTGGAAAGGGTCTGTAAATCGAGAATGACTGTGCTTACGGTATCTATTGGAAGAACCTTATTGTGGACCTTAGGAGTAGCTAAATGATCATAGGATCAAGGTTACAGGTTAGTATGCCACCACATCTTCTCATTCTGTCTGCCAAGCAGTTTTAATTATGAAAAATATCCATGATACCGGTCTATATATCTAGGCACCTAGAATGTAGTCCAAGACACCAAATTATTTGCTTATTTGAAAACATTGAGAATGATTAGAAAATGAATGTCTAGGCCCACTTTCACAGAATCAGTTTAGAGTATGCTCTCTAACTCATTCACACAATTCATTGAATGTTTAAAATGGAATTAAAAGACATCATATAAGTTACCTGTGATGAAAACAAATGCAATGTACATCAGAGCTATATATTGTTTTTTACTTTTCAAAGAGAAACTGATAGGGTTAATATGGTTTAAAGTGAACCAATCTCAAATGTTACCATCAACCTTCGAATTTTGTTTTTGACAGCTATTCTTAGATGAGCCCTGTGGGTTTTTTATTGAGTCACTAGTTAATATTGCACTAAGAATAAAAATCTTTGTGATTTATTTCTGTATCACTGTATCAATTCAAATGTTCTTCCCATGCTAAAATTAGCTAACATTCACACAATCAGGTTAAGAATAGCACATTCGTGCGGGTGGAAAAAAAACATCACACTAAATAAAAACCAACAAACTATAAGAATTTGAATTCACGCTAATACTATAGTTAGGGACACTTTGTTAACTGTGAAAACATTTAAGACAGCAAATCTTGTATATTAAATCCAATCACTGACTGAAATTAAAATCCAATGAAGATCGAAGGGAAGACAGATATAGGTTAATCCTTACATGGATGATCCAAGTGTTACTCCTCCCCACATCATGAACTGCTTATTGGAAAGAATAGGAGGAACAGGTGAAGAAACTGATGAAGGTTCAGTAGTTTTTGTAGAGGCATTCTCTGTCGAGCCTTCCAACATCACTTCATACTGCGGTCCAGAAGGTTTCACATATATTATGAGCACACTTCAAAACAAAAGACAATCTGTATTAAGAAATGACAAGGTTTTCATGATTTTGTAATGCATACTAGGAATTAAATAAACCTAAATAAACCAGATTAAACACAGGTACCTGAATTAACTTAATTATTTAAACGCTGAACTTTGTAAGAATTACTTAAAATTACAAATCTGGGTCGACCGGTATTCCTGCAGCCGTCGTCGCCTCTCTCCCGCCCCCGCCCGGAACGAATTTTGCGTCGACTGACCAGAGTCCGCGAATTCAGGTCCGCAGCCCCTACTCCTGCCACAGCCTTCTCCCTTCTGAAAACCCTAAGCAAGTTCATCGCCCACCATGTCCCTGCTTCAGTTTTTACTGGAGCCAATCACCTGCCATGCCTGGAACAAGGATCGCACTCAGATTGCCATCAGTCCCAACAATCACGAAGTTCACATCTATAAGGAGAGTGCAAACCAGTGGGTGAAGGCTCATGAGCTAAAGGAACATAATGGCCACATTACAGGGATTGACTGGGCCCCCAAAAGTGATAGAATTGTGACAGGTGGATCAGACCGGAACGCCTATGTCTGGAGTTAGAAAGATGGCATGTGGAAGCCGACCTTGGTGATCCTGAGAATAAACCGTGCTGCTACCTTTGTGAAATGGTCATCTCTGGAAAACAAGTTTGCCGTTGGCAGTGGTGCCAGACTTATATCTGTGTGCTACTTTGAGTCAGAAAATGATTGGTGGGTGAGCAAACACATTAAGAAGCCCATTTGTTCCACTGTGCTTAGTTTAGACTGGCATCCCAACAACGTTTTGCTGGCAGCTGGATCCTGTGATTTCAAAAGCAGGGTTTTTTCTGCTTACATTAAAGAAGTGGTGAAAAGCCAGCCAGCACACCATGGGGATCAAAATGCCTTTTGGCCAGTTGATGACAGAGTTTGGAGGTGCCGGAAGTGGAGGATGGGTGCACAGTGTCAGTTTCCCTGCCAGCGGAAACCGCCTTGCATGGGTCAGCCATGACAGCACCGTGTCTGTTGCTTCAAAAAACTATGATCCTTTCACAGTTGAAGACGGACTACCTCCCTCTCCTGAGTGTGACATTTGTCTCCGAGAACAGCGTGGTGGCAGCTGGCCATGACTGCTGCCCTATGCTGTTCAGCTGTGATGATCATGGCTCACTGACCTCCATTTCCAAGCTAGACATTCCAAAACAGAGAATTCAGCGAAACATTTCTGCGATGGAGCGTTTCAGAAATATGGACAAGAGGGCCACAACTGAGGACCGCAACCCGAACATGGAGACATTGCATCAAAACAGCATTGTGAGAAGTTGGACTGATATATAGTGCTCACTATTCTAGTGATCACTTTGTATCATACCAAACGACCCTTATTGATGATTGGTTGCAAGTCAACCTTATAGACCAGCTATCCTAGTAGCATGGACAAGAGCAGTCTCTCGTCTCGAACAGTGACTGAGTCAGGGGGAGGTTTCCCCCTGACTCAGTCACTGTTCGAGACAACGACGGACAGAGCGGGGTCTCACATATCCTGAGCCAGGTCCAGGAAGAGGTGAGGTCCACTCCCCGGACACACTGGACACTACTAAGACACCAGGTGCCGAAGAGAGGAGTTTATACAGATGAGGGAACATTATATCCTTTACTGTTGTGTTTCACTTGTGTGTTTTTTCATATAGTTTTTCACACTTCTATTCACTTACAAGCAGTAGCATTAATATAGAACAGAGACCCTGACGAAAGCCTGGGGAATCTCCAGTTGTGGCTGAAACATGTTGGTCTTTTCGCAGCTATTTGTGTGTACTGCGATGATTATGTTACACTGTTCTTGTTTTTAAATTGGAAGGGGCTGACGTTTATTAAAATAGGATTTTGTTAAGTTCCCTATCCTTTTTTAACCACCACATATATTATTTTTGCACTGCACATTCCCATCATATCAACACCATGTGGTACAACCGAGTGATTGTGGGTCGTTACCCCGAACCGGTTATCAGGGTATGCTGGTGGTCTCAATGATCAAGAGACACAATACCCGGTAAGGATTACCAGATGAGAATATTGATCCATACAAGACTTTGATGGGAATCCTCAACTAAGGGTGACTTACAGTTGCCGGTGTTTTGCATTCTGGTGATATGGTTTGTTAGTTCTGCTTATTTTCTGTTCCTACGCACACGAGTTGGCATAGGTACAATACTATAGAATCACTCTGTAAGGAACCTTAAGTTTGTTGCTATCCTGTTTCTCATAATTCAAAAGCAGTGATTGCATAGGATTGGGCTGATGATCTGCATGTGGCCAGTGAGGAGGATTAAAATTTTCCTAAATCCAACATAACAAAGTTCTATTTGAGGTCTCAGCTTAAAATATATTTGTAAGTGGTAACGTGTTTTCAGTATACATTTTGCGTGCTTATGTAGATTTTATTTGTTTGTCACCCCTTTGCCGCCCCTGATGTACCTACTGCTTGTAGAACAAATTACTTGCCTTTCGTAACGCCTTATCTGGGAGCGACTATCTAGCCACAGATTCCTTGCCTCATAATATTCCCCAGGCGTAAGACTGGATAAAGATGTTTATAAAGCAGTACCTCTGTGCGAAGATAAGTGGCGTCATTTTACTCTGCGTCAAGGGGATTAAATGTTTGTAAAGGACGACTTCCAGCTGAAGCACTTCTGTGAATGGGTTCGTTTTGACTACTACTGCGGATAGCTGAAGGTTTCAGGCCTCAGCCACCCTATGCACCACCATAGTTAGAGGCCCACTTCTCTGTAGCCACGGTAGGAGGAGAGACCGAGCTAGGATCAGGTGAGGTGTCTAACGGACTGGTCTCCACTAGGTTCTCATACTAGTTGGCCTCATTATGATTGAGGAGATGCTGGTATCCATAAGGGTCCTTAGGCTCCTCCCATTTGTCTCCTTCTCCAGGCCTGTCAAATTAAAAAAGCACTAGCTTCGATGGAGAGCATGGTCCAGGCGTACCGGTCTGGCTTCATATTTGAGTCGGTAATTATTATGGGGCTGGCACCACCGTAGGACATCGGTAGCACTGGACTAGGCTCTGAGGAAGGTCTTTTTCTTGCAGGCGGCTCCGTTTCAGATTCAGCAAAGAAGCAATGGGGCCCGACTGGCACGGAGGATGAAGCTGCGAGCGATGATTCAGTGGGAGCCCCTTCCAAGCCCATAGGGCCTGAAGGTGCTCGCGAGGGGCCAGGCCGCTCAAATACTAGGTGCATGGCCTCAAAATTCCTTATGCTGGATAGGGGAGGGGTTGCTCTGGGAAAGTCAGGGAAGAGTGGAGTGGACCCTGACTCATGCTCTGCCGAAGTACGAGGACTGGAGTGTCAATGCTTTCACAACGCGTCAAAAGACTTTGACGGGTAGGGTGAAGTCTAAGGCCTCTTCGACTTCATGTTTGTGGGACATACCCGACTTCGCTTGCAAACTTCAAGAGTGACGACGTTCGTGGGTGTGGCCTTGTCTGTGTCATCTGAAGTTGAAGAGCTTGAAGGATTGCTCCTGCAGCGGCTTTGGGTGCATGATGCAGCAGTCCTTGCAGGTCTTTGAGTGGTAGTCCCTCTCCATGAACCAATAACACACCAAGTGTGGATCTGTCACAGATATCTTCTGTAACAGGTACCGCATGGTTTGAAACCACAAACTTTCTTAGGGGATATTCCTTTAAGCAATGAAAATTGAGTAAATAGGCAATCAAAAAATGACTAAAGGTAGCTCTGAATGGATCAGCAGTATCTGGCCTGGAAAGTAGTGAACTGACAACAGTGAGTCAAGTGGCACCTATACGTGTAATGGGCTTTTAATTTCTGGCATTGCCTACGAGGAGGTAAACTAAGCCACCAACCAGCGGGCAGGAATACTGTTCAAAAAGAACAAGTTACTTACCTTCAGTAACGATATATCTGTAAGAAACATAGGTTAGTTATGAATTCCTTACCTTAGAATTACCCCAGGTGTAAGACTGGATCCGGAGAATCTTTTCGTCAGCAGTACCCCTGCACATTAAAAGGTGGTGTCGGTCGGCTCAGTGTTCGTCGATAGCGTCGTGGTCACCAGGATGACATTGCAGTAGCTACGTAGATGCCGCCCTCGCGAGCTGACTTCAGTTTGTTTACACGGCATTCCACACCAGAAGCTCAGTCAGGCAAGACACTGACCACTGGTGCACAAAATTAGGGTCCTGAAAGGGATTCCCCGACCCTAGAAGTCAGTTCATAGAACGGGGAGGTTGGGTTGGGTAATAAGGAAGCTAAAACTAACCAATGTTTCTTACAGATATATCGTTACCAAAGGTAAGTAACTAGTGCATCTGAAAGAAACAGTTATAGATCCCTTAGCTAAGAATAGATACTCCAGCAATACCAGCCCCGGAGGTGGGTCAGCGAACCAAGTTCACAAAAGAAAGCCCTGGAAAAAAGAACGGTCAAAAAGCGGTCTCTCCGGACTTGGCTGTCCAGGCAGTAGTGTCTAGTTAACATGTGCAGAGATGCCCACGTAGCTACCTGACAGATGTCATTGAGGGGGACTCCTCGTCCCAAAGCAGTAGTAGCTATCGTCCACCTGGAAGAATGGGTGCACAGCCCCACTGGAGACTCCTTCTTTGCCAAGGAACAGCAAGCCTTAATGCACAAAACGAACCACCTAGAGATGGCCCGTTCGTGCATGGCCCGACCTTTCTTGGCACCCACGTAGCCCACAAAGAGCTGGTCATCCACCCGTAAGGGTTTTGTGCGATCCAAATAAAAGGAAAGCATCCATTTTTGATCCAGACGGTGGAGCCTCTCTTCTTCTTTTGAAGGATGTGGAGGTGGAAAGAAGGTGGCCAAAGTGATGGTTTGGCTAATGTAGAAAGAAGTAACCACCTTGGGAAGAAAGGAAGGTCTGGTTCTTAGTACAACCTTGCCTGGATGAACAGCCAGAAAAGGACTTTTTGAAGAAAGAGCCTGGAGCTCACTCACCCTGCGAGCAGAGGTGATGGCAATCAAAAAAGCAGTCTTTAAGGTAAGAAGACTAAGAGGACAGTTATGAAGTGGCTCAAAGGGATCACACATAAGGAAAATCAGAACCAAGTTCAAGTCCCACAGAGGCATTACGAAGGGAATAGGAGGAAAAAGATTAGTAATGCCCTTGAGGAAGCAACTTACATAGGGGACTTGAAATGAGAAGGCTGATCAGGAAGCCTAAGAAAGCGTGAAATGAAACCGAGAGCTAGCCCTTAACAGTGCCCAGAGCAGAGCCCTGCTGGACCAAAGAAAGAAGGAACAAGAGAACCTCAGAAAGAGGGGCAGAAAAGTTATCCAGAGCCTTTGCTGCACACCATTCCACAAATGTGTTCCATCTCAGGTGTATACTGTGAGAAGTTGGACTGATATGCAGTGCTCACTATTCTAGTGATCACTATGCATCAGTCCAAACGACCCTTATGGTGATTGGTTGTAAGTCAACCTTAGACCAGCTATCCTAGTAGCATGGATACGAGCAGTCTTCGGGCTAAACTCTAGAGGGCGTGTTAAGCCAGCTGTTATACCATCACATATACCCCTTGAACACCAAGTGAAAGGACACCACACAAGTGTTATGAAAATAAACAGTGTATTTATTTTAAGTCACAACAGCCCTGTACTCTTTATGAGGACAGGGTACTAAGCACACAACAAAACTCTTAGGAAAATACTTCAAGTGCACAATCTACACAAATGCCCGAGGGCACAGAAAGTTTAGTGTTCTCGGGCGAACCCGATAAGGTAAGTCGGAAGCGACAGTGACTCTGGACCCTTTAGATAATGAGGCTATGCTGGGGCACCGAAATGCCGAAGTTACCTAGCCCAGGGGCTGCGGCGGCATAGGTCTTTACAGACGTCGGGAATCCTCGCTGACGAACCAGGAGCCTGAAGGAAGGAGTTGCTGGCAGGCGACCAGTGAAGAAAGTTCGAAGAGATCCAAGCCTGGATCGAAGATGGATGACACCTAAAAGCAGAGGGGACCAAGTTCGTAACTACTAGCCAGTAGTCAGAGGGCACCAGGAGGGCACCGGATGGTAGTCACCTCGACTAGGTGAGTGGGCGACGCTGGGCTCTGCAGTCTCACGGACCAGGAGGCGTTGTCGGCGACCAGGATGGAGGTGCGAGCTGTCCCACGATGGTTGATGCTGTCGGCGTCGCTGGGCCCAGGATTGGGGCAACAAGCCTTGGCAAATTCAGGGCCACGTGGTGGACTTAAAATGGCGTCTTGAGTGGACCAGGAGGGTCGGGGTGCTCCTCTTTCAGAAGGGAGCAAAGGCCAGTCTGGAGCAACCAGACCAGCAGCGTTGTTGTCGTCGGGCGTCGTCGAGAAGGCCACAAGCCAGCAGGCTAGTAGCCAGACAACGTCATGAGCAGCAAAAAGGAGAAGGGCCCCACGCAGATCGTGGAGATGCTGGGAGGCTGGACTTCGGTGCTGGAGCTGCTCAGGGTCGGGGCTTCTCGGACCCCAAAGCACTCACCAGAGGATCCCTCGGCGGTCGTGCTGGATAGTAGTCATGCAGTTCTGATGATGGCCGGTCCCTCGAGGTCTCGTCGTACCCACGGATCTCAGCTGAGCTGACGATGCGGGTAGAGGTCAGAGGTGCCAGGGAAGCCGGGTCTCGTCGAGCTGGGCAGTCGGATTCCGGAGGAATGACGTGCAGTAAACCGCAGAGTTCTTAGATGGTGCCTGCGGATGCAGGGTGACTACTCCTTAGCCACAAGGGAGAAATCTTGAGAAGAGTCGAGAGTTCCTTTCGTAGAAAGTAGTTTCTTGATTCAAAGATGATCTAATTTGGAAGGGTCCCCGCTCCTGCCTTTATCCTAAAGAAAGGGGTGGGTACGCGACTAGGTCCTGCCCTAGGGGTGGGACCAGGAAGGGGGGTGGTTACATCCCTCTCTCATGCCGGACTTTCCCCAGGCCAGGGGCTGGTGTGCCCCTGGAACTGGTTCTAGCCGGCAGATGCGTAGTGAGCACCGGGGTTCCACTCCGCAGTCACCTTCCTGTAAAGCCCTGCCTACCCAGGATACACAAAACCCTGTCTGGGATGGTGCGAGCACCGCCCCGGACAGGAAACCCTTTGTCCAAGCTCTCCTCGCTGGAAGGACTCCCAGCAGCAGGAGGTCAGACTCGTGTCTGTGGTGGCAGCATCCATTTTGTGGAGCTGAGGCTTCAGTTAACTTTAACCGGGGTTCACAGTTACGTACATGTCGTGTCCCTCTAGAAGGGCGGAATGCTAACCCCGTCGCCAGCATTGGCGAGGGGTTAGTATCCCAATTCGTATGACACCTTACTCGACATGTTTTGATAAAGCGATACCAAAGTTAGCATTTAACCGCGAGGATTATAATGCACTTAAGAGTATATGGTACGCGATATCATGGAACAGCTATTGGGACTTGGTTCCGCAAGCTGCAACCGGGCTCAGCTCATGCCAGAGCACCAATTCACACGATTCCAAGCACTCTGCCTTCAGGATTGTCAAGGCCTGCCATAGGAGTGACTGATAGGGATCCGTGTGTCCATTTTCGGTGTTAGATATAGGTATACTATATCTAAAGCAATGGGCGAGTACACCACCTTGCCCCAGCTGTCGCGCAGCCAGTTGTGTCAGATTTAGATGGCCATCCAGGGGTGGCATAATACATGCTTCAGCCCCTGGTAGGCCCTGGGTACACCGATGCCCTGAGTGACAGGGTCTGACAAGGTGGCCCTGTTCCAATTGGGTAATGCACCTAAGGTACACATGTCAATTTAGTGAGAGAACAGCTAGGCTGTGGGTCTGATTGGCAGGCCCACATCCAGAGAAAGTCGTAAACCAGTGAAACAAAAGCAAAAAATCTGGGTGATCATAGGATTGCAGACCCTACTCTCCTACATATACCATCTTAGTGGAGGGACGCCTGGCTGCCAAGATAACATCACAAACTTCAGGAGGCAAGTCAAACGACATCAACTGCCGCCGCTCAATCTCCATGCAAGGAGGTGGAGGCTGGACAGGTTCGGGTGTACGACCGTCCCCTGCTGCTGCGACTTACCCGTCCCCTGCTGCTGCGACTGAAGATCCTCCTGAAGAGGCAGTCTAATCGGCGGATCGATGGTCATGTGTAGCAGCTCGAGATAGACTCTTCATGCCAATTCGGCAGCCACGAGAATGACTTAGGCCCGGTTAAACTTGATCTTCTTCAGCACTCTGGGCAGGAGAGGTATAGTCAGAAAGGCATATAGAAGACCGCAACTCCACTCGCGACGAAAAGTGTCGGCTAGCGAGTGATGCCTTGGAAATTCCAATGTGCAGAATTGCTGACATCAATCTCTTCAGTGGCGACTAGATCTCACCAAGGTTCTCCCCACTGCTGAAAGAGGCCTTGCGCCACCTCCGAGTGAAGACGCCATCATGATCCATCATGCACCTGCGTCTGAGTTAGTCTGTCCTGGCATTCCGGGAACCTGCCAGGTGTTGAACCACCAGGGATATGCCCTGATGTTCCAGCCATGTCCAGAGCTGGAGAACCTCTTGACATAGGGTCCACGACCCCACCCGCCCTGTTTGTAGCAGTACCACATAGCGGTGGTGTTGTCCATGAACACCTGCACTACTCTCCCCAGGCAGGGGGAAGGAATGCTTTTAGTGCAAGCCAGATAGCCCGTAGGCCAGAAGGTTGATGTAGAGCTCTGACTCGGCCAAAGACCAGAGGCCTCTGATCTCCGCCTCCCCCATGTGACGCCCCGTCCCATAAGTGTTGCATCGGTCACCACTGTGAACTTTGGTTGAGGAAGGGAGAGGGACCTATCCTCGGCCCAATCCTGATTCGTAAGCCACCACTGCAATTGGTGTGCAGTGCCCTTTGAGATCTGGACGCAATCGGACATGTTCTCCTGATGTTGAGTCCACTGGAACTTCAGGTCCCACTGCAGCGCCCGCCTATGCCATCTGGCACTGGTCACAAGCAGGATGCAGCAGGCCATCAGGCCCAGTAGCCTGAGAGTCATCCTGACCTATATGCGGGATAGATGCTGAAATATCAGAATCATAGCCCGAATATCTCAGACTCGCTGTTCTGTGTTTTCATTTTCCGTTCAGTCTTTCCGACATACACCCGCCCACAGGGGCATTTGACGACATATATTATGTTTTCAGAATCACAAGTGCTATAGTTCTGTAGAAAAGATTACTCTACAAGGCTTTCAGAACATAAGAGCAGAATAAGAACAGGCAATGTAACATCTCCATTGGCTACACATTGTAAAGAAAGTAGGCAAACGATAGCGCAACTCAAATTCCAAATCATTGAGCAGGTGGTTAAATCACCTGGATTTGACAATTCAAAGAAGCTTCTCCAACGGGAAGTATACTGGATCAAACGTATTAAAACTTTAAATCCTACTGGACTTAACAACAAATTAGAGAGGTCGTGTTTCCTCAAATACGTTCTTTCTCATCTCCTAAATCAATCTTAACTATATAAACATTCATATCTCAACATCACCCACTTTCACATACTTTTATTTAATGTTAATGATTACCTGTTTAAACATAGCATAATTAAAGTATTGCTATATGTATTTCTTGATGTATTTCATATGAATTATAATGTATATATTTTAATTTTCAGAATATAATTGTGTACGTATTCATCATTGAGCTTTAAGTTGAGAATCAGAACCAGAGTTAGAGCTAGTCCTTCATTTATTTTCATTAATAAGCATTAGAGATGAGGCAAGAAATGAGTCTGTCCTTTATTCCGGTAGATCTCAATTCATTGATCTGAACACCCCGGTAATTACATTAGGACTTCAGGATCTCTCTAAATTCCTTAAAGTATGATGCCAGGAAAGATTATTTCGCGGACGTTTCCCTTGCGCCACCAGTAATTATTTTCATATCTTGCTTACAGCATACTATTGTATAAAACAGACTAGTTATCTTCATTTTTCTGATTTTAAACATCAGATATACACATATCCAAGCATTTCTTGCTTCTTTACGGAGCTCCGTACTGACACAGTCCGTTTTATGATCCAACGCTTCTGATCATGTGATGCGGAAGTATGATTTCAACACTTGAAGTTCGGAAGCTTCATGGCGTCTGACGTCAGTGTCAGGAACGGAGGATTTCTTTAGCGGACTATTAAACCATAGGTAAGAAAGTGACCCAGAAGGCGGATATATTTCATTTTGTGAACCTCCCAAAAAGTTTGGTTGGTAACAGGCCGTTTTTTCGATTTTATTCTCAGACTATCCTAGAACTGTTGTACTGGCTTAAAACCTATCTGAACACGATTCTAGGTAAGAGTATGGCTAATTACATTTATCTCGCTCCTTTGTTCGTCGGATTGTGTGATTGTCACAAGGGTTTATATAATCTTGCAGCTTGACTAGTACTGTGGAAGCCAGCGATCGTCCTATCTTGACAAGAACTCACTTAGTGAAACGAAGGTACATAGGATTTGATATATCACGTATTTGAGTTGAGTAAGAATTCTTTTTGGACTTTTGTTTATTTTGTGGTTTGTTTTGCAGTTGTTTTATGTAGGGAAGCATTGAGGACTTCAAGTAAGTTGTGGCTTGATTTTGCGTGATACACAGGTGTTGGTGATTGGGCATGGAATTAAATTGACTTGAATAGAGTAGAATCTTATGAATGAATTCTTTCTTGTGAATGATTTGGTCTCATGATATATTTTCTTTTACAGCTATACCCCTGAAGAAGAGACTAAGGTCTCGAAATGCATTCGGTGTGAAGTTAAAATGTGTATTTTGATTTTGTATGTAAAACATGGAATTGCTTAAATGTAATTGAAAAGTTTTTTTGATGTAAATTACTTCAACAATTTTTGATGGAAATATAAAAGCTTTATGAATAAGCAAATGAGAAAACGAATTGAACAGTTTATTGCAAAAAATAACTTATGTGTTGGTGCATGTTGTAGTCCCAGTCGCCCATGTGGGGCTGGGCCTCTATCATTCATAAGAGTGGACTGGACATCCCCGGAAAAAAGTCTACCTGAACCAGGCGTAGCATCGAAGGGCTCCGACGTGGAAATCGTCCTGCCTAGTGACTGTATCCAGCCCACAGTGGATGGTAAACTTTACTGTGTCTCTACCTTCGGCAATTGCATGGGAACGTACGGGCACTGGGGCAGCACTTGTTCTACCATTTCCCAAATGGAGAGGGTGTAACGTGCCTACAGATAAACTGTGAATACCAACTGCAGTCCCAAGCTGGAGGAAGAAAACATCTTCCCAAGATGGTCCAGCTTTTTGGATTCCCTATCAGGTGCTGAGTTAGGGAACACGCCTTTGGAGGTGGAGGCTTGGACCACAAAGCTCTCAGGGATGGGGTGTTGGGAGAGTAAAGTGAGGTCGCCCGGGGCTGGGCGGTGTTGGGCAATCATTTTACCCACAGAAGCCCGTGTTGGGCTTGGACCAGGTGTCCAAAAGGATGTCGGTGAGGGCTTCATTAAACGGTAGCAGGTGCTCCGAGGCGCTCGCTGCCGGTTGAAGCACCTCTGTCAAGTGGTTAGTCCCGACTGCCACCATAGCTAGCTTGAGGGCACCGGCCGCCTTATGCAACACCACGGCGTAAGACGCTTCCTCCTCCATAGCCATAGTAGGAGGAGACAACATGCCAAGGTCTGGTGATGTATGCAGACCACTGGCTTCCCCCAGTTCTCTCTTCAGTCCGGTTCATAACCCAACTGGTCAGCTAAAGGGTCTCCAGACACCTCCCAGTCCTACTTACCCTGCTCTGGATGCCAATCCGGTCTAAAAGAGCTAGTTTAGAACAAGGGCACACAAGTGCCCGTCAGCGCTGGATCCGGCGTTGGTCGACGATGGTCCGGCTCAGTGTCTACCTCAAGGTGGAGGCCGGGGTTGACATCGGCTGGGGACACAACCGGCGTTGGCTGCAGACATGGTGCCGGTGGATTTGGCTCCAGGGCAGGTGTAATCAGGTCGACCGGCGCCGATCTGGATCCAGGAATGGATCCAAGGGGACCCTGCGGTGGCTAGGCCGGAGCCGCCGGTGTCGCAGCCCGAGGGCCCCCAGTTGAGTCAGCGTGGCCTGAAGATGCGCCGGGGGAGTAGGACTGCCCAAATATGGCATGCATTGCTTCATAAAATTAGCGAAGCTGGGAAGGGTCGCTCCTGGTCCCGGAAAGGGAGGGAAACTCTGAGTCGACCTTTCGGGGTCAGCACGCAGAGCCGAGGGAGGGGCACCACCCGCATCCCTCGTCGCGTGGGCCAACCTCTTGGGAGAAGTCGAAGAGCGACGATTCTTCTTCAACTTCTTCTTATGCTTCGACTTACCTGAGGAGTGCGAAAACTTGGAAGACTGGTGGTGGTGACTCTGCGACCAGTCCCACGACCTCCCACGTGACCGGAACCTCGAACCGCGTGGAGCCAACTGCCGGGCCTCGAGAAGCTTTCAGGACAGCTCCCGCAAAGACTTCGGACTCATGGTCTGGCAGTCGGAGCCTGACTTGAGATCGTGGTCGCGCTCCAGGCAGAAAAGGCACACGCAGTGCGGACCAGTCACCAACATCAATCGGCTACAGGAGCCGCAGGTTTTGAAACCGGGCATCCCTCGTGCACCAGCAGTCGAAGACTCAAAAACAGTGCAGACAAAAGTCGCCAAAAAGGTCAGTCAAAAAATGACTGGAGGTACTGTTCTCTCCGCATCTATGCTGGCTGGTGCCGAAAAAGAAAGAACTGACGTCAGCACGCTAGGGCGGCGTCTAAGTCTCTACCGCAAAGTCATCCTGGAGACCACGACGCCAATGACTAAGCAGAGCCGACCGACGTCACTTTTCGACGCGCAGGGGTACTGCTGACAAAAACATTCTATGGATCCAGTCTGAGGCCTGGGGGTAATTTTAAGGTAAGGAATCTATAACTGTTTCTTTCAAATCTACGGGATCCAATCTGACATCAGGGGAACATTCTACGGTAAGGAATCCGCAGCTAGAAGTCTCTGTCACGTATACGAAAATTACTCAGAGCTAATGAACATAAACAGAAATCAGGTGTTATTCCACATTTCATCAGTGTCGCTAAAACCATACAAAGTGCTTGCTGGTGTAAAACCGTTTTGCATTTGGGAGCTAAAGCAGAAAGAATACTTCTATAGAATTAAAAAGGCCTTGCAAGGATCAGTAAATCTAAGTGATAACCTGTGACCAAAAGAGGATTGAAAAACTTTGTGTTGAGTAAATAACACAAAAGGGGGTGCTTAAAAGTCTCAATAATAAAACCAAGAGGCAATTTGGCCAGAGATGGCAAAATGCATCTGGATAATAACATAACTAGGGAATTGGCCAGCCTAGAGATTGCTAAACTGCATCTGGATAATAAAGTAATTAGGGAAACTTGGGAGAGGGCAACAGAGCTAAAAGTGTACATTTTTATTAATTTCTTACTGTCTTTTACGTCAATGATTTGCACATTGACAGTTATTTAAAATGGATTTATGATGGTGTTGCATTGTTTAAAAAAAACATTAGGGGATTTACTTTATTCTTTACAATAAATCCTTAAAAATAATATTTGACAAACATGTGTGCAAGAAAGAAGCCTTTTTTCGAAATGCCCTTTGCATCACATGCTCAAGTGGGCACCCACAAATTCAAAAGTGTGAAAATAAACCCTTCTCCTAAACACACTATCTGGTGTACATTTTGAAAATACACAGATTTCCTTCATATCCATTTTTCACTCATGTTTTTCCATATGAATTGCTATACACTCAGTAGACAATGAAAAACCACTGTAAGGTGGAGCACAGACTTCTGGGTACCCTGGGTTTTTGGAGAACCTACAAACCCTATATATTCCCACGACTAACTGTCTAGCGGACGTAACAATATTTGCTTTTGTAAACAGGTCATTGTGACAAGAAGTTACAGATGAAATGTCACTAACGGCTGTTGTTACTTAGTTATTTTAAATATTGCTTTTATTTAAACAGCTAGTTTTTGTGGAAAAACCTTTAGGGAACTACTGTTATGTAAGTTCTAAAATGTATGTGTTTTCCTGCATCACCCATTGGTTTCACATTGGTTTCCACCACTAACTGGAAGTAGGTTGGAACTGCAACATTAGGAAATATACACTACCTCTTTGGACAATGCCAAAACTTTTGCTAAAAAAAAATATAGTTTCTTTAATATAGCTCTGCTTAATTGTGAAAACTTTAAAGATGAGGAATATAGGACAGCAAACCTTGCATTGATGTCATTTTTAGAAAAAATATGCTTTCTTGTGCAGCACTTTTTCAAAATTCTCTCCAAAAACCAGACTGTTTCTATATTTTGGCTATTTTCTCTGTTGTTGTTGCGGAAGAGGAGGTAAAAATAAAAACCTTGCCTGATTATCGGGCCTCTCCTCTGTCGTCCCTCCTTCGTCCCTCCAGCCAGAACAGGGAAGCAAGAAGCACCCACATCACAGGCTCCCCTGAGAAGCGCTGTGATTGGTCTGAGCGCCGTGGGTCGGCATTCAGCCAGGGAATGTTCCTAATGTAGGCTGTAATGCAGCCTGCATTAAGAGCAGGGAAAGTGCGCATGAATGTTTGGCGCATTAATGTCTGGCCCAATATTCATGCGCAGGTTGGGAGTCAAAACTATTCCTGCCCTGCCCTGCTCTGTAAGCAGAGCAGCCTCGCCTGCCCACAACAAGTTATCATTTTAGGTTTTCTTTAGTTCACTGCTGCAAGCAGTGGGGCAACGCTCCTCCGCCTCAGCGGAGGAGCTGCCACTGTACCTAAATAAGAACTGAAATTGTAGTCAGCAGCAATGTTACACTGTGACTAAAACAATTTGTGAGAACCTTGTTAAAAATATAAGATGAAATAGCTCACATTCTAAATGGGCACCCAAGTTACAGGCAAAATCAATAGTCGGTATGTTTAAGGAAATGAAACAAAACACATTCAAAAAACACTTCTTGAAACACATTTGTCATTGACCAAGAAAGGAATATCTTTTAGGCAAGGGCACAGGGTGTTTACTGTCCCTCAAAGCGAATGGAGCCATTAGGAAAAGGGGGCTGGCCTATAACCTCCTGCTGGATGTTGTGGAGGGCAGAAGCCATTCCAGGTTTTTAATTGTGGTGTTGGTCTTGCAGTCTTCTCTATCATATTATAAAACCAGGACTATATGTCCCAAAATGCAAAGACAAAACCTGAACTGCATGGGGTGCTGATCCAGAGAACTCGGAAACTTGAGGACTCCGAAGTAGTCTACCTTTAGAAAACTCCATTACTATCCTAGTCTACCCATGCTTTTTCAATATAAAGTTACCTAAAAAGAGATTTACATGAATCAAATCATCAAACAACACAGCCTCTCAAACATGAGTGTAGGAATAATAGAATAAAATGCTGAGTGGAAAACAAAATATCAAGTACAACAAAGGCTGTTCCTCAATGGACACTATAAAGGAAACATGTGCATGTTACTCCATTTAAGGGCTAGTAGTGAGGTAGCGGTTCGATTCTAAATGGCGCTCAGACAGAAGAATGGAAAGGCGATAGAAGTGGCGAGAGCATGGGAGGAGTTGGTTCAGACGCTGATAAACCAATCAACCGGGGAAGACAGGGAATAGCGTGATGGGGCGTACAGGGGTAACTGTAGAACCAAGATAGAGAATCCTGGCCTATTGTCAACACAAACTTTATCTATGGATTTGTCGCAATTGCAGAACACACCGGTGGCAGGGAGGGAGGAGGGAGGAATGGGGAGGGAGCTCTTATTTGTTCATTTATTTAATATAATATGTAAACAGTGATGGTTAGCTACCACAATAACAGTGGATTAGTAGTATGCAGCAGCTTATTATTGTAATACTAGGAGAACGCTGGACACAAACTTTCATTAGCGGAATCGTTACTAGATGATTGAAACCATAGGTTGTCGATTGAAGGGGGGGGGGATGTTTGCTACATGTAATAGAGAATTTCTGAATGCTGCAATGAAAATCAATAAAAAGGTGTTTACAATAAAAATGTTACTCCATTTAAGTCATTTGTCATTGATGAAAGCCTTAACATTTTCGGCCTAAGCAATATTGTTGGTGGGCAATGCAAAATGTTTTTAACACTGGTACAACTTAAAATCTTCTTAGGAGCAAGATAGAGCTGAGGGACACAACAGGTTACCATGAACATACAATTTCTGTAACTCACTGGAAAATAAATGACTTGGTATCCCAATGCTATCAATGTTCAGTCAAACATTTAGAAAAAAGTACTACTCAATGTTTAAACGTAGGCGCAAAGCACAACTGTTTCAGAAGGGCTTATAAAGTGAAACGTTTTACCTTTTTGATTTTGTATTCAAATGTTGTGGAGTAAAAAAAACTTTCACTGCTTGCTCAGTCCCCGGTGTAAGAAAAAGATCATTTGGTTCAACAGAAAAATCACTGTTCTTCTCAGCACACTAAAAGCAAAAGGGTACAATAAGTTACACCCACAACGAGGAAAACAAAAGGCATAGCAGAAAAAAACATGCATTCCATTAACATTTGAACGGCTGATCATACTGCAATGACTGCACTACAATTGCAATTCTTAATTAAAAAGTAGCTACTCATTATACATGCAGTGTAACCAGCCACTTACCTGTAATAATGATTTTGCAGATTTAAGCTCTTCTAGATTCACAAGCATTGCACAATTTCACTTTTAATGGTTGTGTCTTGAAGAGTGTGTTTCCAAAGATTTTCCTATTATGAGTAAGCACTGACTTAGGAGGGGCCTTACTAAGACATCAACCATAAGCCCACTATTCCCCTATGCATGACCACCATCTTGATTCTCCTTTTAAACTCGACAATACTCCTTTCAATTAGGAAGTGGGAGGATCACATGTGACCCAAAAGAGCTTTGTAGGAAGGCAGGATCTTTCTTGCATGGTTACCCCCAGTTTTTGCTAATCAGGACTCCAGCATCTGGGATCCCTCTCCTAAATTGGTTCTGGTAAGTACTTGGGTACTGCCATAGTTAGCTACTGATGTACCCTTATAAATCCCAACGATATGGCACTAAGGTACCCAAGGCATAGTATGCCAGGGGTCTCCTGTGAGCTGCAGCATGTATTGTGCCACCAATGGGAGTTCACTTAAACTGTGTCTACACACCTTCCACTGCAGCCTGTGTGAGACAGTGTTTGCATCCCTCACAACAGATATACGCTTCCTTATAGGTCACTGCACTTAAAACCTACAAGTCACCCTATGGCATGCTCTTCAGTCCTGAGGGCAGTGCGTTTGGTTATAAGTGCGAGGGTGCCCCTGCATGAGCAGGACACCTCTACAAACCTCTCCAGGCTTTGAAAGTGCGGTCACCCATTTTAATATATATTTGCGCAAGTTACTACTTGTGTAACGATATATCTGTAAGCGACATTAGTTAGTGATCGATTCCTTACCTTAGAATATCCCCAGGCGTCAGACTGGTTCCGGAAATTTTTGCGTAGCAGTACCCTTGCGGGTCGGTAGGCGTCGTCTGCGGCTCCGCGTCAGTCATCGGCGTCGTGGCGCCGTGTTGAAATCGTTGGAGTATTTATACGCCGCCTCAGCGTGCTGACGTCAGTTCTTAGACACAGCTTTTCCACGCCAGAAATGCAGAGCTATGCTAAAAACCAACACTGGTGCCATTGAAACTAGGGCCCTTAAAGGGGATGACCTTAACCCTAGATATATGTTCGCAGAAAGGGGAGGATGGGTGGGTCGGTAAGGAATCTATCACTAACGCACAAGTAACTACTTGTGCAACGATATATCTGTAAGATAAAATAGTTAGTGATAAATTCCTTACCTTAGAAAATCCATAAGCGTCAGAGTGGATCCGGAAATTTTTGCGTAGCAATACCCCTGCGCGTCGGTAGGCGTCGTCCGCGGCTCCGCGTCCGTCGTCCGCGTCGTTAGCGCCGGAATGACGTCGTCGGAGTACTTAGACGCCGCCCATGCGCGCGGACGTCAGTTCTGATACACAGCTTTTCCGCGCCAGATATGCCATGATAGAACCAACACTGGTGCCAAGAAACTAGGGCCCTGAAAGGGGAGGACCTTTACCCTAGATATCGGTTTGCAGAACGGGGAGGATGGGTGGGTTGGTAAGGAATCTATCACTAACTAATGCCTCTTACAGATATATCGTTACACAAGTAGTAACTTGTGCATCTGAAAGAGACATGTTAGTGATAGATTCCTTACCTTAGAATAGATACCCCAGAAATACCAACCCCGGTGGTGGGTCTGCGAACCAATAATCACACCAGAAAGTCCTGGAGGACGGAACGGCCAAGAAGCCATCCCTCCGGACTTGGCTGTCCAGGCAGCAGTGTCTTGCAAACGTGTGCAGCGAGGCCCACGTAGCTACCTGGCAAATGTCCTGCAAGGGCACTCCTCGGCCAAGGGCAGTTGTAGTCGCCGTGGCCCGAGTAGAATGAGCCCGCAATCCAACTAGGGGCTCCTTTTTGGCCAAGGAGAAACATGCCTGGATACACAAGAAGATCCACCGCGAGATGGTCCGCTTGTGCACCGCCTTTCCCTTCTTAGCGCCCACGTAATCAACAAAGAGTTGGTCATCCACCCGGAACTGGCGTGTGCGATCCAGACAATAAGAGGGCGCACGTTTTGGGTCCAGACAGTGGAGCCTCTCTTCCTCTTTCGAGGGATGCGGAGGTGTAAAGAAGGTGGGCAAGGTAATGGACTGCCCGATGTGGAAGGCCGTGACAACCTTGGGCAGGAAAGAGGGTCTCGTCCGCAACACAACCTTGTTTGGATGGACAGAGAGGAAAGGAGGTGTAGAAGAAAGAGCCTGGAGCTCACTCACTCTCTTGGCAGAGGTGATGGCCACCACGAAAGCAGTCTTCAAAGTAAGAAGACGGAGAGGACAGTTATGGAGCGGCTCAAAGGGAGCACACATTAGGTAAGTAGGTACAAGATTCAAGTCCCACTGGGGCATCACGAAGGGAACAGGAGGGAACATGTGTGTGATGCCCTTCAAAAACATATTTACAATGGGGGACTTGAACAAGGAAGGCTGATCAGGTAGCCGTAAGAAGGCGGAAAGGGCAGAAAGGTACCCCTTGAGAGTGCCCAGAGCAGAGCCCTGCTGGGCAAGAGAAAGAAGAAAGAGGAGAACCTCAGAAAGGGGTGTAGAGAGTGGGTCCACAGCCTTTGCTCTGCACCATGCCACAAATCTGTTCCACCTGCAGGCGTATACTGACTTTGTGGAGGGACGCCTGGCTGCCAGAATGGCATCACAGACTTCGGGAGGCAAGTCAAATGGCCTCAACTGCAGCCGCTCAATCTCCAAGCTTGTAGGTGGAGACTGGACAGGTTCGGGTGCAGAACCGTCCCCTGCTGCTGCGACAGAAGGTCCTCCCGAAGAGGCAGACGAATCGGGGGATCGACTGACATGCTGAGAGTGAGAAGTTGGCCTGATATATAATGTTCACTATTCTAGTGAGCACTTTGTATCAGTCCAAACAACCCTTATTGATGATTGGTTGTAAGTCAACCTTATAGACCAGCTATCCTAGTAGCATGGATACGAGCAGTCTTCGGGCTAAACTCTAGAGGGCGTGTTAAGCCAGCTGTTATACCATCACATATAGCCCTTGAACACCAAGTGAAAGGACACCACACAAGTGTTATGAAAATAAACAGTGTATTTATTTAGATCACAACAGCTATGTACTCTTTATGAGGACAGGGTACTAAGCACACAACAAAACTCTTACGAAAATACTTTAAGTTGCACAATTTACACAAATGGCCGAGGGGCACGAAAAACCATATACTCTAGAAGTGGAATGCGAAATTACTAGCAGGTAAGTACTGTACTAATAGGCTTTGGAATCGCTAGGACTACGTTACTGAACCTTCAGATTACTAGCAGGAGGCCTAGGGAACTCGGGTGCAGAGTGTGCACTCTCACGCGGGATGCGGGACAAAGTCTATGGATGCTAGAATTTACAAAGTTAGTTTTCTCGGGCGAACCCGACTAGGTAGAGCTGAAACGAAAAAGGATCTGGACCCTTGGATAGTGAGGCTATGCTGGGGCACTGAAATGCCGAAGTTACCTAGCCCAGGGGCTGCGGATGCATAGGTCTGGAAAGACGTCGGGAATCCTCGTTGTAGTCTATGGAGCCTGAAAGAAGGAGTTGCTGGCAGGCGACCAGTGAAGAAGTTCGAAGTGATCCAAGCCTGGATCGAAGATGGAAGACACCTGTAAGCAGAGGGGACCAAGTTCTAAATCACTAGCCAGTGATTAGCTGGGCACCAGGAGGGCACCGGACGAAGTCACCTCGACCAGGTGAGTGGGCGACGCAGGGCTCTGCAGTCTCACGGACCAGGAGGCGTTGTCCGCGACCAGGATGGAGGTGCGAGCTGTCCCACAATGGTATCTGCTGTTGACGTCGCTGGACCCAGGATTGGGGCAACAAGTCTTGGCAAATGCAAGCCCACGCGGTGGACTCAAAATGGCGTCTGGAGTGGACCAGGAGGGTCCGGGGTGCTCCTCTGTTGGAGGGGAGCAAGAGCCAGTCTGGAGCAACCAGACCAGCAGAGTTGATGTCGTCGTTCGCCGTCGGGAAGGCCACAAGCCAGCGGGCTAGTAGCCAGACAACGCGGTGAGCAGCAAAGAGCAGAAGGGCCCCACGCAGATCGTGGAGATGCTGGGAGGCTGGACTTTGGTGCTGGAGCTGCTCAGGGTCGGGGCTTCTCGGACCCCAAAGCACTCACCAGAGGATCCCTCGGCGGTCGTGCTGGATAGAAGTCGTGCAGTTCTGATGATGGCCGGTCCCACGAGGTCTCGTCGCACCTACGGTTCTCAGCTTAGCTGTAGAGGTAGGTAGAGGTCAGAGGTGCCAGGGAAGCCGGGTCTCGTCGTGCTGGTCGGTCGGATTCCTTAGGAAGGACGTGCAGCAAACCGCAGAGTTCTTAGATGGTACCTGCGGGTGCAGGGTGACTACTCCTTAGCCACAAGGGAGAAATCTTGAGAAGAAGTCTTGAGTTCCTTTCGTAGAAAGTAGTTTCAGGATTCAAAGATGATCTAATTTGGAAGGGTTCCCGCTCCTGCCTTTATCCTAAAGAAAGGGGTGGGTACGCGACTAGGTCCTGCCCTAGGGGTGGGACCAGGAAGGGGGGTGGTTACACCCCTCTCCCATGCCGGACTTTCCCCAAGCCAGGGGCTGGTGTGCCCCTGGAACTGGTTCTAGCCGGCAGATGCGTAGTGAGCACCGGGGTGCCACTCTGCAGTCACCTTCCTGTAAAGCCCTGCCTACCCAGGATACACAAAACCCTGTCTGGGATAGTGCTAGCACCGCCCCTGACAGGAAACCCTTCGTCCAAGCTCTCCTCGCTGGAAGGACTCCCAGCAGCAGGAGGTCAGACTTGTGTCTGTGGTGGCAGCATCCATTTTGTGGAGCTGAGGCTTTAGTTAACTTTAACCGGGGTTCACAGTTACGTACATGTCGTGTCCCTCTAGAAGGGTGGAATGCTAACCCCGTCGCCAGAATTGGCGAGGGGTTAGTATTCCAATTCGTATGACACCTTACTCGACATGTTTTGATAAAGCAATACCAGAGATAGCATTTAACCGCGAGGATTATAATGCACTTAAGAGTATATGGTATGCGTTATCATGGAACAGCTATTAGGACTTGGTTCCGCAAGCTGCAAACGGGCTCAGCTCATGCCAGAGCACCATTTCACACGATTCCAAGCACTCTGCCTTCAGGATTGTCAAGGCCTGCCATAGGAGTGACTGAGAGGAATCTGTGTGTCCATTTTTATGTTAGATATAGGTATACTATATCTAAAGCAAAGGGTGATTACACCACCTTGCCCCAGCTGTCGTGCAGCCAGTTGTGTCAGATTTAGATGGCCATCCAGGGGTGGCATAATACATGCTTCAGCCCCTGGTAGGCCCTGGGTACACCTATGCCCTGAGTTACAGGGTCTGATAAGGTGGCCCAGTCCCAATTGGATAATGCACCTAAGGTACACATGTCAATTTAGTGAGAGAACAGCTAGGCTGTGGGTCTGATTGGCAGGCCCATAGCCAGAGAAAGTCGTAAACCAGTGAAACAAAAGCAAAAAATCTGGGTGATCATAGGATTGCAGACCCTACTCTCCTACACAGGGGTATTGCTACGCAAAAATGTCCGGATCCAGTCTGACGCCTGGGCATATTCTAAGGTAAGGAATCTATCACTAACGTGTCTCTTTCAGATTAATGTCTCTTACAGATATATGGTTACACAAGTAGTAACTTGTGCATCTGAAAGAGACACGTTAGTGATAGATTCCTTACCTTAGAATAGATACCGAAGCAATACCAACCCTGGTGGTGGGTCTGCGAACCAATAATCACACCAGAAAGTCCTGGAGGACGGAACGGCCAAAGAAGCCATCCCTCTGGACTTGGCTGTCTAGGCAGTAGTGTCTTGCGAACGTGTGCAGCGAAGCCCAAGTAGCTGCCTGACATATGTCCTGCAAGGGGACTCCTTGGCCCAGGGCAGTAGTAGTCGCCGTGGCCCGAGTGGAATGGGCCCTCAGCCCAGCAGGAGGTTCCTTTTTAGCCAAGAAGTAGCACGCTTGGATGCACAACACGATCCACCGAGAGATGGTCCGTTTGTGCACCAACCCTCCTTTCTTAGCGCCCACGTACCAAACAAAGAGTTGGTCATCCAACCGGAACTGGCATGTGCGATCCAAATAGAATGAAAGCGCACGTTTTGGGTCCAGACGGTGGAGCCGCTCTTCCTCCTTTGAAGGATGCGGAGGCGGAAAGAAGGTGGGTTAGGTGATAGACTGCCCGATGTGGAAGGCTGTGACTACCTTAGGCAGGAAAGAGGGTTTTGTCCGCAACACAATCTTGTCCGGATGGACAGAAAGGAAAGGAGGTTTAGAAGATAGAGCCTGGAGCTCACTCACTCTCCTGGCAGAGGTGATGGCAACCAGGAAAGCAGTCTTCAGAGTAAGAAGGCGGATAGGGCAGTTGTGAAGTGGCGCAAAGGGAGCGCACATCAGAAAAGTAAGAACCAGGTGTGAGAAGTTGGCCTGATATATGATGCTCACTAATTCTAGTGATCACCTTGTATCAGTCCTAACAACCCTTATGGTGATTGGTTGCAAGTCAACCTTATAGACCAGCTATCCTAATGGTAGCATGGACAAAGCAGTCTTAGGCTAAACTCTTTTGGCATGTGAAGCCAGCTGTTTTACCACATATAACCCCTTGAATACCAAATAAAAGGACACCACACAGGTAGTTATGAAAATAAACAAGATATTTATTAATTAACAAACACCTCTGAACTCTTTATGAGATCAGAGGGCTAAGCACATGACAAGACTCTTAAGAAAGATACGTTAAGTTGCACAAGGGTGTGGAGCAGGCCGCGACGCCCGCGACTCAGACGGAGCCGCGTGGGCAGGGTCACACGAACCCCTGGCCGTGTCGCACGAGCGTCGGGGGGTGGGGGGGGGGGTTGGTGGGAGTCAGAAGAGCGATGACGTCTCTTCAACTTTTTGGGCTTACCCGACGACGACTTCGACCCGGAGGAGTCATAGGACAGACTAGGACGCATAATATCAGACCGGAGCGGCTGTGAGTTCTGTCATTAATCCCCGCCAGCCACATTATTTTCAAAAACGCTCTACCTGTTTTTAACTTTTAACATTTCTGTGTTGTGAAATTGACTGCGAATTTTGCACACTTTTATCTTATTTGTTGTATGTGTTGTTAAATTGATTGCTAATTTGCACGCCCTCATTTCACTCTACCTCAAACTTCCTGCCGTGTCTTGCCGCCTGCACCTCGGTCCACCACGGGTTTACCCGATTGCTGTGGATGGTGCAGGCTCACACAGGCAGCAGTAACTCTTCCGTCGTAGTTGGGGGCGGAGTCCTGCGACTAGGGCGGGCTCGCTGCCTATAACTCGCTATGTGCTACCCGTTGCGCAGCGGATGAGCGCAGCGGGCGCGCCTAAGGCAAGCCCGTCTGCGCCCGTCCGCGCCCGACCCGGGCCAGGGGCCATGCACTCTGCCCAATCCCCCCTGCACTATTCTCAATTTAAAAATGCTAGCCTTACAGACACACCAAGGCTATTTCCCCACTCACCAGCAATATCCTTAAGGAAAACTGACTATTAGTTTCTAATGACACTACTAGACCAGCCCTTACCCCCTTACCTGATCCCTTCAGACGAACTAATCCCCACAGGGATCCAGCCCCAACGTCCTCCCTTCCTCAGTCGAGTCAGCCACATAAATTGGATATCTGGTATCTCAACACTCGATCCATGGTTAAACACCAACTTGAAATCTTCATTCTATTAGACTCCCATCAACCAGATATATTACTTCACACCGAAACGTGGCTACACGACGAATCCTCCCCAGATTTGTTGGAGGCTATCCCCAACGACTACTATGCGCTCTACGCCAACAGAGAAGAGGCAAAAGTGGGGGGCGGAGTGGCAGCCATAATCCGGAAAAACCATAAATTTAGCTCCCTCTCCTCACCTGGTATTCCCTTGGTGGACATCCTAGTGTTCAAACTCCACTCTCTAACCTCTCCCATTGTCTGTGCGGTAATTTATAGACCCCCCAGCTATATGCCCACCTTTCCTCAAGCTTTAGGAAATATTGTTGCCGAACTTGCCATCAACCACGCTAGACTTCTTGTTATTGGCGATTTTAATTTCTGGCCTGGTGATCCGCGTGAGTGTCCAACGTCAGCAGCTCTTACTGAGCTACTAAACGGGATGAATCTCACACAACATATGAAGCCATGTTCCTGGTCAGATCATTACCTTATTTCCTTTTCCCTCCCTGTTCCCTCTTATGTTAAATCCCCTCACCCAGGGCGCAGTAAAGTTAGAAACTGGAACCGGGTTGACATTGTTGAACTCTGCTCCTTTCTAGCCACTTCCAAACCCTCTAGTTCCCCCTTCCCCGATTCCCATCTATCGCCTCACGCCCAAGCCGAGAACCTTAATACCTGGCTGGCCTCTGGCAGAGACAACTTTGCCCCACTTAGGAATGTGATTCAGAAAAGACCTCATGACGCACAACGCTGGTTCACTCCCAACCTGAAACAAATGAAACTGTCCCTGCGTCAAGCAGAGCGAAAGTGGAGAAAGAATTACTGTCCTATATTGAAATCCTCATTCGTAACGGTTCTATACCAATATAAGGCCGCCATCCTGAAAGCAAAATCTGAATATTTTTCGCTAAAGGTTCTCAGCGCTGATAACAAAGCTAAAGAAATATTCTCTATTGTGGATGAGTTGGCTAAACCTGATAGGATTAAGCCCAAACTAGCCCTGTCCCAACAGCTCTGCGAATCCCTTAACACTTATTTTCTTTGATAAAATAGTCACGATTAAAGCTAGTATTTCTAAGGCTACAACCCCCCAGATACCTGCTGAGATATATCATAACTCATCTTCATTTCATTCATTCCCCTCTATCACACAAGACACTTTATTCTCCCTCCTTAATAAAGTTTGTTCTGGTTCCCCTACAGATAGATGTCCCCCTCACATTGATCGTGATATCTTTCATCAGTTCCCTGAAATCCCCTTGTCTCTCCTTAATAACTCGCTGTCGTCAGGCATTGTTCCAGATTGCTTCAAGATGGCAGAATTACGACCCATTCTGAAAAAACCAGGAGCAGATCCCTCCGTGCCCAGTAATTTTCAGCCGATTTCACTCCTACATTTCCTCGCTAAGATCCTGGAGGCTTATGTCACAAGCTGCCTCAGCACCTTCGTGGAAAACTCACACTACCTGGATCCTCACCAGGCAGGTTTTAGATCTGAGCATTCCACAGAATCCATCTTATTAGCCATCCACGACGAGCTGAGATTAGGCGCGGATCATAAAATCTCGCAGGCTCTTGTCTTCCTGGATCTGTCGGCTGCTTTCGACACTGTCGACCACGAACATTTGGTTGAACGTGTCGAAAGCGCCGGCATTCAGGGTACCCCCCTCAAATGGATATCCTCCTTTCTTTGTAATCGTCACCAAGCTGTTCGTCTATCAGACTTTACGTCCAAAGGTAAAGAACTCACCTGTGGGGTCCCTCAGGGCTCCTCCCTCTGCGCGCTTTTATTCAATCTTTACATCCATCCACTAATATCAGACCTGCGGAAGAGGGATGTAGCTATCTTCAACTACGCTGATGACATCCAGATTGTTTTTACCATCCACACCTCTCCCCCTGCAATTGAATCTTTTCAGTCCACTCTAACCTTCATTCAATCATGGATGAATACAAATCAACTCAAATTAAACCCAGACAAGACGGAGCTAGTTCTCACCAGGCCCACATTTAATCCTTGGAACCTCAACTTTTGGCCACTCACAATTGGTCCCTCACCTACTCCTGACGAAGCAGTCAAAAGTCTTGGTGTTTACATCAGTAGTGACCTTACCCTTAAGACTCAAATTAACTCCGAGGTATCCTCCTGTTTCTTTCACTTGCGCAGGATTCAAAAGATTAGTAAATTTCTCTCCCCTGAAGCCTTGGTTCAGGTCACATTGACCTTAATAATGTCACGTATTGACTATTCCAACTTTCTGTATGCTGGGATTCCTGCCTACCAGCTACAGAGGCTTCAGCTGGTCCAGAACCAGGCAGCCAGACTGGTCCATGGCCTGCCCAAATCACACAGAGTTAAACCTCTCCTTAGGGGCCTCCACTGGCTCCCCGTGGCGCAGTGCTGCCTCTAAGATCGGCTGCCTAACCCACAGAGCTCTTTCCCCCCATGGACCAATCTTCATCGCAGATAGAATCCAGCGTTACATCCCCCGCCGGACCCTCCGCTCTGCCAACGCTAATCTGCTGACTCCCCCTGCCTTCAAGCGCAAGAAACTCGAGGGTTTCAGATTTGTGTCAATCGCCCCCCAGTTCTGGAACTCCCTACCCTCGACGTTACGTCAAACGGAGTCTTACCCCATGTTCAGGAGATCTTTCAAAACTTGGCTGTTTTCCCAGGCTTATGACCAATAACTCCCACCCCCCTCATCTGCTATGCTCCTTACCTTAGCGCCAAGAAACCGTTGGTGTACAAGCGTTTTATAAATCCCTTCCATCATCATTATCATTATCAGGAGTGATGTCGACTCTCGGAGCTGTGATGGCTCCGACCCCGCGACCTGTCCCTCGACCTCCTGTGTGACCGGTGTAGGAGAGTAGGGTCTGCAATCCTATGGTCCCCCCAGATTTTTGCTTTAGGAGAATAAAGGTAGGAGCTGGTCCCATTCCAAACTAGATTATCCTGATTTGAAACTCTACAAGAAGAAACTCTGGACTTCGACATTCTGCTCCACAGAAGACTAAAGAAATCTCCCTTGTGGGCAAGGAGTGTCCCCCCTGCATCTGCAGGCACCATCAAGAGTCCTAGCGGTTCACTTTGTCGTCTTCCCGAGTGGATCCAGACTTCAGAGCTCGACGAGACCCGGATTCCCAGACCTCTACCTACATCTGCCTACATCTGTAGCACAGCTGAGATCCGTGTGTGCGACGAGACACGTGGGACCGCCCATCTTGGAGAAACTGCATTCGCTTCCAGGACGACTTCTGAGGCATTCTCGACGAAATGCTTTGGGGATTGAGAAGCCCCAGCCCCGAGCAGCTCCTGCACAGAAGATCAGCCCTCCAGCATCCACGAGATCCGCGTGGGGCCCTTTTGCTTTATTGCTGCTCGACGCGTTGTCTGGTCACTTGCCGGCTGGCTAGTGGCCTCCTAGACGACGATCCTTGAAATCCACACCGCTGGTCTGGTTGCTCCAGACTGGCCCCTGCTTCACTGCAAAGGAGAGGCACCCCGGACCCTCCTGGTCTGCACCAGACGCCTTTTCCACTCACCGCATGGGTTGCCTTTGCCAAGGCCTGTTGACGCCGATTCCGGATCCAACACCGCCGACAGCGAGAGCCTGCGTGGGACAACTCGTGCCTCCATCCTAGTCATCGAAGACACCACCTGGTCCACGTGGCTGCAGAGTCAAGCGTCCACTCTTCACCTGATCGAGACGACAACATCTGGATCCTTCCTGGTTCCACCCTAGTCACTGGCTAGTGACTGAACATTATCCCCTCTGCTTTCAGGTCTTCATCTTCCTTGATCCACCCTTGGATCACTCCGGACATCTTCCATCTGGCCGCCTGCAGCATCTTTTCTTCCAGGCTCCATAGACTTCAACGCGGAAACCCGACACACTTTGACACGTGTGTAGCCGCAGCCCGTGGGTGAGGTAACAAGGGCATTTCGGTGCTCAAGGGTAGATTGACTCTCCTAGTGTCCAGATTTCCAGTCGTTTTAGTCCTAGCTAGTCGGAACTGTCTAATACTTACCTTTTCGTAATTTGTACTGTCCATTGACTGTTACGCATCTTGCGTGTGAGTTCACACTCAGCACACGCGTTCCATGGGCCTCCTATTACTTAACTCAGGTCAGTATAGTGTAGTCCCAGCGATCCTACAGCCTCTGGACAGCTCCATTACTTCTATCGATTTCCTTATACCATTTACTTAGTATATGGTTTGTCGTGCCCCTAGGGCACCATTGTAATTTGTGCAACTTATCGTATTTTTCTTAAGAGTCTTGTCATGTGCTTAGTCCTCGGATCTCATAAAGAGTTCAGAGGTGTTTGTTAGTTGATAAATATCTTGTTTATTTTCATAACTACTTGTGTGGAGTCCTTTCATTTGATATTCAAGGGGTTATATGTGGTAAAACATCTGGCTTCACATGCCAAAAGAGTTTAGCCTAAGACTGCTTTGTCCATGCTACCATTAGGATAGCTGGTCTATAAGATTGACTTACAACCAATCACCATAAGGGTTGTTTGGACTGATACAAGGTGATCACTAGAACTAGTGAGCATCATATATCAGGCCAACTTCTCACAACCGGGACCTCTCGCGGCGCGGGGCCGACTGCCGGAGATCGAGTCGCTTGCGGGACCGCTCCCGCCTAGCTTTCGAAGTCAGTGCCCGGCAGTCGGGGCAGGTCTTGTCATCGTCGTCGACGCCGAGACAGTGGAGACACCGACGGTGAGGGTCGGTGACCGACATTAGTCGGTCGCAATCCTCACAAGGATTGAAACCTGGCATCCCTATCAGCATCGTCCGGAGTCGCAAGACTCAAGAAAAAGATCAAAAATTGATCAAAAAGACTAGTCAAAAAGTGACTAAAGGACAGCTTTTTCTAGATCTTCGCTTGCTGGCGCGGAAAAAAATAAGAAAAGACGTCAGCACGCGGAGGCGGCGTCTAAGTACTACGACAACGTCATAACGGCGCCCACGACGACGGACGTGGAGCCGCAGACGACGTCTACCGACGCGCAAGGGTACTGCTACGCAAAAATTTCCGGATCCAGTCTGACACCTGGGGATATTCTAAGGTAAGGAATCTATCATTAACGTGTCACTTTCAGATATATATATATATATATATAGTGGATATCAGTCATTACGAGAAGTTTAACTATATAATGGCTGAACCGAACCTGGTCATGTATGGTATCAAAAATGCTGGAATTATGACCCCAACACAGATTGCGGTCCTGGAAGAATGATCCCATGTACTGGGAGCTCCTTTGGGAACTACACCTGTATTACCGGTAACAGCCTTTAGCGTGCATGCCAGGAAGATAGTGCTGCTGCCGACCACAGACAGAATTCTGCCCTCCTGCTGCAGAGCGTAGCTCAAGCAGAGGAAGGTGGAACAATAGGTTTCCTGTCACAGGAAGGTGTGACCACCTCCCGGACAAGACTTAGATTATTGGGCAGGGGTGGGGGCGCTTTCCAGCACCTCTAGACTGCTATGAATGGCACCTATGCTTCCCTCCATGCATACTACAGTTTGAGCCAGTTCAACACTTGGGTCCCGCTCTGGCGCGAAACTGAACAAAGGCTCCCTCTGCCCAGACTCCTCCCTCGTGGGGGAGACACCCAGAGTCGTTCCAACCCTTTCTCTCTAGGGTACTTAACGGCTACCCTGTGGGGGGGTCCTTAGATTCAATGTGGAACAAGACTTAACTCTGAAACCACTTCAATTGGAACGGAGACTGCCTTAAGGAAGACTCCTGCTGCTTCTGGTATTGCTGTTCAAGTGTTCCACGTTGTCTGTGATTCACCTAGGCTGATCGGCATCTAGGACATCAGAAGTAATCTCCCTTGGAGTGAAGGAACCACTCCCCTGCATCTGCAGGCACCGCAGCGAAGAGGACTGATCTGCTGCTCCTGCCGTCCTATGGACTTAGCGAAGCCCAACAACACAGGTGGTGGTTCTGCAGCTCTCTAGAGGCCTAACCGGTCTTCTTTGCAAATTTGAGGACAGAATCCCTTTTCGGACCAGCTCGGACCAAATCCCTGTGCACCATGTTGACTAGCCGCTGTCAAGGCGTGTTGGCTCTCCACCTTCAGAGATCTTCAGTCTATAAGAAGCTCCAGACTCCAGAACCTCATCCCTTGAAGATCCACAACCTCACTGTATCATCCGCACCGTGGGCCTCAACTTTTGATGAGCTGCTTTAGGTCCTCTCGTGACTCCTGTGCCTTCGGCCTGTGAGTCCTCTTGAGGGTCTTCCCTTGCTTCAGTAGAATCCCTTGCTTGCTCGGGCCTGTTCTGACTCCTGCACTTGGTGGATCCCTTGGACCTTGCTGGTCCCAACATTTGCATCTTTTCACTTCCCGACAACAGTTGTGACTACCAAGGTTTGTTGGTGCTCTGGCAGACATGGACCACCTAGACACAGACATGGGACAGTTCGTGCACAGCTTCTAGTCTTCCTTAGCATCGCCTGGTCCTCACAGCTGCAGCGACAAGGTCACTGTCTTCACATCGCAAACTCTCGACATCAGTTAACATTGCGCTTCCGTGCATCCTAGTCACCACTGAGTGGCATAGACACTGTCCCTTCTGCTTGCAGGTTCTCCACTTTAAGAATCCACCCTTGGATTCCACCGGACTTCTTCACAGGCTTCTCTAGAGCCATCTTCTTAGAAGTCTTCCATTGTTGTCTACAGGAGGTTCCAACTTCACATCACCTCTATGCACCTGGCTTGCCCCTGCAGGTAACCCGGTTCCTGGGGCATCCTGGGTGGGGTGGCTCTCCAACCTTTTGTCTACCAAAGGGTTTCTTCTGGGTCTTCTGGGAAGGGTCCTTCTTTAAAACTGCAACATGAGTCTCTATTGACCTCCAGTGGGCACGCAGCTGTGTTTCCACTCTTTACACAGCCTCCGTGGCGTTCCTGGGTACTTACCTTGGGTGGGTCCTTGTTTCCCCAGCTCCTCTGAGTCTTCAGGTCCGTTCTCCTCTGCAGTTCACATTTCACTTTTAGTACATGGTTTGGTCCCACCGGAGACCAGTGTATATTTGTGCTACTTACTTGATTATTTTGAAGTGTTCTTGTGTGTATTGTTGATATCTCAGGGTAGGAGATATACCAAAGCGTTAGTAGATGTGTTGTGAAATAAATGTTTTTTTTTTTAAAACACTGTGCGGTTCATTTTCATCTAATCTACACTATTGATTAAATGTGGTTAAACAAGCTGCTTTATACTCCTCCAAGGTAAACCAGAGGTTGCTCTCCATAGCTACCACTTTGAGATCTGTCTATGGTTATCAACAACTACTAAACTCACCATAAGGGTTGTCTAGATTGGTGCAGGGTGCAATACTTGAATTTGTGTGCAACATATACTAAGCTAACCTCCTACACTACAAAAATGAAAAAGAATAACTAGAGGGTTGCGGAGATCTAGATTTTAAAAGACAGTAAGAAAATAAATTACTTACATGTAACTTCAGTTTTCCAGTATTGGAACATTAATAGATTCACATGCTTGAATCATTCTCAGTTGTCAACATGGTTGTCCCAGGTATAGCAAAACAGCAATGTAAAGTTAACATAAACTAGAAAATAAGTCTAGGTCAATTTCAGTTTTGCAACACATCCATTTCTTTTTGAAAAAGAGACCAAAAGAACCCCCTAGCCAATCAGAACATCCCACCTTCTAGAACTCTCGTGAGAGAACTGCAGACCTTCACATTTCGCAGCACTAGTGCCATAAACCTAACCATAAAGTTCTCAAAACGTGAGCTTCGCTCGCAGGGGAGGAGAGTGGGTTGCATGTCAATCTATGGTAGATTCCAATACTAAAGAACTAAAGTTACAGATAATTAACTTATGTTCTTACTCCAGTATTGGAGCGTTCATAGATTTACATGCTTTAATCAGTAGTTAGAGTTATGAGCACATTTTTGTTATAGTGGTCTTTGAATAAAAGGAAAAGGCACATTTTCCAATCAACCTCTTAATTCATGCCTAAACAAAGCATTTAACGATTGCATCGAAGAAATATATATATATATATATATATATATATATATATATATATATATATATATATATATATATATATATATATATATATATATATCAGTACTCCATCCACCAATAATCCAATAGCACACAACGGATTAGGATAGACACGCGGACCCAAAGTTTCTTCGTGCTTATTTATTTAGTGTTTCTGCCCTGCATCCCATGCCGCCATGACGCGTTTCGGTCCGACCTGGACCTTGATCACATGACGCGTTACTCATGGACAGGCGCCAAATTTAAAGTGCACAGTACAAGTATTCAATCACAAACAGCTGTCCATTCGCGGGTATGAAGCTGGAAGACGGACTATCAGAGTGAAATTACAGCTTAAAATGCTCCATTTACATGGTGTGGCAACCGAAGTGTACAATTTTAAAACTAATGTTAAAATCTCATTGATGTAGAAAATCACAATACATAATAATCTACAAATGCACTATTAATAAATAAAAGTATAAATACCTCTTTTTTTAAAAAAGCCCCGACTTATAAATAACAAATATTCACGTAAAGTGAACAAACGTTGAATTTATAATTGCCACACAAGATGAGTACTCTGGTATAGTCTGTACAATTATGCTGAATAATCAAGCCCAAGTGGGCGAGCACTTAAATTGGTCAACCTAAACCCAAAAACAGTGGTCGATTATATCAACTACCTAAGTGCCAATGGCACAAATGGCATGATAATCGAATAAACATAATATGTGAACCCAATTCAAATCGGTAAAGAACCAAAAAATAATCAAAACCGATATGTGAAAGACAAAAAATTGATAATTATGTTGTTAAAAGCAAATGCATGATACTGGTATAGTAGGTGCATATTCATAGTTCATTTCATAATTAGACATATAGGTAATATTTTACTGATGAGTCAGGTCAAATGGGTTGCTATACATCATTAGGGACTCCACAAGTCAATTCATACATCCAATGTGGCATAAGTATGTGCAGAGTTAAATACCAAAGGTTTCCTCAAATAACAGTCATAACTTGATTCTTAAAGGACATTGATTTATATGCAAGTGTGTAAATCCTCCGTGGTGTTTAAGCCTGTTGGGGACTTAGTGTTGAGTTCCAAGATATATTTGGTCTCTAACAAACGTAAGGCACTATCTCTATCACCCACCTTGCGCGTAGGCGGTATACAGTCAATGGCATAGTAACTAAGATGGATGTTGTCACTGCCATGTTTCGCCTCAAAATGCCGGGCAACTGGGTACGATTGGTCTTTATTTGTAATCGCCAGGAGGTGTTGTAAAAACCTCATATGCACGGGTAATTTGGTACTGCCAACGTAGCGGAGTGCACAAGGGCACTCCAAAACATAAACCACGTATTCCGTTTTGCATGTTATACGTCGTTTAATTTTGGCAGGTTGGGGCAAGAATGGGGTCCTTAATCGTTTTTTGCATGTTTACACGCTTTGCAAATGAAGCATTTAAAGAAACCTTTTTGTTTTGACAACCAGCTGGAAGGTGACCTGATTTCTGGATTGCTTTTAACCAAACAATTGCCCATGGATCTTGCCTTTCGAAAGGTCAATTGTGGAGTGTGATTGTTCTTGATTAAATCCCCATCAATGACCGGATCTTTTAACAGCAGATCCCAATGTCTCTTCAAAATTTTCCTAATGGCTACATGTTGTTTGCTATAGGTGAGGATAACCCTCACTTTGTTGGATACGCCATTAGATACAACAGGGATTCTAGGGGCCAACGCAGTGTCACGAGTCAGAGACTCAGTTTTGCGAATGGCCTTCTCTATGATGGACATATTGTAACCCCTCAAGAGAAACCTCTCCTTGCAACTGTTTTGAGCCACTTCACATTCCTCCACACTGCTACATATGCGTTTTATCCTCAGCATCTCCCCATAGGGGATGCTGTTGATCAAGTGCTGGGGATGGTGACCGGATGCATGTAGTAGTGAGTTCCCAGATGTCGGTTTGCGATAAAGTCTGGTACAGATCGTATTGTCGCAAATATAGACCTCCACATCAAGGAAGACTACCGACACCTTACTCATATGGGCTGTGAACTCCAGATTGAGTTGGTTGATATTCAATCTTTTGACAAATTCCATGGCCAGATCTTCTGACCCCCTCCACAGAAGGAAGAGGTTGTCTATATATCTGAGCCATAGGGGGACATGTGTCTTAAGGGTTTCCTCATGTTGTTGATTCAGGACCTGCTCCTCCCACAAGCCCATATGCAGGCAATCATAACTGGGGAGAAAAGCAGGCCCCCATAGCAACCCCCCTAATTTGATGGGAAACAGTGTTGTCAAAGGTGAAATAGTTGTGTTCCAGACACATTTTAATCATGTCAACCAACATCTTATTATGTAATGTAAAGCATGCAGGTCTGCAATTTAGGTAATGCTCAACCGATTTAACCCCATCCCGATGACCAATAGAAGTATAGAGGGACGTGACATCCATAGTAATTAGAATCAAGTCATTAGACCAAGTGCTGTTTTGAATTTTTCTTAAAAAATCTAAGGTATCCCTAATGTAAGATGGCAATGTAACAACCCATTATTGTAGAAAATCTACATATTTTGATGTATTTTCAGTTATGCTGCCAATTTCTGAGATTATGGGGCGACCTGTTTTTTTTTAATATTCTTATGTACCTTGGGAAGAAAATACATGGAGGGTACGGCAGGATAATCATTATGCAAGAATCGATATTCATCATTGCTAATAAGCCCACTGCTTTTCCATACCACCAACTTCCCATAATAATCCAACCAAGAAGATTTCACAATTTGCAAATGACTGCATTTATAGCAAGATACGTCATTCAATATAACATATGCCTCTTCCATATACATGAGTCGCGGTCACAGGACAATATTGCCCCCCTTGTCCGAATCCTTAATCACAAGTTCTTCATCGGCCTGTAATTTTTTCATTAATTCAATGTAGCACCGTTGGTTACAATTCATTTTGGCGCCAGCATGATTAGTCGCTCTGTATAGATCTTTTAAATCGGAGGTAACCAGTTCGTGAAATCGATCCAGGTTGTCGTGCATCATCAGTGGCTGGAAAACCCGATTTTGGTTTAAATGGCGTTCTGATGGTACCGCCAAAGTCCATTCCTTCCAGTCCCAGGACACTAGTAGCCTCATTTTGTTCGCCCTGGAGTTGGCAAAGATCAAAGAAAAGGCCAACATCCCCTGCAGAAAGTAAAGGTGGGCTGTTTACATATTGACGAGTGTTTGTCACCTCTTTTTTAGCCTTTATTTTATGATGTTTCAGCAATTTCAATTTTCCTATAAACCGAAAGACGTCCATGCGTGTTTCAGAGTAATTGAAGATGCTCTCCTGGCTAAAAGAGAGTCCAAGAGACAGTATTTGACATTCGGCCTTATTGAGGATGACATCAGAGAGATTGATTACAGTGTTGGCGGCGTTCTCTAAGTTTACTTCCGATTCCACCTGCCTTTCGTGGCTTTCCTGGGCGGTTTGTTCACATTTTCGCCTCCTTTTGCACCTCCTCCTTGCCTCCCGCTTAGCGTTGGCACGCCTTTTTGATGCGGCTGCTTCTTCCGGGGTCTTAACGTGTCTCTCCTGTCTTGGCACAGGACATTCATTTCCTCCGCACGAGACATAATTAAAACCCCATCTTTTGCCACATTAGACGGGCCGCCACCTTCCTCTTCATTTTCGCTACCGGTGACAACGCTTTGTTCAGAGGTTGAAGTTAAAAAGGGTGTACTATCCCCCATGGTGCCTTGTTTTCTGCGTTGATTAGCCACACCACCTTTGCAGCTCCGTATCTTCGAGCAAAAGTGAAAACATTGCCGTTTTGGTAATCCAGCTTATCTCTGTTAAATTTAAAGGCTTTGCGTTTCTTTATAACATCCTCATCTTTCTGTAACTTAGTCATCATGTCCTGTCTCATTTTTTTGATACTTTCGGTTTCCTCAATCAAAGCAATTTCCGTATTCAGTTCATCCACTTTTGCCTGTAGTTTGAGCCTGTCACTGGCTGCATATTTAACCAATATGCGTAATAGTCGAGCAGATGAATCTAAATTACAGTCCGCCCACTCGCCCAACATCTCCGGGTCTGGACTTTCATAACTCGGGGCCAGAGTTCTCCTTAAGCCCCTGGGGACCCTGCCGAACTCCAAGTACCGAGTAAGCGACTTCTCCTCCCACCATTTCGCTTGCTCGGCACGCATCAGTTTTTCCAAGCGTCTAAACAGATCCCTTGCGCCTGAGTTTACTTGGGGTACAGCAGCTTGCTGCACCACCATTGCTGACCCCCCGGCTGGGGAGTCATCAAATATATCGACCGCAGCCACCTCTCGGCTTCGTAACGCCTCTGCGGCCATGATGCAAGTTATATTCAGGCAATTCAAAAATTAAAGCGGTGAGAAGCCTTCCAATAGTACTGTTGCTCCTCACCAGGCACTCTCTTTACTGGACTATCCGGCGATCTCCTACCTTGCCAGATATCTTCCGGTTGCTCGGATTCCACACTCCGGCCACCTCGATTCCGGTCTCATAGGCATGAGTGATTTTACGGTGTCCAGGGGCTGCTGTGCGGCTCGCTCCACACCAGAGCAAAATGGATACGCCTCGCCGAGACCAGCTGCTTCAGATGCCGCAACGCCCAAAGAGAAGGAGGGGTTTCCCGCAAGTGTCGACAAAGCAGTTCGACACCAAAACACTGCAGTACTCCATCCACCAATAATCCAATAGCACACAACGGATTAGGATAGACACACGGACCCAAAGTTTCTTCGTGCTTATTTATTTAGTGTTTCTGCCCTGCATACCTTGCCGCCATATATATATATACATATACACACATATATATATATATATATATATATATATAAATCAAAATACACAAAATGGAAATGAGAAAAAGAAAGATTAGAGTAAGAAAAATAATAAAATACAAAAGAATGTGCAAGATTCCTTAAAAGTAAAGGAAGGTGGGAGGAGAAAGAAAGCTCACTGTCATTGAAACGGGTTCCTCAGGACCGCTGGCCCCACTGCAATGTCACTGCGAACCAAAGAATCCAATTAGTAGTGCTTGGTAAAGGTGTGGACACTCTTCCAAGTCATCGTCCTGCAGACCTCCTGTATAGGTACACCAGCAAACGGGGTCAGCGAGGCAGAGACCGCTCTAGTAGAATGTGAACAGACTCTTCCCATGGAGGGTTTTTCCAGCTGCCTGATGACAGTATTTGGTGGTACTAGAAATCCAACCTGCAATGCCTCTTTTGAAGAGGGGATAGCCCTTAAGTGGAGCACTAAGTGCCACAGAGAGTTGGGGTGACTTTCGGAAGGGTTTAGGTACGTGGAGATAGAATTTTAAACAGTGCTGAATATCTATAGAATGAAGGGCTCTCTCCGCTGGTGTTGTAGGTTGCGGAAAAAAAGTTTTTAGAACCAGTGGTTTGTTTAAATTAAAGTATGATGGAACTTTAGGGATGAACTTGGCGTTGGTACAAAACATCACTCTGTCATCCTTGAATTGAAGAATAGGCTACTGGATAGTGAGGGAGTACGGAAGGGGGGTCAACCCGGTAGTCGTAGTGACCTGGGTAATCATGTGCTATACAGAAAGTGGTCCCTGACCAATTGTGAGTTGATTAAAAATAGTAGGAAAAATATTCATTAACAGTTCACTTGGTAGAACACTATTGTTTATTCAAATAGTGCTGATACGTTAAACACTGTATTTTTTCTTTTTTAGTTATAAATGCAAACATATAATATACATTTTAACAGTGCCCACTGTACAGGGAAGGGGGGAGGGGGAGTGTAGTGCTCAGGAGTGGTGTGGATAGGTGAAGTGACAATTCAAGTGTACATCACTTAAACAATTGATGATGGCTTCCCGGAGGAGCCTAGCCAGAATTAATCTTCAATTAAGTATACCATTCAGTATGACATCATAAATAACAGGTGTACAAAATCACACACTGATTATGTGCAACAGTTGATAGTCAACGTTTCGACCCTCGTGGTAGGGATGATATCCCTTACTCAGCGGGTCTTCCTCAGGACAGTGAGAGGGGGGGGTGCGGGCAGTTCCTAAGAGGGAAAGGACATTTAAAAACGGTTACTGAGTTCTCACTAAATGAGATTTTTTACACAGAGGTACATATATACGAGTCATACCTTGTTAGAACCTATACTCGATCCTGTAAGGACCAAGGTCAAGGTGACAGGCTAGTTTCTGTCAAAGGGTGTTATTCCAGTAGGAGTTTGGTAGTGTACCGGGGACGGCCATGCGTCTCCAGTATGTCAGATGATTAAAGGACATAGGGGCGGGGGGGTCATATAGTTTTAGTCTCAACACCATTACTTCATAAGCATACATCACTGAGGGCCTCACCAAAGAGATTAATTATTGGTACATATTGGATACTATTATCAGATGAGGAACGCCGTTCTGTATGTACATTAAATATGTCAAACAATCTCAGGGCGGTGCATCATTACCTTGTGCATAGGTTCCAACAAGGCTCTTCAGTTGGATATATATATTTTTATATTTCTCATGTGCGCACGCGCTCCTAGGAAGAAGGGTAGCTATTTTTTTAGAATATCATAGCGTTATCAGGTACAACACTAGAAATCACCAAAGGACCAAAAATACCTTATCAAGCCACCTCAAAGCGGTCGTGTACACCCACATGCACACCCGCATGCCATCTGAACACTGAATCCTTTGTTATCCATCCTCGTAGGAATGTGACGGATATGCAGCTAACTCTTCCGGAATGCTAGACAACAACATACGAGATGTACACGACCGCTTTGAGGTGGCTTGATAAGGTATTTTTGGCCCTTTGGTGATTTCTAGTGTTGTACCCGATAACGCTATGATATTCTCTAAAAATAGCTACCCTTCTTCCCACGCAGGCTCTCGCTGTCGGCGGTGTTGGTTCCGGATTCGGCGTCAACAGGCCTTGGCAAAGGCAACCCACTCGGTGAGTGGAAAAGATGTCTGGTGCGGACCAGGAGAGTCCGGGGTGCTTCTCCTTTGCAGGGAAGCAAGGGCCAGTCTGGAGCAACCAGACCAGCAGCGTTGATGTCGTGGATCATCGTCTAGGAGGCCACTAGCCAGCCGGCAAGTGACCAGACAACGCGTCGAGCAGCAAACAGGCAGAAGGGCCCCACGCAGATCTCGTGGATGCTGGAGGGCTGGTCTTCGGTGCAGGAGCTGCTCGGGGCTGGGGCTTCTCAATCCCCAAAGCACTTCATCGAGGTTACCTCAGAAGTCGTGCTGGAAGCGAAGTGCAGTTTCTCCAAGATGGCCGGTCCCACGTGTCTCGTCGCACCCACGGATCTCAGCTGTGCTGCAGATGTGAGTTGAGGTCGGAGAGGTCTGGGAATCCGGGTCTCGTCGGGCTCAGAATTCTGGATCCTCGAGGGAAGACGACAAAGTGAAGCCGCTGGACGCTTGATGGTGCCTGCTTGTGCAGGGTGGACACTCCTTGCCCACAAGGGAGATTTCTTCAGTCTTCTATATAGAAAGTCGAAGTCCAGAGTTTCTTCTTGCAGAATTTCAGTTCAGGATTAATCTAATTTGGAATGGGACCAGCTCCTACCTTTATTCTCCTAAAGGGGGGTGTACTATCACTAGGTCCCTCCCATGGGTGGGACCAGGAAGGGGGGTGGTTACACCCCCTATCCTTTGTCCGGTGTCGCGCCAGAGCTGGGGCTGGAGTGCCCCAGCAACTGGTTTGAACCGGTGTATGCACAGGTCACCTTGTGTGCCCCAGGCATGTCTCATTCCTTTCAGCCCGGTCCTACCTAATACACAAAATCCTGTCTGGGGTGGTGCTAGCACCTCCCAAGGCAGGAAACCCTTTGTCCAAGCCTCCCTCGCTGGAAGGACTCCCAGCAGCAGGAGGTCAGACTTGTGTCTGTGGTGGCAGCATCCACTTTGTGATGCTGAGGCTCGAGTTAACTTTAACCGGGGTTCACAGTTAGGTACATGTCGTGTCCCTCTAGAAGGGTGGAATGCTACCCCCGTCGCCAGAATTTGGCGAGGGGGTAGTATTCCAGTTCGTATGACACCTTACTCGACATGTTTTGATAATGCTATGCCAAAGTTAGCAATAACCGCAAGGTTATAATGCACTTAAGAGTATATGGTATAGCGTTATCATGGAAACAGCTAAAGGACTTGGTTCCGAAAGCTGTAGACAGGCTCTGCTCATGCCAGAGCACTATCTCACATAATTCCAAGCACTCTACCTCCAGGATTGTTAAGGCCTGCCATAGGAGTGACTTATAGGAGTATATGTGTCCATTTTAGGTTTAGATATAGGTATACTATATCTAAAGCAAAGGGTGATTACACCACCTTGCCCCAGCTGATTGATCAGTCAGTTGTGTCAGATTTGGATGGCCAGCCAGGGGTGGCATAATACATGCTGCAGCCCCTGGTAGGCCCTGAGTGCACCTATGCCCTGGGTACCTAAGGTACACTGTACAGGGACTGATAAGGTGACCCAGTATCCAATTAGATATGTACCTAAGGTACATGGAGTCCTTGTTAACAGAGAGAGCAGGAAGCCTGGGGTCCTGAATAGCAGGATCCCAGGCCAACTAAGTCGAAAACCAGCTAAACACTAGGCAAAAAGTTGGGGGTAACCATAGTCAGATATTCACCTTCCTACAACTTTGTCCTGGAGTGGATGGTGGAATTTGCATAAACTCCAACGTATGGCCAAACTGAAAGATGTTGAGTACCCGTTGTTATCTTTCACCAGTTTTGGATATATAAAGAAATTCTTCCCCCCACAGGTGCCTGAACGTGGGAAGGAAAAGTGGCCAGAGCCTGAAAGTTATTGTTGGTGTGTAGAATCCTTCCCCTGTCATCCTGCTCCTCTGGGTGCCGACCTCGAATAGGCCGTAGACTGAGATTGCCGCTGAGTGTATTGCAGTCGATAAGGTTTAGTAGATGAGGTGTATGAGGGATACCTGTATTGTTGGTATCCATCTCTATATGAGGGCAGACCTCTTCCCCGAACTTCTCAAAAACAAATCTTACGTACTGGAGTGTCCCCACCGACTTTGCCGTTTGAGTGTACTTCTTAATGTCCTGGAGAGCCTCATCGATATGCTTACCAAAAAAAGCCTCTCCATCAAAGGAAAGATCCAATATTTTATTTTGAATCTCTGGCTGAAAAGATGTTGCTCTGAGCCAACCTTATTGGCATAAGATTGCTAATCCTGCCAGAGACTGAAAAGCAGTCATAGCATTGTCCATCGCAAGGTCTATACTCTCTGAAGCTCTCTCACCCTCCTGGAGGACTTTCTTGGCATCTGATTTACTTCCATGAGGTAGCTGGTCGATGTAAGGGGCTAGGTCGCACCACATCTGGCGATCATAGCGACCTAAGATCGCTAGGGCATTAGCTGTCCTGACATCAGAGAAATTGGTTTGCCTGCGTTGTCAAGGCGTCTGGCTTCCTTGTCCGGAAGTGTTGTGATTGGAGCAGCTGGGTTCTTGGATTTCCTGTGCACTGCTTGAAATATTACTGAATTTGGCTTTGGTTGACCCACCTGGCAAGCCGGACTAGCTTCTGGGGCTTTATACTTCTTCTCTAATCTAGGAAGAACAGGAATCACCGTGTCCAGGGACTTCATACCTTTAAGATCTTCATCCCACATGTAACCATCAATGGGGATGGCTCAGACTGATTTCCTAAAGTGTTCTTTGAAGTCATAAATAAAACACTCTGTTTGCGAAATTGGCATTGACAAATCAAATCTTTTGGCTGCTCTTTCCAGAAGATTATGAAAACCACTGATGTCCTCAGGTGAAGGATCTATAGGAACTGGCGAGGGTGAAGACTGGGTGGGAATTATATAGTCGTCATATTCCCGGTGTAGGTCTGGAAGCTCTAGTGAAAAAGAGCCATATTTCTTGCATTGGTATGCCCCCACTTATTTCTGAACTGCTGATGTGCTTTGACTGAGTGTGCCAACCAGGTACCCAGGGCCTGTGTTCCTTCCCTAAATCTGTATTGAAACTAAAACCCAATTGGCATCTTTGGCCACCTATCAGCCCCTAGTAAATGGAACCCTAGGTACCCAGGGCATGGTGACCAGGGAAGGCCCCTAAGGGCTGCAGCACTTATTGTGCCACCCTTAGGGGCCCTGTACCCTGACACCCACACACTGCCTTTACAGGCTGAGTGTCTAAGTGCAGAACTAAACAGAGTCAACATGGCCCACATCTCTGTGTGCTATGCCGACAAAACCACTGCCCTGGCATACCTCAGTCACCCCTCTAGCTGGGTGCCCTAGGCCAGCGGTGTGGGCACATGTGCATGACCCCTGTGCCACTACAGTACCCAGGGCCATTCCTGAACACTAAGTGCAGTGCTGCCATTAAGAGTATATGGTGCTGGGAGGTAGTCATTATCAACTCCACAGCACCAAAACGGCTTCACTGAAGACAGAGAAGTTAGATCTTAAACTTCTCAGCACATTAAACCCGCACTGATGCCAGTGCAATATTTAATGCAAAATGCACCAGAGGGCATCTTAGAGATGCCCCCTGAAACCTAAACCTGCAATCCACGTCTGGACTGAGAGGCTGCCTAGGCTGCCACACAGCAGACATGTTGCTGGACCCCTGGGAGGAGAGCCCCCGCTCTCCTGGGCCTGCAACAATGCACATCCTGGGCGAGGTGCTAGGTCTCCTCCCCCAGGGGAAAGCTTCAAAGGCCTGCTGCCTCTGTGAGCTAGTCCAGACAATTTGCTGTACCCAGCAACTGGCCCCCACCAGTCCTGACCCCCACTCTGGCAGGAAGACTGGCCCGAAAACCTACATCAGAAAGGGGAGCCAACTCCACCCCTCAGGTGGGGGAGACTAGGTGAAGCACGACCCCGGGCTCCGGCCACCTTGAAGATGGGGAGCCCAGCCCAATCACAGCTAGGCTCCTGCCCTTCAGACACAGGAGAGGAGCAGGCTAGGGGGTGTACCCTCCCCAGGACAGGGACCTATTGGTCCCTGCCCTTGCCCTACCTGTAACGCCCCTAAATTCAGTATATAGGGGCTCCCTGAACCTTCCTACCTCAGATCCCGATAAGAAGAAGACTGGCCCTGCAGCTGCTAACAACAGGACGACACCAACTGACTTGACCCAAGCCCTACCTGCCGGTCTATCCTGGAACCTGCCCCTGCCTAAGCCCGACGACTCCTGCGGACAGCAACCTTGGGACTCCCGGAGGACCTGCCTGCCTTGACCCTCCTAAAGACTGAGACTCCCATAAGCAGAGGTTCTGCTCAACAACCCTACCCCTGGTGCCAGCCAGGCAGCTCCAGACCAACCCACTATGCACCCGCCGGGCCTGTGCCTAAGTGATCCAAGACCACAAGGACGCCCCACCGGCGACTGGGACCCGAAGTCCAGTGCCCCAAGACCCTCCTCGACGAACCAGACGACGCCTGCAGTCTCCGAACCAGGGACCCCTCCAACCGTGACCAGCCGAGGGTAAGATGTCCTGGTGCCCAAAGACACCTCTGCACTCGGCGCCCTGCGACTCCCTGTGCCTTTCTTTAGAGGTACCTACCTCTGCTTCAAGATCCCAACTTACCTCTCGAAGTGGTGGTCGCACCTGAAGAATCACCGTCCCTGAGCCTGCAGCCTTAGTTCCCTTTTTACCTTTTCCATTGAATAACATTGTGCGCCGGAAGGCTCAAAAGCACCCTGCACCAAGCCGCCTGAGTGGCTCTGGTCGTGCACCCTGTGTCCTAACCTACTTTCCCATTTGCCCTGAGCAAAAGACCAGGAGCCCAGCTCCTACAGCCACGTGGCCTGCTAGCAGCCACCAACCGAAGGCCCCCTTCCTCTCATTGCATAACATTGGGCCTAACTACCTCTGCACCCGGCTGCCCCTGTGCAGCTGAGGGTGAACCAACTGTACCTACCTGACCCTGGAGGACCCCTGAGTCTATGCCCAGAATCTTAACTTCACCAGTCGAGTACTCAGCTGGAAACCGATAACTCACTTCCTGCCATAGGATAACATTGACTGGTTTGACTCGATAAATCTTCTAAGTGTGAAGTTTTGCAACTCTGAAATATTCCTATAAAATCATCCGAGTAACAAATTTTGAAATACTAACCTGGAATCAGGAGAGGAGCCAGTACTGTACCTTTCTGCCAAGTACTGACCTGCAACAGTAATTTGTACCGCACTTACCCATAACTGAATTTTCTCCCATAGGAAACCATCGACTGCTTTTCTCTGAAAATTCTTCAAAGTGACTACTTTTGAAAATTACAAATATTCCTTCAAAATCGATCCAACTACTGAACGTAATTGCTTACCTGTCTTGGCTTGAGTTCCCAGTGCTGGACTTAGGAGCCCAGTACTGGATTACAAAAGTAACGAGAACCTACTTTAACTGTGACTTGAATTTCCTGCCATAGGATAACATTGCCAGTTTTTTTCATTGAAAAGTTTGTCAACTTTTAAAATATATTTGTATTCCTTAAAAATCATTGCAATAACCAAAACGTTTTTACTAAACTGTTTTCGGCTAAGACCCCAAGACTGAATCTAGGATCCAGTCCTGGGATTCCAAAAGTAATCTATAAAGTAATCAACTGCATTTATGTAGGAAAACCCATTGAGCTTAATGTTAAACTGTGTTTAGAATTGTGTTGCCTACTGCAACCCCTATATTGTGTTTACAAAGTTTTTTGACTTTCTGCAAAGTATTCAGCTGAGAACACTCATATTGAGAAAAGTATATTTTGATACCTGTTGGTTCTAAAAATAAAATAACTATCTTCTAATATAAAAACAATTGGTCTGGAGTTCAGTCCTCGAGTGTGTGATACCTGTTGCTGACTGAGTGTGTACAACAAATGCTTTACACTGTACTCTGGTACTGCCTTACTGCTCGACCAAGCTACCACTTGAGAGTAGGGTCAGCCCTGACTTTAACCTCCGTTATACCTCTGGGGATTGTGGACTCTATACACACTGTACCTTACTTTGGTCAAGTATATATAGAGCCACTTTCTCACAGCTTCCTCTCCTCCTGTTAGTCATCAGAAGTGAGAAGATGCTGATCAGGAGGCAGTGTTGATGGTGGAGCTGTAACTGTGAGTAACATTGTCACTACGGGGTGGAAGGCACTGAAAGTTGCTTAGAAAGCACCCCAGTATGTTCCGGAACAGTAGAAGGCGCTGAAAATCTTTTCTTATAGTCCCAAAGCATAAACTGTAGATCAGATAATAACAAGGAAGGCATACAAACATTTTCCTCTTGATACTGTTGGTGGTAGTATTGAGGAGGAATGTAATAATGTTCCTTCTCATAGCCCTCCTCAAAATCATCTTCCTGGCATTTTACATGCAACTCCAAAGGACTGCAGGTGCAACCAAAGGGGCATCATCCTCAAAGTCCTCTTCCTCCAGGAGATGTGAAAGAATAAAAGGGGATTCTCAATTTCTCCGCAGTAATGTTCTCCCTCGTCGACAAGGTAGTCAACAGTGTTGTTTATGACGTCGGTGGAGCAACTGTTGCTATAGACAGTGAGGTTCTACGATTTCAGATTTCGTCCCGTATCTAGCCGCCATTTTATGTCCTGTCGCCATTTTGTGTTGCCCTCACTCAGGCAGCACGGCGAACAATGTGCTTTTGCTTTTCCAGCTGCTACGTGTCCTTTCAGTTAAAAAGTAACTCCATTGTCCTTGTTCATGAAACCCGATGTCAGGGTCTGGCTGAGTTTGTTAATCCATGTCTGGTTCGATTGATCCCTGTCTCGGCAGACTATTGGACCTCTCCTATTCTTCTCTTATACTATCTTATCCAACTGGCCTTCGCTATTCTCTCCTTGTATGCTCCTATCACAACCATCCTTTGAGACACACAAGCATGTCCTGCCACCTGCGAGAGGGGATTGTGAACACCATCGATGATTATTTTGTCGGAAGGAGTAGCACACGGGGTCCGAGAAAGGGGCGTATTTCGAGACACCTGATAGCTTGTTTTCAACTTTTCTCATTGGTTCGTTTTGTATGTGAAAGGAGTGGGATATTGTAAATGTGTTTGCTATAAAAGATTGTGCGCCACAGATTGAAGTGGCAGTCTCCTTAAAATCCACCCAGCGTGTAACTTCTAGGACAACTGTGCTTAGCTGCAGCTAATAAACCTGGCTTCCACGCTCAACGGAGTATCTCGTGTCTCTTTTAGTTAGTTACAAGGCAGGTGAATCCGGGGATTTAGGCATGCCCAGCTCCGCCCGGCCCATAAGGCCCGGTTCTCCAACTGGCACCCAACGTGGGGCGGTTTCAGTGGTAGCGGTTCAGCCCGAGGGTCGCGAGAAGCCCTGCAGGAAAATTTCGGAGGAAACGCGAGCCAAGCTAAGCGACCCCTGAATGTCGAAGTGGACCGAAGGTCTTTTACAGCGCGGCTACTCCTTTCCGACGGCTGCTGATGACTGCTGCCCCGACTACCGCCCTGCCCTGGACCCTCTGGTGATCATTGGTATCGCGAGACGTTAGACGGACCTCTGTTGGCGTGAGGAGACCATTTAGTTAAGTATTTGTGGGTAGCGCCCACTTCTTTGTTTTGTTTGTGATTTTTGTTAGTCTATTGCAATAGTCGAAGCCGAGGGGTGAGTACTTTTGTACTGTGTTCTTTGCTTTCACTCCTCGAAGTTAGTAAACGGATCAGTGTGCTTACAATGCCTGGTCTGAGCGGATTTAGGAAATTCTGTTGCTTTTGCTGTACTAGGGATTCCCGGCTTGAGGAGTCATGTCCGATTCCTCCGGTTGGAACTCCCACTTATGAGCTCTATTCTAATCATGGTGTTGGTCCCATTGCTTTCAACTATGCATGGATCCGATACACAAAGAAAGATGGTGTTTTACGGTGGCCACAAAATGGTAGCTTTGAGCCTGACATATTAGATAATTTGGAATCAATTCTGTTCAAAAGAAAAGCCCGGCCGGCAATGTTTGACTCTTTTCGCCTTTGGCGTAAGGAAGCCAAACAGAGAGAAATTAAACAAGCAAAAATAGATAGGAAAATGAAAGATATGACTGTTATACAGGCTGCCCAGCAATTTAAAGACCATGAGACTGATCGAGCGATTGAGGTCTCAGATAGACAGCATCGTATGGCAATCGATAGGTGCTATCCTGTGTTACCTCCACAACGTAAAGATCTTGATGAAGATCCCTTAATGTCTCATTTGTTGAAATTACCTCCTCCTTATGCGCCAGGTGCCAATGCACCTGTATTATTGCCACCTGTGCAGCAACCTGTCGTTCAGCCAGGAGCTCCGGCTCCCGCACCCTTGCCTCTTCCAGTAATACCGCCTGCACCTCCTTTGCCACAAACTTCTGTACCTCAGTCTCCTTTGCCTTTTGTGTCTCTTGCAACGAGTAGTCCTTCTCTTCCTTTGCTTAATACTTCGTCTGCAGTTTTACTCCCTACTTCTTCTCCGATTCGTAATCGGTTAGTTGATACTGTCTCTGGTCTTTTCTCCCTCCTTTTTGGCCCATTCAACAGGTCTCCTGCTTTTTCTCGAAGTCAATCCCGTATATAACTCCCAGATTCCGAGGAACGAGTTGTATTTGACTCCCTTGCTCATAAATGGATGATAAATGGTCCATTATATAGTGTACCCGATATACTGAGTACCTTTCTCCAGTGGAATGCGCCTACACAGAGATACGTTTTTAATGTTATGTGTAACGCACTCACTAAAGGATGGGAGGATATGGAATTGGATCTAACTCCTCAGGGTCTATTGGAGATACAGGATAGGTTTGATAAAGGACTTATTATGGGTCCTGACGTTAAGGATGCTATACAGAAACTTGTTACTTTTAGGTCCTTATATTGTTCCCAGACTATTCCCGAACCTGATCCTGCAGTTAGACAGAAAACGAAGAACTATCCTATGAGAGAAGTTCCTCCAGTATGGAGGGAAGCGGTTCCGCAAGTAGGTGCTGCTCAAGGTGTCCCCGCTCATTTTCAGAGTGTATGGGTACATGTTCCTTGGAAACGAGCTGAAGTTTTAGCACTTAAGCAGTCTTTGCCGGACCCTCGTAAAAATCCTGCTGGGTATTATAAAGAGTTGGCCCAGACTGTTGATGCATGTATTATGAATTCGGCTGATGTGGATATGCTGATGGGGAATGTAGTTCCACAAGCATTGTGGGCTCGGATTCGTAGAGAGGACCACAACCAAGCTTTAGGTGGTAGTTGGGCCGATATCGTCGCCGCAGATGCAGCACAAGTGGGTGGTGCTAAGCCAGATGATTTGATTACACAGTTGCCTGGTAGAATCATAACTTTAATGAAGTTGTTGATGCCTGCCTTACGCGTTAACTGGGATAAGTTAGCTGCGTGTAAGCAGAAGAAAGAGGAGTGTCTCTGATTTCTTTACTCTGTTTGAGGAGACATTTATTGACCATAGTGGTCAGGATTTGAGTACTGAAGGGGGACAGCGATTATTTGTGGATGAATTTGTCTTCAATCTGCTTCCTGAATTGTCTCATAAGTTAAAAGATTCGGAAAGTTCTTGGGCTGTTTCTTCACTGCCCAAATATTAGCTACTGCTCAATATTATGAGAATAGGGACAAGGACGAAAAAGATAAGGCTGAGAAGAAAACTAAGGATTTAAAAACGAAAGTTCATCTTCAGCAGGCTTATCCTCTTCGTTCCGGTCAGCGTCAGTTCCAGCAGCCTATTCAATCTCAGAGGTTGCTGCAGAAACCTGAGCCTTTTGTTCTGAGACCTTTCCTTGGTCCTAATCAGTGTGCCTATTGGAAAGGGGAAGGCCATTTTAAGAATAGTTGTCCGGTTTTATTGCAGCGTAATGGTGGCTTTCAAGGGCCGCGAGGCCGCGAGGCCGTGGTTGTTTTCAATCAGCACCTAGGAGTAGAGGGCGAGGTGCGTTGCCTCAGGGGCAGCGTTCCTTTCCTCCTCAGACCTCTTCGAATTATTTTGATCAGCAGAATGCTCAGTCTGTGCAATATTAAAATGATGATTATTGTGTTGAAAGTGAGGTTCAGGATTTTCATTCCAGTTAGGACATCCATGGACAAAGTAAGGGAGTCGTATCAGTTCCAGTGGATCAGAATGGGCATTATGTTGAGGTAGTTGCTTTGGGTGTTGCAGAGCCATTTCTTTTGGATACTGGTGCAATGAGAAGTTCTATGATCCATTCAAAACTCCCTGGGGCACCTTTGTCTGGCTTAACAAACGTTTCTGTAGGATTTTCTGGCGCCCCAGTTGCTAACCCAGTTTCTTGACCTTTGCCTCTTTCGATTGGTCCTTACTATCTGAAAGCTCCACTTATTTTAAGGACTGGTTGCGGAGAGAATTTGTTGGGTCTGGATCTGTTGAAACGTCTTCATGCAACGTTGTATTGTTCCCCCTCTGGTGTGCATCTTACTTTGGGTAAGAAATTGGTTTCTCCTATATATCTATCAAAGGATAGTTTTCCGCCTGAGTTGCAATCTCTTCCTGCTACGCTTTGGGCTGGTTTGTTACAGATTCCTCCTTATATGGTTACTATCAAGCCTAATGTTAAGTTGCCACGTATTCCACAGTACAAGATTTCTAATGATGGTGAGCGAGCCTTGATGGCTATTATCTATGATCTGGTCCAGAAGGGTGTGGTTGAAGAAACGAGAGGCAATGTTTGTAACAGTCCTGTTCTTCCTGTTCTTAAGCGCAGCGATCCTTCTCAACCACCTGTGTATCGCTTTGTGACTGATCTTCGGGAGGTCAACAAGATTGTTATCCCCCAGTTTCCTGTTGTTCCAGATATCACTGCTTTGCTTACTATGATACCCGCCTCGGCGGCATGGTTTTCTGTTATCGATCTGAAGAATGCTTTCTTTAGTATTCCTATTGCTGAGGAAAGTAGAGATATTTTTGGCTTCTCTCTTGGGGGCCGAAGTTTCCGGTTCAAGCGTGCTCCTCAAGGTTATTGTGAAAGTCCCTCTATCTACAGTCAGGCTTTGAAATCTCAGCTTGACGCGTACATTTTGCCTCCAGGTGCTACTTTGATCCAATATGTTGACGATTTGCTGATTGCTGCTGATTCGGAGGATGTTTGTAAAGATGTGACTGTTTCTTTGTTGCGTCATTTGTCTGATCTACATCATAAAGTGTCCCATTCTAAGTTGCAATATTGCCACCAAGAGGTTACCTACTTAGGTCATCTATGTCGAAGGAGGGAAGACGATTGACCCCAGAACGAATTCAAGCGATTGCACAAATGACTGAGCCAACCACACAGAGAGGTACGTGCCTTTTTGGGCATTACCTCATATTGTAGACAAAGGATTCCGAATTGTTCTTTGTTAGCCAAGCCTTTGCTGGCGCTTACGTTGAAAGATACGCCACAACCTCTCCCTTGGACCGATGAATGCCAAAAGAGTTTTTCTGATTTACGTAATGCTTTGTGTTCTGCACCTGTGCTAGGTACTAAGGATTACAGTAAGCCTTTTACACTCTATGTGCATGAAAGTGAAGGTTGCGCATTGTCCGTTTTAACGCAACAATTTGGAGACAAACAACGGCCATGTGCCTATTTTCCGGCTACGTTGGATCCAGTAGCCAAGGCATTGCCTAGTTGTCTAAGAGCTACAGCAGCAGCAGCAATTTCTATTTGTCAGTCTGCTGGATTGGTATTGGACAACACCCTCGTTATGGTACCACATACAGTAGATACTCTTTTGAATAGGACTAAGACAACACCTCACGAGTGCTCGCTTGTCTGGATATGAGCTAACGCATTTGGCTAGCCATATACATATCATGCGGTGTAATACTCTGAACCTAGCAACATTGTTGTCCATACCGGATGAAAGAGGCATTCAAGAACAGCATGATTGTTTTCTTTGAACAGAGGAGAAAACGAAAGGCAGAATAGATCTAAAATATACACCACTTGTGGATCCGGACGGGATCCTATGTGTAGATGGATCTTGTTTTAAGCTTCCAAATGGTGAGACAACTGCAGCTTATGCTGTTACTACTTGAATACTATAGTGGAGACAGCACGTATTGCACAGAATTCAGCCTAAGCAGCTGAATTAATTGTTTTAACGAGAGCATGTCTTTTGGCGAAAGGAAGGAGAGTAAACGTCTACACTGATAGGCAATATGCTTTCGGTGTGGCTCATAGTTTTGGTCGCTTGTGGAAGGAAAGAGGATTCTTTACTTCCCATGGTACTAAACTACAGCATGGTCAGTTGGTGACTGATCTTCTCGAAAAACTTGCATTGCCTACACAAATAGCAATAATCAAGTGCAGCGCTCACAAACTCACTGCATTGCATATAGGGCAGTACACGGCATAGGACCCAGGTTCCTGACGGAAGCCTTTCAGCCATACACTCCTAGACGGCAATTAAGATCGGCCAATACCAACCTCCTCACTGTGCCACGCACAAGAACGGCCACCTGGGGAGATAGACGTTTCTTGGTGGCCACCCCAAAACTCTGGAATCTTCTGCCACATTCCATCAAAACTGCCCCGAACCTGATGAGCTTCCGCAGGCTCTTAAAAACGTGGTTATTTAACCAGTGAGAGGATGACTGACCCCAGTAGCTCCACAGCGCCGAGACACCCCAGGGTATTTGTTGCGCTATAAAAATTACGTAAATAAAATAAATAAATAAACAAAAAGATTACTGATGATGTGGGTCGTGGGAATGCTTTTGCAGACGAGGTAGCAAAAGACAGCGAGAAATGTTACGAGTCGTATGTATGTTGCAGGCCCTGCCAGATGGGTCAGAGAAGGAGGGATGTGTGAGGACACAATGGAAAGTGTAAGAATGATTCAAGAAAGGATACTGAGAAAGAGCTGAGTAAGTGGAGAGAGAGTACGGGAATGTTGGACGCGACTGGGTGTTGGACGGAATTGTCAGAGCATCAACGATGGCTGCTACCAGACGCCTATGTACTACCTGTAGTTAGTATGGCGCATGGTCCAGCCCATATTAGTGCAAAGGGCATTTGTAAAATCTTGGCTCCAGTTTGGCAGAATGAAGGAATTCCTAAATGTGCAGAAAACGTGGTGAAGAACTGCATTGTTTGTCTAATGCATAATCCAGGAAAGGGAACCCCAACTCCAGCAGGTCATTTTGCTCCCCCTACGTATCCTTTTGAGGTATTACAAATCGATTACATTCATATGGATCGTTGCAATAACCTCAAGTAGGTTCTGGTGGTGGTTTGTGCCTTTTCCAGATGGATAGAGGCCTACCCCCTCAAGGACAATACGGCCTTATCCACTACTAAAGTTCTTTTGAAGGAGTTTTTCCCGAGGTTCGGTTTGCCGCACATTCTCTGGTCTGACAATGGGAGTGAATTCATAGACCAGATCATGTAGAAAGTATGTGCAGGTCTTAGTATCAAACAAATTCCATGCGGCAAACCACCCTCAATCAGCAGGATTGGTAGAGTGTTATAATGGTACTCTCAAGCTCAAATTGCCAAAGATTCAGGCGAGCACAGGTCTCGCAGGCCTGATGCCTTACCATTAGGACTCCTGTCTACAATAACTACTGTGCATTCCCGTTTAGGTCTGAGTCCGTATGAGGTCGTTTTTGGGCGACCAGCAAATGTCTGGGGAGTTCCTCGACCTAAAAAGTACTCTGATATTCCATACCCAATGCTGATTGACTATTTGCATGACCTCACCACTAAATTACGTGTTCTTCATCAACAGGTTCAAAACGCTTTGCCAGAGGCCTCGGCAGACCCAGGTCATTCCATTTAACCTGGCGACTAGGTCTGCGTGAAAACTTTCAGGAGAAGTGGAATCGGATACCTCGTTGGGGCCCACCGCGTCAAGTGCTACTAACTACACGGACGGCAGTAAAGGTTGTAGGGAAAAAGAACTGGGTCCATGGCGTGCACTGTAAAAAGATACCCCTGCCCGTGCCTTTTTATCAGTGGGTTCGTGAGGGCATAGGTGATAACGAAAGTGAAAAAGTGCATAGATTTTTAACGTTTAGTAGTGCATGCCTGGACCACACGAACTCTGAGAAATAGACGACGACGTGTTACAGTAGGCCGTCCCAACACATCTGTGTTTGAACACTGTGAATCCATAAGCCTTGTTTAAGGACCAGACGATCCCTAATAACACTCGATATAACTTGCGACCGAGAACGGTCAAAGACAATTGAATTCTTCCTTTTTACGATTTTTCTGATTATACCTTTTTGTTTTTGAAAGACATTTTAATGTGTTTTCTTCCACTATCCATCAAGTTGCAGGGTCACGTTAGGAGTCTTAAGCTGTGACCTGAGTAGTGACCTAGGGTCTGCAGGACTTGCAGTGTCATAGGACGGCTAACTATCACAGCTAAGTGATCTAGGTAGATTATCGTGAGCAACGCCTTTAGAGTAATGGATACGAAAGTGGAAATTAATGATCAGACTGTAAATATGAAAGAGCGATTTAAGAAATTGATGGTTAGTCCATGTGGGATAACCTTATGTATTCTGATATGTTTATGTACTTTATTAGCATGTGGAAGTTGGATTGTTTATGTTCTGCATCCGTTACCTGTCCCTACCTCTGTCCTCGTATCTTCTCCTACTACTGCCTCCCCACATCGGTTTTATACACTTTCAGGACACGAACAGATTAGGAGGACCAAATACTTCAACAATTCGTTTATTCAGCTATTGCATCAACGCCAATTAGTAATGAATACTACTGATTGTTGGGTTTGTGGGCTCATGCCTCATAATACAGAGAGAGGCATGATGTATTTGATTTTTCCATTCTCCTATGAAGGTTCTGCCTGGGCTTATTTGGCTATGTTCTCTAACCTTTATCAAAATCAGCTGTGATATCCTCCTGGCAGTCCATATGGTGGTGGAGCAGACTTTAGTCATAGTACTTTGATTAAGGGAATAGTGACTATGGCTAAGATTGCCCAGATTAGTAAGATTCCTATAGATGAGAAGATAGCATATGATGGATGGAACATAACACAATATGTTACTAGCCTTACAGAAAAGGCTAAACTAAGGAGCTCTCCGCCAATTTGGACTGTACCTCATCGAGGTAATTTCTGTTTACAAATTAATGGTCAGAATGCCAAGAATCAGCAAGAGAGGAGTATCTGTTCTCATACCTATGTCTATACACCTCAGATTCCCTCACCGCTAGTGCCATCACAAGGCACATATTTTATCTGTCACAATAGAACCTATACATGGCTTCCTACTCATTTTTCAGGAACATGTTATGTGGCTTTTCTTCTTCCCCCAACGTATACTGCTCCTTCAAGTCATTACAATAAGAGACATGGTAGGGGAGTCTTTGATCAGAAAGATACAGCAGGACAGGAGGCAGCTGACTTCATTAAAGGGTTGCTTCCTTTCTGGGGCCCAATGGCCAATAGCAGAGACATCAGGCACCTAGCTCGTGTTGTTGAAGCTACCATAAATGAAACTTCTGGAGCCTTGAGTAATGTGACAGCCGAGCTTTAGGCGGATCGTCTTATGACTTTACAAAATCGGATAGTTTTAAATATTATCCTTGCAGATAGGGGTGGAGTCTGTAAATTGATCGGGTCTAGTTGCTGTGTTTACATTCCTGATAATGCCCCTACAGTATACCAAGCTATCTCAAAGTTACATACTGTGAGAAGTTGGCCTGATATATAATGTTCACTATTCTAGTGAGCACTTTGTATCAGTCCAAACAACCCTTATTGATGATTGGTTGTAAGTCAACCTTATAAACCAGCTATCCTAGTAGCATGGACAAGAGCAGTCTTTAGGCTAAACTCTAGAGGGCGTGTTAAGCCAGCTGTTATACCATCACATATACCCCTTGAACACCAAGTGAAAGGACACCACACAAGTTGTTATGAAAATAAAAGGATATTTATTTAGAACACAACAACCCTGGACTCTTTATGAGGACATGGTGCTAAGCACAATACAAAGCTCTTAAAGAAATACTGAAAGTCGCACAATTTACACAAATGCCCGAGGGGCACGAAAAACCATATACTCTAAAAGTGGAATGCGAAATACTAGCAGGTAAGTAACTAGTCTCAAAGGCTTTTGGATCGCTAGGACTGTACTACTGAACCTTCAGATTACGAGCAGGAGGCCTAGGGTGATCGGGTGCAGAGTGTGCACTCTCACGCGGGATGCGGGACAAAGTCTATGGAGGCTGGATTTCGTAAAGTTAGTGTTATCGGACGAACCCGACTAGGTAGAGCTGAAACGAAAAAGGATCTGGACACTTAGATAGTTAAGCTATGCTGGAGCACCGAAATGCTCAGGTTACCTAGCCCAGGGGCTGCGGCTGCATAGGTCTGAAAAGATGTCGGGAATCCTCGTTGCAGTCTATGGAGCCTGAAAGAAGAAGTTGCTGGCAGGCGACCAGTGATGAAGTTCGATGGGATCCAAGCCTGGATCGGTCAAGAAGGAGACCTGTAAGCAGAGGGGACCAAGTTCTGAATCACTAGCCAGTGATTAGATGGGCACCAGGATGGCCCCGGACGAAGTCACCTCGACCAGGTGAGTGGGCGACGCTGGGCTCTGCAGTCTCTCGGACCAGGAGGCGTTGTCGGCGAACAGGATGGAGGTGCGAGCTGTCCAACGAAGGTATCTGCTGTCGACGTCGCTAGACCCAGGATTGGGGCAACATCTCTTGGCAAATGCAAGCCCACGCGGTGGACTCAAAATGGCGTCTGGAGTGGACCAGGAGGGTCCGGGGTGCTCCTCTGTTGGAGGGGAGCAAGGGCCAGTCTGGAGGAACCAGACCAGCGGTGTTGTCGTCGTGGTGCGTCGTCAGGAGGGCCACAAGCCAGCAGGCAAGTAGCCGGACAATGCGGTGAGCAGCAAAGAGCAGAAGGGCCGCACGCAGATCTCGTGGATGCTGGGGGGCTGGACTTCGGTGCTGGAGATGCTCAGGGCTTCTCAAACCCCATAGCACTCACTCGAGGATCCCTCGGCGGTCGTGCTGGGCAAGCGTCGTGCAGTCTTGAAGATGGCCGGTCCCTCGAGGTCTCGTCACACCCACGAATCTCAGCTGGGCTGATGATGTAGGTAGAGGTCAGAGGTGCCAGGGAAGCCGGGTCTCGTCGAGCTGGGCAGTCTTGATCCGGAGGAGAGACTTACAGCAAACCGCGATGCTTGGATGGTGCCTGCGGGTGCAGGGTGACTACTCCTTAGTCACAAGGGAGAAATCTTAGGAAGAAGTCTTGAGTTCCTTTCATAGAAAGTAGTTTCAGGATTCAAAGATGATCTAATTTGGAAGGGTCCCCGCTCCTGCCTTTATTCCAAAGAAAGGGGCTGGTACGCGACTAGGTCCTGCCCATGGGTGGGACCAGGAAGGGGGGTGGTTACACCCCTCTCCCATGCCGGACTTTCCCCAGCTCAGGGGCTGGTGTGCCCCTGGAACTGGTTCAAGCCGGCCTATGCATAGTGAGCACCGGGGTGCCACTTGCAGTCACCTTCCTCTAAAGCCCTGCCTACCCAGGATACACAAAACCCTGTCTGGGATGGTGCTAGCACCGCCCCTGACAGGAAACCCTTTGTCCAAGCTCTCCTCGCTGGAAGGACTCCCAGCAGCAGGAGGTCAGACTTGTGTCTGTGGTGGCAGCATCCATTTGGTGATGCTGAGGCTTGAGTTAACTTTAACCAGGGTTCACAGTTACATACATGTCGTGTCCCTCTAGAAGGGTGGAATGCTAACCCCATCGCCAGAATTGGAGAGGGGTTAGTATTCCAATTCGTATGACACCTTACTCGACATGTTTTGATAAAGCGATACCAGAGTTGGCATATAACCGCGAGGATTATAATGCACTTAAGAGTATATGGTACGCTTTATCATGGAACAGCTATTAGGACTTGGTTCCGCCAGCTGCAAACGGGCTCAGCTCTTGCCAGAGCACCATCTCACATAATTCCAAGCACTCTGCCTTCAGGATTGTCAAGGCCTGCCATAGGAGTGACCGATAGGAATACATGTGTCCATTTCAGGGTTAGATATAGGTATACTATATCTACAGCAAAGGGTGATTACACCACTTTGCCCCAGCTGTCGTGCAGCCAGTTGTGTCAGATTTAGATGGCCAGCCAGGGGTGGCAAAAAACATGCTGTAGGCCCTGGGTACACCTATGCCCTGAGTTACAGGGTCTGATAAGGTGGCCCAGTACCAATCGGTAAATGCACCTAAGGTACACATGTCAATTTAGTGAGAGAACAGCTAGGCTGTGGGTCTGATTAGCAGGCCCACAGCCAGGGAAGTCGTAAACCAGTGAAGCAAAAAGCAAAAATCTGGGGTGATCATAGGATTGCAGACCCTACTCTCCTACACATACCATCTCCGAGTCTATACATCAGGACACGGGAGATTGGTCTGTGGTGGGATGGTTTTGGGGACTACTGTCCACATGGGGATGGAAGATACTAACTTTCCTTGGAATGGTCTTGGCCATTATCTTCTCATGTTGCCTTTGTGTGCAGTGTGGACCTGCAATATGTGGTCTTTGTGCCACTATGTTCGTCCCGAATCCTGTGTCACGAAAAACAGAAAACATTAGAATGATGCTACAGCAACAGCTCGATGACCTCATGGCCATTGACATAGACTCAGATTGACTGGAGTCCCTGGTGTATTGCCTGAGTAATGGCAAAAGGAGGGTCTGAGGTTCTACGATTTCAGATTTCGTCCCGTATCTAGCCGCCATTTTGTGTCCTGTCGCCATTTTGTGTTTCCCTCACTCAGGCAGCACGGCGAAAAATGTGCTTTTGCTTTTCCAGCTGCTACGTGTCCTCTCAGTTAGAAAGATACTCCATTGTCCTTGTTCATGAAACCCGATGTCAGGGTCTGGCTGAGTTTGTTAATCCATGTCTGGTTCAATTGATCCCTGTCTCGGCCGACTATTTGCCCTCTCCTATTCTTACCTTATACTATCTTATCCAACTGGCCTTCGCTATTCTCTCCTTGTATGCTCCTATTACACAACCATCCTTTGAGACACACAAGCATGTCCTGTCACCTGCGAGAGGGGATTGTGAACACCATCACTGATTAATTTGTCAGGAGGAGTAGCGCACGGGGTCCGAGAAAGGGGCGTATTTCGAGACACCTGATAGCTTGTTTTTCACCTTTTCTCATTGGTTCGTTTTGTATGTGTAAGGAGTGGGATATTGTAAATGTGTTTGCTATAAACGAATATGCTACTTACCAGTATGCATCTGTTCTTGGCATGTAGGGCTGCTGACATTCATATCTGTGCATATATCGCCGCCTAGTGTTGGGTCCGGATGATTGCACATTGTTGTCCTGGAAGAGTCTTCAAAGTATCACAAGATAGGTGGCTCCTCCCCTGGACTACAGTGCGCATGGGCATTGACTCCATCCTCAGATTATTTTTCGCCATTATGGCAAAGATGGAGTGTAACACTAAGTGATGACCATGCTAAGAGTAATTCTGAGTGCTGCAGCCGCTACAGGTGCCGGGGAGGAGGGCGGGCGATATGAATGTCAGCAGCCCTACATGCCAAGAACAGATGCATACTGATAAGTAGCATATTCGGTTTGAGGCATGTGGGCTGCTGAATTCATATCTGTGCATAGAATACATAGCAGTCCCTCCATTAGCGGCGGCAGCCCTACATGCCAAGAACAGATGCATACTGATAAGTAGCATATTCGGTTCGAGGCATGTGGGCTGCTGAATTCATATCTGCGCATAGAATACATAGCAGTCCCTCCATTAGCGGCGGCCGCCTGTGCCAGCTGCAGCAGTTTGAAAAAGTGTTTTTAGAACAGCCTGCCCTACAGCTGCCTGCTGTTTGGAGTGCACATCTACGCAGTAGTGTTTTGTAAATGTGTGTGTGGTAGACCATGTGGCTGCTCTACATATGTCTTCTAGAGGAATATTTCCAAGGAAAGCCATGGATGCCCCCAACTTTCGCGTGGAGTGCGCCCGTGGGGGAACCGTTAATGTGCGCTTGGCTTTTTGATAGCATATTTGAATGCACTTAATGATCCACCTGGCTATACCTGCTTTGGAAATGGGGTTGCCTTTGTGCTGTGGCGAAAAGGCAACAAACAGTTGTTTTGTTTTCCGAAAATCTTTGGTTCTATCTATGTAGTACATTAGAGTTCTCTTGACGTCTAGTGTGTGGAGCATTCTTTCTGCCACTGACTCAGGATTTTGGAAGAACACAGGCAGTTCTATAGTCTGATTGATATGGAATTGTGAAACCACTTTAGGAAAAAACTTAGGGTTAGTGCGAAGTACCACCCTGTTGGAGTGAATCTGTATGAATGGCTCCTGGATTGTTAGTGCCTGGAGTTCACTAACGCGTCACAGCGATGTGATTGCTATCAGGAAAGCCACTTTCCACGTCAAGAACTGAATCTCGCATGAGTGAAGAGGCTCAAAAGGTGGACCCATCAGTCTGGTGAGGACCACATTTAGGTTCCATTCCGGAGCTGGTGGGGTCCAGGGAGGAATAACTTGTTTGAGTCCCTCCAGAAAGGCTTTAATGGCAGGCACTCTGAAAAGTGAGAGATGCTGCCTGTTTTGTAGATAAGCTGCTATTGCGGACAAATGTATACGAATGGAAGCATAGGCCAGATTGCATTTGTATAGATGTAACAGATAACAAATGATGTTTTGAGTAGATGCGTCTAGCGGGTTGATGTTGTGGTCTGCACAATAAATGACAAACCGCTTCCATTTTGCCGCATAACATGCTCTGGTGGTGGGCTTTCTTGCCTCTCTTATGATATCCATACAGTTGGGAGGCAAGTTAAGGTAGCCAAATTCTAAGACCTCAGGAGCCAGATCGCCAGGTTGAGCTGTTGCAGATCTGGATCCTGAATGTCGCCATGGCTCTGCGTCAAAAGCCTGGGTGCGAGGTGCAGCCTTTGATGCGGTACCACGGATAGTTCTAGAAACGTGGTGTACCATGGTTGGCGTGCCCACGTCGGAGCAACCAGGATGAGTGTCATCGAGTGTTGCTTCAGCTTGCGTGCCACCAGCGGTATTAGAGGTGCTGGGGGAAAAGCGTACGCAAATATGCCTGACCAGTTCATCCATATCGCATTGCCCTGCGACTGTGGGTGTGGAAACCTGGCGGCGAAGCTTTGGCATTTGGCGTTTTCCTTTGTGGCGAACAGGTCTATCTTTGGATGACCCCACTGCTGGAAGTACGGCTAGAGTACTGATGGGTGTATCTCCCACTCGTGCATTTGGTGGCTGTACCTGCTGAGCAGGTCCGCCATCTGATTGTCCTTGCCCGGGAGGTGTTCCGCCAGGAGGAAGATGTTCCTCTGAATGGCCCACTTCCACATGCTCTGAGCCAGATGAGACAACTGTGGAGAGTGGGTACCTCCCTGCTTTTGTATGTAGTACATGGCCGTCATGTTGTCCGTCCGGATCAACACAACCTAGTTGCACAGATGTACTTTGAATGCTTTCATCGCCATGAATATAGCCATCAGTTCTAGAAGGTTGATGTGCATCTTCTTTTGCTGCGCTGTCCATAGTCCCTGCACTGTGTAGTGGAGTGCATGAGCTCCCCAACCCTGGAGAGATGCATCCATTGTCAGAATAATCTGTGGCACAGGCTCCTGGAACGGTCAGCCCGTGCAAAGGTTTTGTGGATTCCACCAATGCAGAGAGTTGTATGCACGACCAGTCACCAACACTAGGTCTTTCAACTGTCCGTGAGCCTGATTCCACTGACGTGCTAAGCACTCCTGAAGCGGACGCATATGTAGTCTAGCGTGCGGGACTATGAAGACGCAGGAGGCCATCATGCCTATCAACTGCATGAACACTCGTGCCGGAAGCGAGTGTTGCGGTCTGAATTTTTGTATCAGCAATTGAATGCTGTTGATCCTCACTGAATTTGGCTGTGCTTTGGCTGCCAGAGTATCTATCGTCGCGCCCAGATACTGCCGTACATGGGCGGGCTGAAGGTGGGACTTTGGATAATTCAGTGAGAACCCCAGATTGTGAAGAAGGTGAATGGTGTGGGACATGTGGGCGGCACACTGCTTGGCCGACTTTGCCTGGATAAGCCAGTCGTCCAGATAAGGGTAGACGTGAACATTCTGTCTCCGTAGGTGTGCAGCCACTGTCGCCAGGCACTTTGTAAACACCCTGAGTGCCGTCGTCACTCCGAAAGGGAGGACCTTGAATTGATAATGTTGATTCTGAATGGTGAACCTGAGGTATTTTCTGTGTGACGGGTGTAGCGGAACATGGAAATATGCATCCTTTAGATCCAATGTTGCGAGGAAATCTCCCTGACTGAGTAACGGTAGAACCTGCTGCAATGTGAGCATGTTAAAGTGTTCTAATAGAATGTACGGGTTTAGGGGTCTAAGGTCCAGTAAGGGTCTGAGGGACCCGTCCTTTTTTGGGATCAAGAAGTACAGCGAGTACACTCCTGTACCTCTTTCTTCCACAGGCACGAGCTCTATTGCTCCTTTTTGCAATATGACGACTACCTCCTGCTGCAATAAGTGCAAATGCTCTGTGGACATAGGACGGTGTATTGGGGGTATGTTGGGTGGAGTGGATGTTAACTCCAGACAATAACCGTACTGGATAAGCTTCCTCACCCACCTGTCTGTAGTGATGGATTTCCAGACCGGCAGGAACTGTTGTAGTCTCCCCCCGCCCGGTGTGGAATGGTCGGGGGCAGTGACAAGGTGTCACTGTTTGTTAGTGGCGGAGGATCGGGAGCTGTTGTTTCCACGACCTCTGCCCTTGGCGCTGTTTCCACGATAGCCACCTCTATTTTGTTTGGTGTAGGTGGACTGCGTGCCTCCTTTACTGTACTGTGTTTGCTGGGACAGCTGGCCTCTGGAACCTCCTCTATTGTTTGAGCGACGAAAAGAACCACCCCTGAACTGCTGCGACTGTAGGGCCCCCATAGGCTTTGCAGTCTCAGTGTCCTTTTTTATCTTTTCTAAGGTGGTGTCCACCTCTGGTCCAAATAAGTGATCAGGGTTTACAGGCTGATTTAGTATGGTGTTTTTCTTTCTGGGGCTTGAAACCGGAGATTCTCAGCCAGGCATGTCGCCGTAACATCACACTTGTGTTAATTGACCTGGCCGCGGTGTCTGCTGCGTCCAGTGCACACTTGATAGATGCATTTGATATAAGCTTCCCTTCCTGTATGAGCATCTCTGCTGCCTCCTTATATTCATCTGGCAAGTGTTGTAACAGGGTCTCAAGTGTATCGGAAAGGGCCCTGTCATATCTGCCTAAGAGTGCCTGAGTGTTGGAAATGTGCCAGATATTGGCCGCTTGAGCTGCCACCCTTTTCCCTGATGCTTCTAGCACTTTAGACTCTTTGTCAGGGGGAGGAGCATCACTCGTTGTTTGCGAGTTTGCCCTCTTCCGGGCATTGGAAACAACCAGAGAGTCCAACAGCAACTGTCCCTTGATATAGGTAGGGTCCCCAGGCACCGCTTTGTACTTTTTCTCAATTCTGGGGTTTATCAACCTTGCCCTCGTGGTCTCTTTAAAAATGTCTCCAGCATGTTTTAAGACACCCTTGAGCATAGGCAGAGTCTTGACAGTTCTCTCTGAGGTGGAGAAGGTGTCAAGCAAAAAATCCACTTCAATAGGGTCAGTATGGAGCTGGACGTCATGATTTTTGGCTGCCCTTTCAATAAGAGCATTAAACGCCGCTGAGTCTTCAGTAGGCGAGGTTTTTACAGTATACACATTACTGTCCGGGGCAGTGTGTGGATCTCCTGGGTCAGCAGCGTCTGCCCAGGGATCGTTGTGATCTTCACGATCAGTGTCTATAGGATAATTGTACTGCTCATGGTCACCTTCCCCTGTCTCCAAATCCGAGTAAGTGGGCGAGATAGGAGCAGTGTCTTGGTCCTGTGGTGAGATAGGTTTAACAAGAAGAGGTGATGTAGTAGAATCCCTCTTCTTTTTTTAATGGAATTTTATATGACTCCATAGGCTGATCAGGGGCGATCTTTCGTTTGTAAATAGAAAGTCTACCCGTGTCTGCGTCGATGAATTGCCTCGACTGCTCTTCAAGCGGAGGCTGTCGATGCTTAGTGACTACCTCCACAGTTGTAGGCTTCGGCCCCGAGGATGCATTCCTGGACGCTTCGACGGCCTTTTTAGGGGCGAAGGCCTTAGGTACCACCTTCGACAGCAGTGTGAACTGGATGGGCGCCGACGATTTTTGAGGTTTGCTGGTAGGCTTCGTTGGTGGAGTATCCTTCGGTCCGACAGCTGAAGCCTCGTCTTTAATGCGTTTCAGCGACTCCGACACCTGCTTCGAAAAGGAGGCTGACGGCTGTGTCGACTCGACGGGTTCCTTTGAGCCACCGCCAGGCGTGGACTCGAGGTTAGTACCGCTTGTAGCCTTGTCTGGTCGACGCGTAGGATCGAGAACCTTCTGAGCTCCGAGTCGTTTGTCTCTGTCGACAGCCTTCGGCGCCGACTTTTTCGGCTCGACGTCCTTGACCAGTTTTTTCGGTGTCCCAGTCTTCGGCTCAACACCCTTTAGCGACCTCACCGGGTCGATAACACCTTTCTGCTTTGTCGGTGCCGATAGTCTAAAGGACTTCGAGCGATCAAAGCAATACGCAATTTTGGTTTAGATTTTGTTTCCAGTGCTTTCGGTTGTGTAGGCACCGATGCTTTCTCTTTCGGTTTCGATCGGTCAACCAGTGGCTTGTTAGAAATGTCCGAAGCCGGGCCTTGAGGCGAGGCTGTAGAACCAAGTGCACGATCTTGGGTAAGGCCATGTGGCGATCCCTCGACCTGAGCCTTAGCAGGTGTTTTGGTCTCGGCCCCCGTAACAACGGTCGGGCCTAGCTCCTCGCTTGAGCTATCTTCTATGGCCCCAAAGGCCACATCGTCGTCTCCTACCTCGCCGCCTTCTTCATTATCGACCATTTCAACATCAGTGTCGTAACTGGAGTCGATTTCCGATGCAGGATCAGACATGTTCTCCCAAACTTCCTGCTAGACTCCCTCATCTTCCTCGGTATCGAAAATGTTCACCGGGTCAGGTGCCATCTGCTGGGCCTCCTTGCGCGCTGCGCGTCGAAGTCGAATTGTCTTCTTGGAGCGGAAACGAGAACAAGCCATACAGCTGGCTTCATCGTGATCCGGAGACAGGCACTTGTTGCACACCGGGTAGACATCGATGTGAGGATATTTGGCGTTGCAAACGGGACACCTCTTGAACGGGCTCGGTTCCATGATGGTTCGTCGATAAGGCCTCTGGCGTCGATTAGGCCTTCACTGCCGAAAAGCCACGCGGCTGCCCTGGACGTCCGGCTCGGGAACTGAGCTGGAACAAGGACTGGGTACCGATTGCAAGACAATACTGACGATATACTAAAGGCCTTTTGGCCAAAAGCAAAGTTTTGTATCGATTCCGAACTTGAGTTAACAAATATGCATCCGAACCCAATGGCGGAAAAAAACAATCTGAGGATGGAGTCGATGCCCATGCGCACTGTAGTCCAGGGGAGGAGCCACCTATCTCGTGATACTTCGAAGACTCTTCCAGGACAACAATGTGCAATCATCCGGACCCAACACTAGGCGGCGATCTATGCAAAGATATGAACTCAGCAGCCCACATGCCTCGAACAGATTGTGCGCCACGGATTGAAGTGGCAGTCTCCTTAGAATCCACCCAGCGTGTAACTTCTAGGACAACTGTGCTTAGCTGCAGCTAATAAACCAGGCTTCCACGCTCAACGGAGTGTCTCGTGTCTCTGTTAGATACAAGGCAGGTGAATCCGGGGATTTAGGCGTTCCCTGCGCCGCCTGGCCCATAAGGCCCGGTTCTCCAACAGGGTTGAAGTCAAACTATACACTGTCGCAGTCGACGCCGTCGATGGCTCCATCTGCCGTTGTCTCTGTGGTCGTGGCTGCCATCATCACTGCCATTGTTGCTGCCGTTGTTCCGTGTAGTTGTGGCTGTTGTAACCGCCGAATAGAAATATGTTGGCGGTAGAGTAACCAGTGATGCTTGCAGAGTCCTCAATGATAATCCAGTCATCTGTGTCATAGCTGGAGGAGGCATCAACGATGACTGTCTTGACTGCGGATACCTAGAAAGCATCGCTCCAGGTCGACGATCTCTTCGTCGACAACAAAGATTTCGTCAACAGTAAAGTCTTTGTCGATAGACTTCTCCTCCCCTCCAGAAGGACAGAAGGCGGCTTCTTGAAGGCTTTTCTATCCTCAGGAGGTGTTGAAGGAGGCACAGAACTTGCCTCAACACTGCTGTACCCTGACTGATGTCCTTTCATATCGTTTTCACCTCAGTGAGGAGAATTTGTAGGACTAGGCCTGTAAGACCCATGGATGGTCTTTTTTTAGGCTTTACAGGGGTGCTCACCAAATGAGTGTGGTTCAGATCTTTCCCTTAAGTGAGACCTTCTGGAAGACTAGGACAAAGGTCTCATTACTCCCTACACTAGAAATAGACTTTTCTGGATTTCAGCCTTTGGAGCCAGATGAGAAGTTGCCCCTCACGATCTCACTACATTTTGGGGGAGAAGGGACAACATGCCTTACAATCCTTGGCCGAGTGGTCAGGGTACAGGCAGTAGATACAGTCCCTGTGAGGGTTATCCTCATGAAGTCTTTTCTTATAACAGGTGGCACTGTCTCTAAAAAGACACTCCTCCTTATCTGACAATAGTTCAATAAATAGAACTCTGAAAAAAAGGTTAGGAAAAAACCAAGCAAGAGAGTAGGTAAGGAAATAACTGAGCAGAGCTCAGTGGAGACTCCCTAGTACAATGTGCGGTAGAAAATCTGAAGGTCTGAGATTCTCTCAGGAGGGTTCTAGAAGGTGAGGTGTTCTGATTGGATAGGGGCCTTTTTTGGTCTCTTTTACAAAGAGATGGCTATGATACAAAACTGAAATGGGCTTAGGCATATTTGTCTAGTTTATGCTAACTTTGTATTGATGTTTGATATACCGGGGACTCCCATCCTGACCACGGGGAAGGACTCAAGGATGTGAATCTATGAAAGTTCCAATGTTGGAGTAAATCATGAGTTCATTCAACCGCAAAAAAGTACTGGCACATTCAATGAATTTGACACTTAGAAACGTTTTCAAGAAAAACTTTGTTAAAGTGTAAAGCGGTCACTTAAGTTAATTTGGCCAACCAGATCCGACAGGGAGCCAGGCAAGGGGACGGACCAGTTCCAAAGAAAGAAATTTTGATTGCCAAGAAAGACAGTCTTCATTCCAGTTCCAGGGTGTAGGAGAGTAGGGTCTGCAATCCTATGGTCACCCCGATTTTGCTTCACTGGTTTACGACTTTCCCTGGCTGTGGGTCTGCTAATCAAACCCACAGCCTAGCTGTTCTCTCTCTAAATTGACAACCATGTACCTTGAAAGAAGCAGCACTTCGCTCCAGCACGACTTCAGAGGCATGCTCGTCCAAGTGCTTTGGGGACTGAGAAGCCCCGACCCTGAGCAGCTCCTGCACCGAAGATCAGCCCTCCAGCATCCACGAGATCTGCGTGGGGCCCTTCTGCCTGTTTGCTGCTCGACGCGTTGTCTGGTCACTTGCCGGCTGGCTGGTGACCTCCTAGACGACGAACTCCGACAACTTCACTGCTGGTCTGGTTGCTCCAGACTGGCCCTTGCTCCCTTCCAAAAGAGGAGCACCCCGGACCCTCCTGGTCCACTCCAGACGCCGTTTCCACTCACCGCGTGGGTTGCCTTTGCCAAGGCCTGTTGAACCCGAATCCGGAGACGACACCCCCGACAGCGAGAGCCTGCGTGGGACAGCTCGTGCCTCCATCCTGGTCGAAGACACCACCTGGTCCACGTGGCTGCAGAGACAAGCGCCCACCTTCACCTAATCGCGACGACATCTGGTTTCACTCCTGGTTCCACTCCAGTCACTGGCTAGTGACTTTGAACATTGTCCCCTTTGCTTTCAGGTTCTTCTCTTCACTGATCCACCCTTGGATCACACCGGACATCTTCCTCCTGACCGTCTGCAGCATCTTTTCCTCCAGGCTCCATAGACTTCAACGCCGGAACCCGACACGACTTAGCACCTATGCACCCGCGGCCTGTAGGTGAGGTAACACGAGCATTTCAGTGCTCAAGGTAAGCTTGACTCTCCTAGTGTTCAGTTCCACAGTCGTTTTTGTCGTATCTAGTCAGGGACGTCCGTACTCACCTTTTCTTAAAACTGTACTGTCTATAGACGTTTGTACGCATCTCGCGTGTGAGTTCACACTCTGCACACGCGTTCCGTGGGCCTCCTAGTACTTACCTCAAGTTAGTATAGCGTGGTGCCAGCGATCCTACAGCCTCTGGACAGCTCCATTCCTTTGATTTACTTTCACATTCCACTTACTTAGTATATGGTTTGTCGTGCCCCTAGGGCACCATTGTAAATCGTGCAACTTAAACGTATTTTTCCTAAGAGTTTGTCATGTGCTTAGCCCTCTGACCTCATAAAGAGTTCAGAGGTGTATGTTAGTTAATAAATACTTGTTTATTTTCATAACAACCTGTGTGGTGTCCTTTCACTTGGTATTCAAGGGGTTATATGTGGTAAAACAGCTGGCTTCACATGCCAAAAGAGTTTAGCCTAAATACTGCTTTGTCCATGCTACCATTAGGATAGCTGGTCTATAAGGTTGACTTACAACCAATCACCATGAGGGTTGTTTGGACTGATACAAGGTGATCACTAGAACTAGTGAACATCATATATCAGGCCAACTTCTCACATGGGCGATACAAAAATATAAACAATTTTACACAAAAATATAAAAAATTTAAGGCTAAAAAGATATATCAGATAAAACCAGTTACACTGTTAAAATTAATTAAAAAATTCATTAAAAAATTTATAATTTAATCATCATAGGGAATCTTTTTCTTCTGAGACGAACAGCAGCAACAAGAAAACTGGCGATGTTAAAAATGTTCCAGGTATTATCTAGCAGCTGAAGGTACATAAGGGCTGGTCTAACCTCTATAAAGCCCTTACCTCTCAGTAGCGGACTTAAAAAAGTCTTCCTGATAACAGTGTAAAAATCGCAAAGCAGTATAAAGTGCATGGTGTTCTGATTTGAAAAACTGTCACAGTTACACAGAGCTGCGTCTTCCGGTTTACACCAACCTTATAAATTACCCAGTGAAAAATGGATCACGTTGGAGCGAAACCTGGTCAGAAGCCAACGATGGAAGAGCTTTGTCACAATTCTTAAGTAGGGCTCTATTGATGGTGATGAACTTATTAAATAATGAGCCCTAACCAAAGGTTTTTTTATTTCTTTATCTTCCCGTTCCATCCCCAATGTATTCAAGAATTGCGATTTTACCTATTCTAAGTCAGTTTTCTAAATCCCTTCAGGGGCATTGTAAATGTCTGGACGCCCTAGTTTAGAAAACATACCCTTAACATACGACAACCACTGGATGCTACTGGCTTTGTCTGAAACAACACAAGCCCTTAAAATCTGGTGGTCCAGCGTTAGTTCTGGGTTAAGCCAGATTTTTATCCAACAGACCAAGGAAGCCAGGCTCACTAGGTCAGCCACATAGCCCATCCCCAGTTCCTGGTGGACAGCGAAAGTTGGGGTTGATTGGAGGACAAACAAGAGTGAACAAAGACATTTATTTTCTGCCATCTGAACCCCTACAGCTTGTTTGTACCCCCAGATACCTGCACCGTATATGGCGACAGCCAGACATTTAGACCTGTAAATGGCAAGATTGCCACCTTTAAGCATTAACACGAAGTAAGCACAGCCGAGGGGTCTGAATGTAACTCTAATTTCCAATGGTGCTATCAATCTCTTCCAGTAAAAATGACAATTTTGCAGGTTGTTACTGCCAGAATAAAACAAGTTCTACTTTTTAGTATACTGCACCCTGCCTTAGGGCTCGATAGGCCTGCTGAATACATGACGTAACACACTTTTAAAAAGGAGTTTGGACTTGGCCATTGATTAAAATGGCAAAGTTGAGTTAGCAGTTTTTAACTGTCCTTCCAGTCTGCAGTGGTATACTGGGAGTCACGTTTTACCTTGTCCCACTCAGGGTGACACTATCAGTGCTACACTCCCTGAAAAGAGTAATTTCAGATCCTTGGTACTCCTGGTACTGCATAACAATCAATCAGTCAATTTATAAAGCGCTTCTTGTCACCAGTGAGGGTATCCAGGCGCTGGCAGAGCTCAGTGGTTCATTTGAAGTGCCAGGTCTTCAGCGACCTTTGGAATTTCAGTAGAGATGGGGCTCTTCAGATATCTTGACTGCGAGGTAGAAGGAGTGTCCTACAGTTGTGTAGGGCCTTGAATGCGTGGGTAAGTAGCTTGAACTGGAATCTCTTCTGTACTGGGAGCAAGTGGGGTTCTCTGGCGTGAGGGGTGATGTGGTTTAGTTGTGGAACGTTGAGGTGGAGTCTGGACAAGGTGCTCTGTATGGTCGGTAGACAGTGGAGGTGGTGGGCTGCGATCTCAGCATACACAGCGTTGCCGTGTCTACGTAGGTAAGTCGCCCTGAGTGAGGGCTTGTGTGATGGTGTTTATTGAATTCTGGGATAACCACTTGAAGATATTGTGAGGCATGCTCAGTAAAAAGTAGCAGGAGGAGGAGATGGCGTTGCCCTGGGATGTGATGGTTAGTTTGTTGTCCAGGAGGATGCCGAGATTACTGGCATGGTCGGTGACCAGGTTCTGTGGGCTACAAAGAACCGTCCCAGGGGTAGCTGTGTTGCAAAATACTTAAAAGTAAGTTAGCTTGAGCCAATTGTGCATACACAATTTACAATTATACATGAAAGGGTCAGAGTACTTGAACAGAGGTCTGGTTAGCAGGCCTCAGGGCATTCTCAGACTCAAAAAACAAGCATCAGTCCCAAACTTTGGGGTGCCAATATAAATGCAGTCTTTCCTTACAATTATGCTTTACTCACTTCACTTTATTCTCCACCAGCCATATTACACATTAATACATTCTCTATCCCACGAACACTAGGGAAAGCAACACAAAAACCCATGTCCAATAACAGCACAGTCCATCTTTATAGTCCTTGGTTGACCTCCATGGGCTCCCCCTTTTGTCACTGCTCCAGGAACCCCAGTCGAGTATTCTGGTGCTCCATTAGAAGACGGGTATCTTTTCCTTATACATTTTGATTTGTGAGGCTTGAATTGCCTATACTGCATCCAATACCTTGTTCCTTTACTGCAGGCCGCAGGAATGCTAAACGCTCCTCATGCAGCCTTTTTTCCCTCTTCATTCTACTGGAGCAGGGCTTCCAGCTCAGAGCAGTCTTCTGACTTCTACAGTTTGTCTATGATTTACACTGACCTCCTTGCAGAGGATGCGTCCCTTTGATGACGTGGAATGGTAGGACTACCTGCACAGAACATAGCAGCATGTCCGTCAGCAGCAGAGAATTTCAACAGTAATTGCTGCCAGTTCTTTCCTCTGCTGCCTGGAGTTTTAATGCTCCTCCAAGGGGCATTGCATACAATAATTTAAATTAAAGGGATACCGAAACAGGCAATTCTATACCAATGAACTTAGCCTATTAAAACATGCAGGCATGAAGATCTTCCCAGGGAACAAACACATCCGATTTAGTAGCATACATGGGGGAAAAATACTTGTCCTACCTTCTACTTGAATTTTGCAAGGCGCTGGATGTTTCTACCTACTAAACTGTTGGAGGCCATGGCTTTTCTTGAGAAGAGGCTACTACAGTTCGCACAGAAGTGCTTTGACCCCCTCCCTGAGAGTGAAGATCAACCTAGACCTTTAGAGGTCCCTCAACTTCAGAGGCAGCGTGGACTGATCCCTCCAAGGTAGGAAAGAAAATAATGTCAGGAAGTGTCCCTCGACGCATTTGTCAGAACTCTCTACTTGGAAGGAAAGAGGAGACGGCACAATTGTATAAGATCTTATTAGATCATAAAGATAACCTGGAATCAGAGATTGTAACACTATGGGATCCTTCTCCAGTCCAGACCCCAGAGGATTTAGAGAAATTGTGGTTAGACTCCTTCTCTATGTCTCAAAAAATAATTAAACCTAACTTAAGAAGAAACCATTTATATACAATGTATAGAGTGTATTGGACCCCAGCGAAACTTTCCAAGATCTCTGCAGTCCAATATTCTTGTCCAAGGTGCAATATGCAGGGCGCAAATGACATTCATATGTTTTTTGAATGTCCTAATATATGTAACTTCTGGGGACAAGTGTGCAAGTTTTTAGAGGAGGTACTTTCAGTTCCAATCGTATGCACTTCCAGATTAATCTTCTTTGGCCTTCCGTCTGATTATGTATTTAACAGTAATGTGTCACAGTTTATTTTTTATATAATAGTGATCGCTAGAAGAGAGATCTGTAAAGTTTGGAAGTCTGTATCCCCTCCGATGTTTGCAGATTGTCTTAAAAACATCATGGCGGTGAGTAAGTTAGACACTTTATGTGGGGGCGAAAAGTCTGCTAATTTGTGGTCCGCATTGAATGCCTGGAGTGAAAAATAAGTTAATAGTCCAATGATTATGCCAGAGGTTTGTGGTCCTGTCCTTCCTAAGTAGCAAGCACCATTACGAGAGGAAGTTGGACGGGTAACAACCATACCTCTGGGCAATCTTCTATGGCTATCCACAAACGCAAGGGCTGGGAAGGAAGGTTTGTGACAGTGGCTAGAAGAGCGCCTATTTAGAGTATTTACTAACTGGTGGCATATATGAGGACACAAAAAAAAAAATAAAAAAAAAATAAATAAAAAAAAAAGAGAACTCTCTACTTATCCCAATACAAGGACCCTAATGGTGAGCAACCTTTTCCCAATGTAAACGTGGACATGGGACAGGACAGACCTTGCAAGCCCTCAGCCAAAACTATCTCCAACAGTTAATCCAGGATATAACCTGTCTAAGACTGTCTCAGATATGTTGGACCTGGAGGACATCCTCCACCCCAAGAATGACAATGGGCTCCTGGGGGAAAAAGTGTTCAGACTACATAACACCTTAGATATAGAGAGCTGTAACTGCTTTTGAGTGCCCCTGTCCATCTCTGGACGGCAAAGCAGGTCTGACACTGAAATAGATACCGAAACGGCTAACATCCTGGTTAAATAGATCAGAGAACCCAAAGTAGGATGTCAACCACTCCTTGAAATGATGCTCCTGGATGTGTCCGGCCCGTTGACAAAATCCTGAACATGACCAAATAGACCAAGGAATCAGGCTCTCTAATTTCACCCTAAAAGCTTTCAGGATGGGCAAAACATGTCACTATGTTTTTAGGTAAATCAAACTCTGCCATTTCAGGAAAGAGACTCCAATGTCTCCGCAGAGTCAACCCTAAGCTGGGGGATCTGGCTACCTTGGAGGCTGGAGCGATCGCCTAGAGAGATCCGTTTGGTGACCAGTTCATGAAATAACTAAATTCCTTCCAAGTTTAACCTCATTGGACAAAGGATAAGATACCATTAAAAAAATATTCAGCAACAAGATTTTCACAGAGGCAGGTCAAGGCAGGGGGCTCTCCACTGATCGCTTCCAACATCCAGCCGACATTAAAGGTTAAATCTCCAGAAGTAAACAATGGCAAGACAAGTCCAGGTTTGTGGAGTTCACTTCCAAAGGCTTCCTGTAACACTGTAGTTAAGAGGTGGTGTAAGGGGATCCTTCATGTAACCTACTGTGCACTGTAAGAGTTCGCCCTTCTTCCCTATCAACAGTACAGGCAGTTTGTCAGTTTCTCCCCAACGGGCAAGCACTAACATCAGACGCATGGATCCTGAAGATGGTCCAAGGGTTTTGCAGAAATAGTTACTTACCTTCAGTAACGATGTATTTGGTACAGAGACAGTCTAGCCGCAGATTCCTTAACTTAGAATATCCTCAAGGTGCCAGTCTGGATCCGGAGATTTTTCAGCAGTACTCCTGCGCGCCACAGGACGGCATCGCATATCTCTGCTCGGACGTCGTCCGCGGATGTGACGTCAATGGAGCCGGATGTATGTCATTACATCGCATTCTAATACCACGCATACCATTACAACGCGGGTATTACAAGGTGATGACAATGACATCGCATGCCATTACATCGCATACTTTTACCATGAGTATGCTTTTACCACGCATGCCATTGCAACGGAAAGGCATGCGTGGTAAAGCTATACTTATGGTGCAAGTATGCAAGGCAAGTTACATCCCTATCCCGACACCTACACAGCAGACTACTCCCACCCCTACACTACCCCAACCTAAAACACTACCACACTACTACACTACCCACACTACCCAAAACCACTACTACACCCTACCCACACTACTCCCACCCTTACACTACTTAAACCCTAAAACACTACTACGCTACCCACACTACTCCCAACCTTACACTACCCTAAACCCTAAAACACTACTACGCTACCCACACTACACCCACCCTTACACTACTCTAAACCCTAAAACACTACTATGCTACCCACTCTACTCCCACCCCTACACTACCCTAAACCCAAAAACACTACTACGCTACCCACACTACTCCCATCCTTACACTACCCTAAACCCCAAAATACTACTACGCTACCCACACTACCCTAAACCCTAAAACACTACTACGCTACCCACACTACTCCCACCCCTACACTACCTTAAACCCTAAAACACTACTATGCTACCCACACTACTCCCACCCTTACACTACCCAAAACCCTAAAACACTACTACGCAACCCACACTACTCCCACCCCTACACTACCCTAAACCCTAAAACACTACTACGCTACCCACACTACTCCCACCCTTACACTACCCTAAACCACTACTACGCTACCCACACTACTCCCACCCCTACACTACCCTAAACCCTAAAACACTACTACGCTACCCACACTACTCCCACCCCTACACTACCCTAAACCCCAAAACACTACTACGCTACCCACACTACTCCCACCCCTACACTACCCTAAACCCTAAAACACTACTATGCTACTCACACTACTCCCATCCTTACACTACCCTAAACCCCAAAATACTACTACGCTACCCACACTACTCCCACCCCTACACTACCCTAAACCCTAAAACACTACTACGCTACCCACACTACTCCCACCCTTACACTACCCTAAACCCTAAAACACTACTACGCTACCCACACTACTCCCACCCTTACACTACCCTAAACCCAAAACACTACTACGCTACCCACACTACTCCCACCCCTACACTACCCCAACCTAAAAACACTACCACACTACTACACTACCCCCACCCTTACACTACCCAAAACCACTACTACACCCTACCCACACTACTCCCACCCTTACACTACCTTAAACCCTAAAACAAACACCTGCACTTGTGCTCAGCCTCACTCTCATTCGCACCCCCCACCGCTGCATCCAAGAAAGCAAAGCGGGAAGTCGAGCGTTCTCCTACATTGCACCCAAGAGAACGACCTTCCACAACACAGCAGGGTCTCCCCCACATTAATTCAATTCCGCAAGAAGCTGAAGTGTCAGACACTAAAATCCACATAACATACTGAAGTAATCCTGTGCACGGGTTGCCTCATACCCAGGTTGTTCTAAGCCTTGATTAGTGCTGGACTTAGATTTATTGACTGTATTCAATCTCCGTCAGTTTCAGTCAAGTGCAGTGAAAGGGTCATAGTATTATTTACGCCCCTGCCGCCATTACACATTACATCGCATGCGTTGTAAAAGCACATGCGATGTAATGGTATGCGTGGTTTTACCACGCGTTGTAACATCGCATGCGTTGTAATGCATGCAATGTAAAAGCAATGCGTGGTAAAACCCGCGTTGTAATTGCTGTTCCCCAATGGAGCCATATAAGTCCCTCCTTGCACGCGGACATCGGTTTTCTACTGTGAAACATTTCCGCACCACAACGCAGAGCCAACAATAAAACAATACGTGGGAACAGCGTGCCAAAAAAGGGTTAAACATCTTTTAAGGCGACAATGATAAAAACTAATAAGATGAAGAGAAACATCACTCTGCATTGTAGAGAAAAACACTAAATAACATAAGTGACTGAAGGGGGAGAGCAGAGAACTCGCCTCGTAGAAACAGTCTTGCATAAACAAAGAACAATACCCTCCTATAAAGCAAAACAGCACATGAATGTTACAGGAAACAAAAGCAGTCTGCCACCACATGAATGTCATGGGAATCAAGACTTGAGAAACATGAAGTTACGGCAAGTGACATTTCTGCAACAACGGAGAATGTGCACCCACATGCACTAAATATGATTAATTGACTGTATCAGAGTCAAATAGGCCCCAAACTAATGGATAAAGGGGAGGAGGGAGGGGAGAAGGACATGACCAACATCCACACTGGAAAAAACACCATGTTGCCAGAGCGTGCATTGATATATGAGGTCACAACCCATTTGTGAGAATGGGTGGAGAAGCAACAGGTAAAACAGAAGAAGACATCCTTACCTGGTGATGGATGTGAAGTAGAGAAACACACATGAAGGCAGAAATTACTGGCAGAAAAGACCAGGGATAAGAACCCAACCTGAAAAGGTTCTCGCAGAGTGGGGAGGATGGGTGGGCGTTAAGAAATCTGCGGCTAGACTGTGTCTCTACCAGATGCACAAGTTACTACTTGTGTAATGATATATCTGTAAGAGACATTAGTTCGTGATAGATTCATTACCTTAGAATATCCCCAGGCGTCAGACTGGATCCAGAAAGTATTGCTTAGCAGTACCCCTGCGTGTCAGTAGGTGGCGTCCTGCAGCTCCGAGTCCGTCACAGGCATCAGCGCGGAGATGACATCACGTAGGGTACTTAGGGGCCACCCATGTGTGCTGACGTCCGTTCTGTACACTACTTTCCGCACCGAAACGTAGAGTCATGCAAGATACTGACCATTGGTGCATAAAAATAGGGCCCTAAAAGGGGACGACCTTAACATTAGTAATCGGTTTCGCAGAACGGGGAGGATGGGTAGGGCGATAGGGAATCTATCACTAACTAATGTCTCTTACAGATATATCGTTACACCAGTAGTAACTTGAGCATATGAAAGACGTTAGTGATAGATTCCTTACCTTAGAATAGATACCCCAGCAATACCAACCCCGGTGGTGGGACTGCGAACAAGATTACACCAGAAAGTCACGGAGCACGGAACAGCCAAAGAAGCCGTCCCTCTGGACTTGACTGTCAAGAAAGTAGTGCTTGGTAAACGTGTGCAGCGAGGCCCACGTAGCTGCCTGACAAATACCCTGCAAGGGAACGCCGCGTCCCAAGGCAGTAGTAGCTGCCGTTGCCCTGGTGGAATGGGCACGCAACCCCACAGGAGGCTCCTTCTTAGCCAATGAATCACAGGCATTGATGCAGAGAACGACCCACCAAGAGAGGGTCCGTTTGTGCACGGCCCAACCTTTTTTGGCGTCCATGTAGCTAACAAAGGGTTGGTCATCCACCCGGAACTGTTGTGTGAGGCTCAGATAGAAAGAGCGATAGCAAAGGGGATGATGGACGGAGCGTTTGAGCAAATCAAACACTCACTCCCAGTCAACTGATCTGGGTTTAATCCATCACCATTCTTTAGCTCACTCCACCACCCCAGTTTAGACATAGCCATAGCCGGAGGTCCAAGATGGGACGCAGGCCCCCCTTGTCCTTCTTGGGGACTAGGAAGTAGTGGTAATAACAACCACTCCCTGACCGTGAACGCGCTCGATGGCCCCCTTGGCCAAGAGGGCAGTGACTTCCTGACGGAGAAGAACCAAATGATCCCCCGACTTGCGGTGGTACAGAGGTGGCATGGCCAAAGGGGAGGACAGAAAGGGGAGCGAGTAACAGTGGCAGATTATCTGTAGCACCCACTTGTCCGAGGTAATTTCGTGCCAGTGGTGGAGGTGGTGGTGGACCCAGCCAACCACCAGCGTGGGGTGCTCCCTGACGCTCCGATTAGAAAGGCTTAGAGGCGGAAGCAGCAGGGGTGGAGGTGGACTGACCCGCTCGCTGGTTACCAGACCCGCCCCTGCGGAAGCCACGCCTGCGGCCACGCTGGGGCTGGTTCTGCACAGGCTTAGTGGAGGAGCGTGCTTGGGTGGTCTTACCCTGGGCACGAAAGGAACGAAACCCAGATGTGGCAGGGCTCTTTGTGGAAGGACCCAAAGATTTGCCCGTGGTCCGCGAGTCTTAAAAGCGCTCCAAAGCATTGTCACCAAAGAGGCAGGATCCATCAAACGGCATGTCCATGTGCGAGTTCTAGACATCGGGTGAAAACCTGGTAGATCGCAACCAGGCATGGTGCTGCAACGCCACAGTCGTGGAAATTGCCCTACCCAGCAAATCAATTGTGTCCAGACCACACCTGATGGCAAACTTCGCGGCATCCTTGCCCTCTGCAACTGCTCTGGAAAGGACAGCCTGGACCTCTTCAGAACACTGAGGCAAGACCTCGGCTACCGACTCCCACACCGCGTGGAAGTAGAGGCCTAACAAGCAGGCAGTGTTAACTGACCGCAGCCCCAAGCTGGCTGAGGAGAACAACCTCTTACCATATTGGTCCAGCCTCCTAGAGCCCTTATCTGGCGGAGCCGTGGGAAAGGCATGCTGCGAAGTCGAGGCCTTAATGACCAGGTTCTCAGGCGTGAAGTGAGTGCTCAAGAAGGCAGGATCACCAGCTGCTGGGCGATGACGCCTATCGACGTTCTTATCTACCGGCACTCCAGAGGCCAGCCGCAACCAAGTGCCCAAGAGGACTTTGGTGAGGGCCTCATTGAAAGGGAGCAGGGGCTCCGACGACAGACACCATTTGGAGCACCTCCGCATGTTTTTAAGGGCCACCGTAGGGAGGTCGAGATGAAGAGCCTCCACAGCCTGACGTAACACCATAGTGTAGGAAGCGCCCTCCTCCATAGTAGGCGGAGGAGAGGCAAATATTGGGTCAGACGACACATTAAGTTCCCCTGCATCTTAAAGGTCCTCCACCCAATCCTGCTCGGAGTCACATTGCTGCGCAAAGGGGTCCTCGAAGCCGTCCCAGTCCTCGTCTGGCTCCGGGGTAGAAGGAGCAGGCCGCGGCGGCAGGACCAGAGCTTGAGAGGGGGTCAGATGCGACGCATCCCAATGCGGATCCCAGGCCGGAACAAAAGGGTCTGGGAACCAGGGCAGTGGCGGCATAAACGGCACCCAGTGTGGTGCCTGTAACCGAGCCAGGGGCCGGAGCCAAGGGCAGCGCCGGGCCGGAGCCAGCGGTGCTGCACCTTGTGGCGCCGTGGCCGGAGCCAAGGGCGCTGGATCCAGTGATTCCGGGGCCGGTGCCAGGGGCAGTGCCACCGGGCCAACAAGATCTGGACACAGGACCGCGGGGTTGGAAGGCGCGCCAGCAGGAGCCCGAGGCCTAAAAAGGTGGTCCATGCAAGCAAGAAATTCTTGCATCTGCTCGGGAGTCGCCGACAGACCCGGGTATGGTGGGGAGGCCGAGGGACTCCCAGGCTCCGGAGGAGCCGCAGGGGCGGAGCCCCTGTCCCCTTCGTCCGTCTCCGAGGAGCAACAGGGGGAAGTCGGAGAGCGTGCACACTTCTTCGACTTCTTCTTATGGCGTCGCTTACCGGAGTCTGAAGGCAAAGACTTAGAGCTCAAAGAGTGATGGTTCCGGTCCAGAGAGCGGTTTTGCGAACGGCCTCTAGACCCCGAGCGGCGATGAGAGGAGTGCCAGGCCTCCAGCAACTTCCGGCGCCGCTCTCACAAGGCCTTCGGGCCATGGCTCGACAGTCCCAACAATCCCGGGAGTCAAGGTCGGTCTCCAGGCAGTAGAGGCAGAGATCATGGGGGTCCACCACCGACCCACAAGACTTGAAGCCGGGTATTCCTACGTGCACCAGGAGACAAATTGAGAAGACAAAAAGTCTCAAAAAGTGGCCCCAAAATGACCAAGGTATGTGCTCAATCCAGATCTGCGCTTTCAGCGCGGAAAAAGCATAACTGACGACAGCGAGCATGGGTGGCGCCCAAGTACTCTTCGTGACGTCATCTCGGCGCCTACGACACCAGTGACTGACGCGGAGCCGCAGGACACCACCAGCTGGTGCGCAGAGGTACTGCTAAGCAGAAAAACTTTCCGGATCCAGTCTGACGCCTGGGGATATTCTAAGGTGAGGAGTCTATCACTAACGTATCTCTTTCAGATACAGCTGCGTAGCTGTACAGTGCGTCTGGGAAACAACAGCTTGAACCCAGAGGCTGATACCAGAGAAAAGCAGTGGCAAGACTGCAAACAATGCAAACAAAACAATAAGTCCGCAACAAGGGACTAGAAAGAATTCCATTCACTGAAAATCAGATATGAGACGCTGAACCGCTGAGTCAGCATTACTGTCAAAAAGTTGTGCCCTTAAGACATTCTTAAACATTTTCAGGAAAACTGCCATCACGCAGCCAAGCATGGGGACGTAGAGCAACTGACCTGGCCATCGCCCGACCCACAGAATCAGTGGTGTACATGGCTGATCAAACTGAAAATGTTGCCAGCTCATGCCATCCTGGAGTATCCAAGTCAGGTCAGCCCGAGGGCCTTCCAGAAGGGAGGGAAGGAAGCGCTCAACTGAGTCCCAGAGGGCGAAAGTAGCCCGAGCAAACACGCAGGATGTGTTCAAGGACCGGAGTGCCGAGCTCGTGGACGCAAACATTTGCCGGCCACATGCCTCCAACCATCTAGATTCCCTTGTGGGTGGAAGCATCGGAGGAGAGGACAAAGGCTGCATAGCTGAGGCTGTCTGGACAACTAACCCTTGAGCCCTAGGGTGTAGGGACAAACAGACTGGGTCATCTGTAGCCAGGCAGTGACGACGTGCAATAGCAGGCTCCACTGGGTCCCCCGAGAAGGGCCTTGCCCAAGTCCCTCGACATCCGTGTTGCCCTGGTGGAGCAGATCCAGCAAGGGATCTGAGGGCAGAGAGATATAAGGAGGCTGTAACTGTAAAATGTTAGCAGTTTTTCGAACGACTGTTGCAAAAGCAGCACTAGGGGGCGCAAGCAAATCATAGTTAGGGGATGGTTGAAGCCAAACACGTTCACCAAAAACCTTAGGCCCTTTAGTCCAAGGATGTTCAAGGACCCGAAAACGCTCAACATCAACATGTTCCAAAGAACGCTCAAGCAACGCTGTTGGGGGGGGGGGGGGACATCTGAGGTCTCATTTTTCCTTTAAAGAGGAGCAGTAATGGACATCTCCAGTGTTGAACAATATTGAGGCCCCGCCGCCGAAAGTCGAAGGAGGCTCAGTTGGGACGGCGTCGACTCGATATCCACCACGATGGGAGACTGCGGTGTGGGACAGCGTTGATTTGGAGAAAAGTCCCCTGCGTCGGCCATATCCAAAATCAACCCAGGGAGCCCCACTGGGCTGTCCCCTGATGCTAGAGGTGAGGTGGACTGTGACCTGACGTTAATATGGGAGGCCACGCCAACGTCACCGTGATTCCAGAGTCAGGGTACTCGATTGGCGCAGAGGGTGAACCCACCAGCGGGCTCCCAATCGGAGTCCCTACCACCTCTGTGGGGCCCGAAAGCATACCAGGGAGAGGATTCTGCCCAAAGATGGCCTGCAAAGCCTGGTAATAGGCTTCCATATGGGCTTTAGTTGCCCCAACACAAGGAAATGTTGGAAAAGAAGGGGGGGGGGTCGACTGCTGAGGGGCAGTGTTCAGTAAAGACCAGGAACCACGGGCCCGATGTCACGACTACGTGAGGCCGACAGCTTTTGTGACTTCCTCTTGTGCTTAACTGAGGAATGTGAATGATGACCTCGGGAACGGCCCCTGAACTGCCCTGAACAGGAGTACCAGTTTGAGAAGGAGACCAACGACGCTCTGACTTCGAATGACACATCCGGGTGGACAACAATTTCATTCTACGTCCCAGCAGGGACTTCAGCTTCCGCTGCCGACAGGCGTCACACTCCTTGGAGTCTTGGTGCTCACCCAAGCACCACATACAAATCACGTATGGATCCGTCACCGACATCTGCTGCTTACAGGTCTCACGTGATTTAAAGCTCGAAGGCATCAACACACTATTTCCTGGACATTAAAAGGCGTCAGTAAGGCCAAAAATCAAAATAGGCCAGCGGAACCACTTCTCAGGGACCAACGTCACAGCGCGGAAAAGAAGAAAACTGACGTCAGCGCGCCTGGAGGGACTTATTTGGCTATACTGATGTCACATCTGTGGACGACATCAGAGCGAAGCCATGTAACGCCGGTCCCCGGCGTGCAGAGGTACTGCTGAAAAATGGCCGAATCCAGACTAGCGCCTGGAGGATATTCGAAGTTAAGGAATCTGTGGCTAGATGTGTCTAGCAGATTCTAATTTTATGGGTCCCCACAGCAATTCTATTATCCCCGTCCCCTCACTTTTTAAGAACAGGCCTCTTCACTAGTGGAGGTGAGGATTACAGAATTACTAACCAAAGGTGTGATAGCCCCCACGAGGATTCACCGAAGGGGCTTCTTGCGCAATATTGTTCCTCGTAGGAAAGAGGGATGGGGGTCAATGGCATGTCAAATATCAGAGTTGAACCAGTGGCAAGTTGTCCACAACATCAAGATGGAGGGAATACACCTCCAAAGGTATCTCTTGTAGTCCAATGACTGGATGGCCCACATAGATCTCAAGGAGGCGTATCTCACAATGCCTGCGTACCCACTGTGAGAAGTTGGCCTGATATATAGTGCTCACTATTCTAGTGATCACTGTGTATCATTGCAAACGACCCTTATTGAGGATTGGTTGTAAGTCAACCTTATAGACCAGCTATCCTAGTAGCGTGGACAAAAGCAGTCTTTAGGCTAAACTCTAGAGGGCGTGTTAAGCCAGCTGTTTTACCATCACATATAGCCCTTGAACACCAAGTGAAAGGACACGACACAAGTTGTTATAAAAATAAAGGATATTAATTAATAACAAGTCTACCCTGAACTCTTTATGAGTCAGGGAGCTAAGCACAATACAAAACTCTTACGACAATACTACAAGTTGCACAATTTACACAAATGCCCGAGAGGCACGAAAAACCATATACTCTAAAAGTGGAATGCAAAATGCTAGCAGGTGAGTAACACGATCCAGAGGCTTCAGGACCACTAGGACTACCTTACTGAACCCTAAGGTTAGGAGCAGGAGGCCTAGGGAGATCGGGTGCAGAGTGTGAACTCTTACGCTGGATGCGGGACAAAGTCTATGGATGCTAGCAATTCTAAAGTTACTGTTTCCGGACGAATCCGACTAGGTAGACTAAAAACGAAAAAGGATCTGGACACATGGATAGTGAACCTGCGTTGGAGCACCGAAATGCTCGGGTTACCTAGCCCAGGGGCTGCGGCTGCATAGGGTTCAAAAGACGTCGGGAATCCTAGTTGTCGTCTATGGAGCCTTAAAGAAGATGTTGCTGGCAGGCGACCAGTGAAGATGTTCCGGTGGATCCAAGGCTGGATCGGTGATGGAGACGACCTGAAAGCAGAGGGGACTCAGTTCTTAATCACTAGCCAGTGATTGTGTGGGCACCAGGATGGCACCGGATGAGGTCACCGCGATCAGGTGAGTGGGTGACGCTGGACTCTGCAGCCACACGGGCCAGGAGGCGTTGTCGGCGACCAGGCTGGAGGTGCGAGCTGTCCCACGAGGGTATCTGCTGTCGGTGATGCTGGATCCAAGCTTGGAGCAACAACCCTTGGCAAAGGCAAGCCCACGCGGTGGATTCAAAATGGCGTCTGGAGTGGACCAGGAGGGTCCGGGGTGCTCCTCTTTTGGAAGGGAGCAAGGGCCAGTCTGGAGCAACCAGACCAGCGTTGAAAACGTCGTGGTACGTCGTCAGGAGGGTCACTGGCCAACGGACAAGTGACCGGACAACGTGGCATGCAGCAAAAGAGCAGAAGGGCCCCACGCAGATCTCGTGGATGCTGGGGGGCTGGACTTCGGTGCTGGAGCTGCCCTGGGTTGGGGCTTCTCAAACCCCAGTGCACTCACTCGAGGATCCCTCGGCGGTTGTGCTGGTTAAGCGTCGTGCAGGTTTTGAAGATGGCCGGTCCCTCGGGTCTCGTCACACCCACGAATCTCAGCTGGGCTGATGATGCAGGTAGAGGTCAGAGATGCCAGGGAATCCGGGTCTCGTCGAGCTGGTCAGTCTTGATCCGGAGGATGGACGTGCAGCAAATCGCAAATGCTTAGGTGATGCCTGCGGGTGCAGGGTGGCTACTCCTTAGCCAGAAGGGAGAGTCTTCAGAGAATGTCAAGAGTTCCTTTCGTGGAAAGTAGTTCAAGATTCAAGATTATCTAATTTGGGAAGGGGGCCTGCTCCTACCTTTATCCTAAGAAAAGGGGCTGGCACGCGACTAGGTCCTGCCCATGGGTGGGACCAGGAGGGGGGTGGTTACACCCCTCTCCTTTGTCTGGTCTCTCCCCAGCTCAGGGGCTGGGGTGCCCCTGGAACAGGTTTGAGCCGGCATATGCACAGTGAGCACCGGGGTGCCACTTGCAGTCACCTTCCTCTCAGCCCTGCCTACCTGGGATACACAAAACCCTGTCTGGGATGGTGCTAGCACCGCCCCTGACAGGAAACCCTTTGTCCGAGCTCTCCTCGCTGGAAGGACTCCCAGCAGCAGGAGGTCAGACTTGTGTCTGTGGTGGCAGCATACATTTTGTGAGGCTGAGGCTCGAGTTAGCTTTAACCGGGTTTCACAGTTACATACATGTCGTGTCCCTCTAGAAGGGTGGAATGCTAACCCCGTCACCAGAATTGGCGAGGGGTTAGTATTCCAATTCGTATGTCACCTTACTCGACATGTTTTGATAAAGCGATACCAGAGTTAACAAATAACCGCGAGGATTATAATGCACTTAAGAGTATATAGTGTAGCGTTATCATGGAACAGCTATTAGGACTTGGTTCCGCAAGCTGCAAATGGGCTCAGCTAATGCCAGAGCACCATCTCACATAATTCCAAGCACTCTGCCTTCAGGATTGATAAGGCCTACCATAGGAGTGACTGATAGGAATATATGTGTCCATTTTAGGGTTAGATATAGGAATACTACATCTAAAGCAAAGGGTGATTACACCACCTTGCCCCAGCTGTCGCGCAGCCAGTTGTGTCAGATTTGGGTGGCCAGCCAGGGGTGGCATAATACATGCTGCAGCCCCTGGTAGGCCCTGGGTACACCTATGCCCTGGGTACCTATAGTACACTGTGCAGGGACAGATAAGGTGGCCCAGTATCCAATTAGATATGTACCTAAGGTACATGGAATCCATTTTACAGAGAGAGCAGTGGGCCTGGGGTCCTGAATAGCAGGGTCCCAGGTCAACTAAGTCGAAAAACCAGCAAAACACCAGGCAAAAAGTTGGTGGCAACCATAGTCAGATATCCACCTTCCTACACCCACCACATTGCTATTTCTTACAGTTCACCTGGGGAACTCAGACCTTCAAGTTCACAACTCTCCCATTATTGCTCTTCCTAGCAAACATGGTGCTGAAACCAGCAACGTAATATCTACGATACAGAGACATCCGCTTGATTGTATGCTTAGATGACATCATCCTTATGGATCAATGCTGGGACGACTGAGCAATTACTAAGGATGGTGAATCTCCTCGAGGCCCTAGGAAGACAGGCTAAACACAACAGGAACAGAGAAAGACCTTAACCAAACCAAGAACATCTCTTCGGCAGACTGCACAACGAGTGGGTCTACTTGCATCATCCATTCAGGCCATTTTTTTCAGGCCCCTTCACTACAGAGCACTACAACGCATGAAAGCGTCCCATCTTCAGAAGAGTCTCATGTACCCCTACACAGTCCCCTTGTCAAACAGGATCAAGGAGGATATACGGTGCTGGCTTTCACACATGTAAGGCTGGAATGGGAGAGAGATTTTCAACTCTCAACCCAATCTCATTATGGAATCAGATGCCATCAGAACAGGGTGGGGACCCACAAGTGGGGATTTTTACACAGGAGGCAATTATCCGCTCAGGGACAGAACCTACATATAAAGCTTCCTAGAGTTACTGGCGGGGACTTCACTGTATAATGTTAGACGAAAGACAAGATAAAATGTTGTCCTAATAAAGATTTAAAACATGACTGCACACCAGTACAAAAATCACCTGGGAAGATAAAATCTCAGACCCTTTTGGAACTCAATATGAATTTCTGGGACCACTTCCTGGAAAATGAGATCACTGAAATGGAAGAGTATCTTCCGAGGAGGTCTAACCTAGTTGACACTCCAGACATCTACACAAGATAAGTTCATGGAAGCTACACCACAGGGTATTCAGCATAATCTAGTAAAAGTTGGGTCCCTTCACAAAGGATCTCTTTGCGTCACGCCTGGAACATCAGTTGCACAGATACTTCAGCTAGAGGCCAGAACCAAAGTTGGAAACGAAGGACACAATTCTGCAGGACTGGAAGACTGAGGTCAGCTTTGCTTTTCCCCCAGTCTAAATAATATGCCTCTTATTCGAAGTATGGAGACAATGGGCAGACGTGCTGATTGTGACCCCTCTATGGGGAAAGCAAGTATGGTTTAGAGTTCTGATGCAACTTTCTTTGGATTTTTCCAATTTGCCTTCCCCCATGTTCCCCATCGCCTCCAGGATCCTGCGGGGAACCCTAGAAATCGCCTAACAAAGGGCATGTAACATATCATGGCATGTCAAATTACCGGGGATGATGGAAAGCCCCCGGGGGGGTAAGGGGATCTAGACAAGCGGAGACCTGCTCACAGAGGCATGGGCAGATAGTACAGTTAAAAGATAACAATCCATCCATCTTGTCATACTGATTTATGTGTGCAGAGGAGTCTGGATCCCATGAGGGCATTATTGTCCATATTTTTTTATTTGTAGCTAATATTTCATCAAATGACATGGTGTACAGGTCAGTGAATACCTTCAAATTGGCTAACTCGGCCAGCCATAACCCAGTTGAGGACCCACCAGAAAGCGAACATCCTTCAGTTAGGTTAATTATGGAGTATTTTGTTTTTCTCTTCCACTGGAACTACAATACTCAATCCTCAATCCTCTGGGATGTAAACAGAGTGCTCAATCTCTTCCTCGCATAGCCGGGAACACATTTCTCTCTAGAAGGAAGCCATCAGGAACATTTGTCATGCTCATGTGCCTAATTACTTAGTCTAGTTTCAGTTTTCAGAGCACTGAACTTAACAGGTAGGATATTTACCTCAGAAGGTGTCACCTTTAATATTTCTAAAAGGGCAAAATGTAACTCCAAAGTGGTGTTATAGCAACGTTTCAATGTTATGTGCTGTCTATTACATCAAGACATGCAAGAGTTTGACAGAAAAGCTCCGTCCTCCAGGTGAAAGACAATTGCTTATTGCTAATCGCAAATAACACAAGGCAGTATCTTCTCCCATAATTGGTTGGTGGGTTATGCAAGAGGCTGGCACTGATAAAGGTTTTTCATGCACATTCTGCGTGAAGTATAATGGCTTTTAAGTCCTTTGCCATGGGTGTGAGATTGGGAGATATCAAACGTAGCAGAGTAGTAATCGAACTTGACTTTTAAAGCATTGTACTTTAAACCAATCTTAAATGTGGCTTCCATGATAGTCAACAAGCATAATCCTCGCCTCTGTGTCCTTAATAGAATTGAAACATTGCTACGATAGTGAGACATTTTAATTCTACACAATAAACAAGTAGCATTTTAAATCTACGTTTGTCAACTAAATTTCATTTACTAAATATCTGACAATACTTGTGCTTGAGAAGGACTCATTTATTTCAATAATATTAACTCACAAATGACTCCACAAAATAAACAATCCTTAATTAAAAATAGCTTTTAACATACTACACTCCATGTCTTGCATGGGACAATTATATGGTGTAAAATTGTATGAAATATCTTACCTTTATGTTTAGTTCAACTGAAATGTTTCCCGCATTTTTTAAGGGCAAAAATTGTTTAGCTGTTGAGCCAATTTGAGCACACAAATAAACGGTCTGAAATAAAAAAAACACGTAAGTCAATTAATTGCAGAACACGGTTTATTTAAGAAATGACACTTGAATTTTTTCCATATATAACTGAAAAAAAACAGGTTTCAAGGACGTTGTAGTTAGGCTGACATTTCACTCGTACAAAACCAGAGAAATGTGGCCATTATAGTTAGCTGAGCTGTTACTTGCGCCCCCGCAAGGCACTGCTGATGACGTCACTGATGACATCACAGATGACATCACTGATGACATCATCCACTTAATATCCGAGGCACCTCCTCACACCCTAATACATCTACTCTAAAATACAGACTACCATTCTCAAAACCACAGACACACCGATACCAGTTAGTACATACCCACTCACTGATTTATAGGTCTACACACACACATCCACTCACCCATACAGTCAGTCATACATGCAGCCACTGATCAAAACAGCCACTGATATATGCACCCATACAGGCAGTCCCCAGGGCCAAGGAGGGCTCCTGGAGTGGGGTCGCACAGCGTACCTCCCAACTCATGTGAAGCCCTGGGGAGGTGGTGGTCCCCGGAGCAGTGTGTGTGGGGGAGGGGGGGGGCTGGAGCTCCCCCTCTCCGGTGTACAAGTTGCCCTGGAGAGGTGGCGGTCCTGAGGGCTTGAGGGGGCAGCGAGGCCCCCCGCCCATAATAAATTTGAAACCCGGAAGAGGTGGAACCCCAGGGCTGCAGTGGATGGGGGCACATGCCCCGCAAATAAGCAAAGCACCGGGGAGGTGGCAGTCCATAACACTGGATTGCCCCCGGGACCTTGCACACCCGAAGGGATAAAACAAACGAAGCGCGGGAGCCTGTGTTTCGTATTTAAAAATAAATTCTGCCAGATTTGCGGATCCTACTCGAATCCCTCTGGGAAAAAATTATTCTTTTTTGGGCCCTGGGGCTCATTGTGGGACCCCCTGACCATGCCTAGGGGGTCAGTGTGTTTCTATCCTGCCCTCTTTTCTTCATTTTAATAACCTTTTGTCTTGTGACTCAGTTCAACCGAGTCACAAGATGGCTACCAACACTTTGGTTTAGAGTATTGGCAGCCAATCAGAATGAAGCTCGTGATCTGGAGGGTTTGAGGATCCACCGCAGTCACCAGATATATAAATATGTCACATAGGAATACTTCAGGAACCACTGAATCAATTTACAACATTTTTTAAAACATTAACGCTTTCTGAACCACTTTTTGCAAAATTTGGTGTAAATCCATTCAGCAGTTCAGGCTGTAACCTCTGCCAAAATTTCCTATGGAAATGATCATGGAGAAAACAAGTGTTGGGACCGGCCCCCCCTTTCTCAGCCCTCGCTTGGCGAATCACCCTGAAACTTTCAAGGCAGGAGCTGACCGGAGCGCCCCATTAGTTTTAAACATTTAGCAAAAGATTTGTCAAACGGAGCCTAAGATCTTGGCAAAAGAAAAACGCTTTTCCTATGGAAACTAGGTCCTAACTATAACTACTGCGACCGCCAGTAGATTATATATATATATATATATATATATATATATATATATATATATATATATATATATATACATACACACACACATACACACACATGCATATACACACGCACATATACACACACGCATATACACACACACGCATACACAGACGCGAATACACACAGACGCGCATATACACGCACATGTACACACACGCGCAGATACACACACAAGCGCATATACACACACACAGACAAACACACACACAGACACATACACACACACAGAAATACATTCATATACACACACCTGTAAATCTTGTGGGGCATGTATCCGTGGAGTTCCTGCTTGTGCTCTTAATGGAATACTTTTCATAACACAGGAAGGACCTGTACTCTCCAGTTCAACATCAACTCGAGCCAAAAACTCTTCAGCTTTGCCAAGTGGTTCTAAAAAACACAACAGCTGTTTACTGCAGTAGATATTAAAATGAGCAATACAGTGAACAAAATAAGAGTCATCGTTTTCCCATCTTGCTGTACTCGGGTAGAGTCTAAATACTCAGTCATAAGGTTCTCTTTAAAAGTGCAGGCTATTAAGCGATCTATTAAAATGTTGGTCCAGTTGATTGTTCACAGACTAGTATCATTTGCAAATTACCTTTAACCCCAAAATAAAAGATTACCAATAATGTTATTCATAAAATGATCATGTTAAGGAGCATCTGGAAGAGCCTGCAAAAATAGCTGAAGTACAAGTTACTTACCTAAGGTAACACTCTTTTTGGTGGACGCTGTATCTACCCATAGATTCCTCACCTTTAACCCTTTCGCTACTATGCCTTTTGTCCCTAGAATGCTATGCCCACTTTTGGCTATTTGGGTAGTTTGCGCTTAGGCCTTCATAATTTGTTTTCCACATAAGGTAGCCAAGATTGACCTCCTCCCACCCCATCATCCATGGGGTGAAAATGGGGCCTTACATGTGTGGGCAGGCCTGGTGCCTTAGACAGAAAAGAGACCAAAACACAATATGGACACATCAAATATCTTCCACTGAAAACCGACCCTTTTTTTGCAAAGTGCCTTGCTGTGAGTTTTGAACCCTAACTTAGCCAAAGTAGGGAAACCTAGAAAACATGTACATTTTTTTAAATTAGACACCTATGGGCATCCAAGAGGTGTGGGCGGAATTGTGAGGTTCTCACTAGGCTTCACTACCAAGAAGACTTTGCAAACAACAACTTTTGACTAAACACACACATTTTACTCACATTCCTGTGAGGAAAACTACTGGAATCTGCAGGGATCCCTGAGATTTCCAGAAATGTACATCACAGAAATGCAAGAGAAATGTGTGATTTTGGTGATGGCAGAAGAAGAAACACTGGGACAGGGTTAAGGCCACTTACCACAGTAAGTGGTCATATGGGGGCGCAGTGACTGCAAGGGTAAGGATCCCATTGGCTACCATGTTACACTCACCTAACACCCCTATATTGAGTAATGAGGTGGCCCCCTCACACCTGAACTTAAGACTGACCTGACTAAAGAAGATGAGGACACTGAATAGCTGATCAACATGAGATCTGAAGACTACTGTGGATTTGGCAACAAACTCTGCCTACCCTCTCCAGACTCGACAATTGATAAGACTTGGCTCCACAGAGGCATACAAAGGCAGTGGCCCAGCTGTCCTGTTTTGTCCCTCTAATCTGGTCCAGACAAGAACCGTGACCGCCTACGACGCACAAGGACCAGTTGACCAAAACCCTCTGCACCTTAGCTTCCTGGCCCAGGTCAACGAACACCAATTGCTCCCCCTTGCCCCAAGTTCACCTCACAAACTGAGCCTTCCGTTGGGAGCTCCTGCACTTGTCCCCAAGTCCCCATTTAGAGCCCATTTTTCAGGAGCCCCCCCTTCTCGCTTTGTAAATGTTGTAACGCACAAGGTTACAAACCCATCCAGCACCTCCGCACTTGAACACACCAGGGAAGGTAAAACCGAACTGCTGGTGGAATTTGGGACCATGGCCCCTTATCACCTCAAGACCTGAATGAGACCGTAGAAATCCTATTGCAAATAACTGTATGCAGAAAATGTTCTTCTCTCCATAGGAAAGCACTGCGGTGGGTAAAGAGCAAATCAAATCTGAGCATGAATGATATTCTTGAACTTGTCCTTCCGCAGGAAGGTATTCAATGAGTTAAGATACAGGATGCCATCCTTTTTCAGCGTGAGCAAGTGGCATGAATAGCATCCTTCGCCTCTCTCAAGAGTTCGGTACCAGTTCAATGACACCTTTGGGAAGTAAAAGATTTCCTCCTGCACAGGATTGCTGTATTCATCAGGAATATGTTCTGGTGTATGAGGAAGATAAGCTGGAAAAGAAATAAAGGACAGTGTGCCAGGGTGAAGGATCAGTAAGACCCATTTGTCTGACGTAATGGATTCTCAATCTGAAAGCAAATGTTAGTGGCAATGCAATTGGGGAATATATGCCTGCATGGATTACATGCTAAACTGCATCCTGTCCATCATATATTGACAGAACCAGAGAAGCCCTGAGGTGCTCCAGGACTACAGCCAAGATTTTGCTAGCCATGTATCAGGAGCACACATGTACCTGCCCAGAAAACAAACCACATCTATGGACCTAAGGGAGAAGCTTGTTAAAGAAAACCTTACGTTATCAAATGAGTCAATCCTTCTGTATTCCCTACCAGGAGAATTGGTAAGGAACTAATTAGGATTGACTTCGCTAGTTTAATCCTACACAATGAAGTTCTCAGGGAAAGGATGTTTGCTCGAGAAGTCTGGAGCGCTGGGCACAGGTCTAAGTTACCAGGTTACTGGCTGACCAGCAGGCAAGAACAAGGCTTGGACAACGTAGGCGTCAAAGCATCAGTGAGGATATCAGTAAGCGGTAACAAGGACCTAAATGACATTGGCCCAAAGTAGACAATTTCTGTTAGAAAGTTTGTTTTTGTCCCAATAAGGGCAACTGCAGATCTAGCACTACAGCTGCCCTCTGGACAATCACAGCAAATTAAGGACTTTCTTCCACAGGTGGCCCATGTGGCAAGTCAAGCTCTGTTTCAGGGGAGATGTCTAGCTTATTGGCATTTTGTAAATCAAAGTAAAGGGTATCATCTATATAGTGATGAGGGAGTAGCTCATCCCTCCTCATCCTCATCCTCCATATAATCATCATCATGTTTCCAGATTGAATGAATGAATGAATGCATACTTTGTGTGGTTAATCAAAACCATTACAAAACTTAGCATATTTTAAAAAGAACGGACGAAAAACACTTTTAGAAATATAAAACAATAAATATTTGTTCAAAAAATTATTAACTGCTTAACTGCGGCGCGAATTCCGCCGAGGTGCGGCGGTTTGAAAGAGTGGGCAGGGCAGGTCGGTCAACGGTTGTGCGCAGGCCTAGCAAGGTAGTACCCGCGACGGCCGTTGGCCGACGGAAGCAGCGAACAGGTTAAAATCTCCATTTGTTTTTGTTTATAAATAAGACCGTAATTTGAAATAGACCTTTATGGGCAAAGCAAATCAAAAGTTTAGTACTGTCCACAACCCAGGCCCAGTTTTCTAAAGAACTCCAGAGGGTGCTCCTGACTCGGCATGTGGAGAGTTGCCCCTCAATATTGCTCAAATGTGGTAGACAATTTTCCAAAGCACGCCATGTGCTTTACAATATCCAAAGTATAGAGTTGTTGGACTGCCTCTTTTGCTGTACGGGTGCCCAATTGAAGGAAGATCAGTCTAAGATAGGTTCTACGAGCCGGCTGAAGGGCTGGACAGCAAAATAGAATATGGGCAAAGGATTCTCGTTTGTAATTGCAGAAGCGGCACTCCCTAATGCTCGGCCTTGTGTTCGCAGTTGGATATAGTTGTTTTTTTTTTTAGAGGAAGTGGATGTAATCTGGCAGCTAAAATCCTGTGTAGGGCTTGCCTCCCCACGGCCTGCCTAAGGTGAGGTTTCTGACTGAACCGTGTATGTGGGAGACTTTGGGTCTCATGAAAGCCTCTTGCTCCCAGGGATTCCATGTCCAAAGTGCGAGAGCGTGGTCGCAATTGCTTTTTTTATTGTTGCCTTGATAGTATCATAGTTGGGTTGACTGGGGTCCCAATTCTCTGTGGCAAGCTGCAGAAGATCTTTAGCTAAAGCAAGACAAGCAGACCATGTGTTGCTGGTTTGTAGGAAAATCGATTTTAAAACAGCCTTCCTAGAGTTTGTGGGGGCCGCAGTTGTTAAGAAGTATTTTGAGAGAGTCGCCAGCTCTTCAAGTTTTTGTTGTTTGAGGTCAAATTCCAAACTAGTTAAGGTGTTCCTGGTGCAGGCTGGTAGACGAAATGTCTTTTTGTAGGCGGTGCAATGTATTTTTTCCAGGTCTTGCACAAATTTCCCTGGGAATGCCTGTTACGCGTGATTGAGGGACGGTAAAAGTTTGACCATTAGGAGTCTTTGTATGGCCGTTGTTGTTGGGCTATCCAGAGTCTCGTATAATTTCCAAAGTGCATAGGTGGCCATTTTCCCCTTCTGCTACAGTTTGTGGAGGTGCACCCGTGGGCGGCCCGATTCGCTGATCCAAACCTCCAAGTAATTGTAAGATTGGACACAGTCCAGAGTCAGCGTGCTCAACCGCCACTTTGCCACTTTTTTTCCAGACAGTGGCCAAAAATTACTATTTTGGACTTGGTTGAATTAGCGACCAGCTTGTTCCGAGCGTTGTATACCGAAAGGGCTGAAAAATGCCTTTTGAAAACCTATTTAGTATGGTCGAGGAGAACCAGGTCATTGACATACTGCAACAGCTGTATCTTTGTAAGGCCGATCATGGATGTGGCTAAAGAGGCTCCATACAGTGCCCGACCCATATCCGCAGTGTAGGAAGGTGGATATCTGACTACGGTTGCCCCCAACTTTTTGCCTGGTGTTTTGCTGGTTTTTCGACTTAGTTGACCTGGGGCCCTGCTATTCAGGACCCCAGGCCCACTGCTCTCTCTGTAAAATGGATTCCATGTACCCTAGGTGCATTTACCAATTGGTACTGGGCCACCTTATCAGTCCCTGTACAGCATACCTTAGGTATCCAGGGCATAGGTGTACCCAGGGCCTACCAGGGGCTGCAGCATGTATTATGCCACCCCTGGCTTGCCACCCAAATCTGACACAACTGGCTGCACGACAGCTGGGGCAAGGTGGTGTAATCACCCTTTGCTTTAGATATAGTATTCCTATATCTAACCCTAAAATGAACACATATATTCCTATCAGTCACTCCTATGGCAGGCCTTAACAATCCTGAATGCATAGTGCTTGGAATTATGTGAGATGGTGCTCTGGCATGAGCTGAGCCCGTTGAACAAGTTACTTACCTTCGGTAACGATAGATCTGTAAGAAACAGTAGTTAGTATTAGATTCCTTACCTTAGAATATCCCCAGGCGTCAGTCTGGATCCGGAAACGTTTGCGTAGCAGTACCCCTGCGCGTCGGTAGGCGTCGTCTGCAGGCGTCCCCTGCGGCTCCGCGTCCGTCGTTGGCGATGTGCGCAGTGATGACGTCGCTGGAGTATATAGACGCCGCCTCCGCGCGCTGACGTCAGTTCTTTGCACACAGCTTTTCCACGCCAGAACACGCAGAGCCATTTGAGAACCAACACTGGTGCCATTTTTTGAAACTAGGGCCCTGAAAGGGATGTCCCTAACCCTAGGTATCAGTTCGCAGAACGGGGAGGATGGGTGGGGTGGTAAGGAATCTAATACTAACTACTGTTTCTTACAGGTATATTGTTACCAAAGGTAAGTAACTTGTTCATCTGAAAGAAACAGGTTAGTATTAGATTCCTTACCTTAGAATAGATACCCCAGCAATACCAACCCCGGTGGTGGGTCTGCGAACCAATACAATCTTACACCAGAAAGTCCTGGAGGACAGAACGGCCAAAGAAGCCATCCCTCCGGACTTGACTGTCCAGGCAGTAGTGCCTCGCAAAAGTGTGCAGCGAGGCCCACGTAGCCGCCTGGCAAATGTCCTGCAAGGGGACTCCCCGACCCAGGGCAGTAGTAGCCGCCGTGGCCCGAGTGGAATGGGCCCTCAGCCCAACGGTAGGCTCCTTCCGAGCCAAAGAGTAGCACGCTTTGATGCACACAACGACCCACTGAGAGATGGTCCGTTTATGTACCGCCCGTCCCTTCTTCACACCCACGTAGCCAACAAACAGTTGGTCATCCACCCAGAACTGGCGAGTGCGATCCATAAAAAATGAAAGCGCAAGTTTTGGGTCCAGACGATGGAGCTGCTCATCATCCTTTGAAGGATGCGGAGGCGGGAAGAAGGAGGGTAAGGTGATGGACTGCCCGATGTGAAAAGCAGAGACTACTTTGGGCAGGAAAGAAGGTCTAGTTCGTAAAACCACCTTGTCGGGATGAATGGACATGAAAGGAGGTTTGACAGAAAGAGCCTGGAGCTCACTCACTCTCCTGGCAGAGGTGATGGCAACCAGGAAGGCCGTCTTTAAAGTCAGGAGACGGAGAGGACAAGAATGAAGTGGCTCAAAGGGAGCACACATCAAGAAGGTTAGAACCAGGTTCAAGTCCCACTGAGGCATCACAAACGGAACAGGTGGATACATGTGTGTGTGATGCTCTTCAAGAACCTTGTTACAATGGGGGACTTGAACAAAGAAGGTTGATCAGGCAGTCTCAGAAAGGCCGAAAGGGCAGAAAGGTAGCCCTTGATAGTGCCCAGAGCAGAGCCCTGCTGGGCAAGAGAAAGAAAGAAGAGAAGAACCTCAGAAAGAGGGGCAGAGAGAGGATGCACCATGCCACAAATTTGTTCCACCGACAGGCGTATACCGACTTTGTGGAGAAACGCCTGGCTGCCAGAATCACATCACAGACTTCAGGAGGCAAGTCAAATGGCCTCAACTGTCGCCGCTCAATCTCCACGCATGGAGGTGAAGGCTGGACAGGTTCGGGTGGAGGACCGTCCCCTGCTGCTGCGACAGAAGGTCCTCCTGAAGGGGCAGGCGGATCGGGGGACCGACTGACATGCTGAGTAGCTCGGGATACCAGTACCTTCGAGCCCAGTCCTGAGCCACAAGGATGACTTGGGCCCGGTCGCGCCTGATCTTCTTCAGCACTCTGGGCAGAAGTGGTATAGGCAGAAAGGCGTATAACAGACCGCAACTCCACTCGCGCCGAAAGGCGTCGCCGTGCGAGTGCCGTCTTGGAAACTCCAACGCGCAGAACTGATGACATTGCGCGTTCTCTTCTGTGGCGAATAGATCTAACCAAGGCTCTCCCCATCGCAGAAAGAGGCCTTGCACCACGTCCGAGTTCAGACGCCATTCGTGATCCATCGAGCACCGACGGCTGAGTTCGTCCGCCCTGGAGTTCAGAGAGCCCGCCAGGTGTTTAACCACCAGGGTCACATCCCGATGTTCCAGCCACTGCCAGAGGCGCAGAGCCTCCTGGCAAAGGGTCCACGACCCCACCCCGCCCTGTTTGTTGCAGTACCACATGGCGGTGGTGTTGTCCGTGAACACCTGCACCACGCTCCCGCTGACAAAGGGGAGGAATGCCTTCAGTGCCAGACGAATCGCCCGCAGCTCCAACAAGTTTATATGGAGCTGGGACTCCGCCGGAGACCAGATGCCTCTGATCTCTGCCTCTCCCAAGTGGCCTCCCCAGCCCCGGAGGGACACGTCCGTCACAACAACGTGCTCCGGTTGGGGAAGGGAGAGGGATCTGCCTCTGACCCAATCGCGGTCCGTAAGCCACCACTGCAGTTGTCTTGCAGTGCCCTCTGAGATCAAGACATGGTCGGACAAGTTGCCCTGATGCTGGGCCCACTGAAACTTCAGGTCCCACTGCAGAGCCCGCATCCGCCACCGGGCGAGATGCACCAGAAGGATGCAGGAAGCCATCAGCCCCAGCAGCCGCAGCGTCAACCTGACCGAAACCCGGGATAACGGCTGGAAGATGGGAATCAAAGCCTGTATATCCTGGACTCGCCGTTCCGGAGGATAAACCCGAAACTGCGCCGAGTCGAGAACCGCTCCGATGAAAAGGAGCTTTTGAGAGGGACACAGGTGTGATTTCGGCACATTGATGGAAAACCCCAGCTCGGGCAGGAGGTCTGCCGTCATCTGAAGGTGGTGGACGACTGTCTGGGGCGAGCTCGCCTTCAACAACCAGTCGTCTAGATAGGGGAAGACTGAAACCCCTAACCTGCGCAGATGGGCTGCGACCACCGCCATCACCTTTGTGAACACCCGTGGGGCGCTGGTAAGGCCGAAGGGGAGCACGATGAACTGAAAGTGCTCTTGGCCTACCGTGAACCGCAGGTAACGCCGGTGGGCCGGCAGGACGGGGATGTGAAAATATGCATCCTGCAAGTCCAACGCTACCATCCAGTCTTGCGGGTCTAGAGCAGCCAAGACCTGAGCCAATGTCAACATCTTGAACTTCTCCTTCCGGAGGAAGCCGTTGACGTTCCTTAGGTCCAAGATAGGACGTAGGCCCCCTCTGTCCTTCTTGGGTACCAGAAAGTAGTGGGAATAGCAACCACGCCCTACTTCTGGCCCAGGAACGCGCTCAATGGCCCCCTTGGCCAAGAGGGCCGTAACTTCCTCCTTCAGAAGTGTCAAGTGGTCCCCCGACACACAGTGGTTCTGCGGTGGCATGGCTGGAGGAGTGGTCTTGAAGGGGAGGGAGTAGCCCCTTCGGACGATCTGCAGCACCCACCTGTCCGAGGTGATCGTGCGCCAGTGGGAGTGGTGATGGCGAACCCTGCCACCCACCGGCGTCACATGGGCCTGAAAGCACGGACTAGGATGATTTTGTGGCGGATGCTGCGGAGGGAGGTGTGGTCTGACCTCGCCGTTGTCCCCGACCGCCACCACGGCTGTTTCCACGGCCGCCACCGCGTTGATAAGTTTGTTGCGGCGCGTGGCTGGCAGCACGTGTGGGACCGCCCCTTCCTTGGCCACGAAAGGAGCGAAACTAACCCGTTTGCTGGCGCTGGGTCGAGAGACCCAAGGACTTGGCCGTGACCCTGGAGTCCTTGAAGCGCTCCAGCGCGTGGTCCGGTTTGTCGCCAAACAGGCGACTGCCATCAAACGGCATGTCCATCAAAGCATTCTGGACATCTGCCGAAAAGTTGGCGGATCTCAGCCAGGCGTGGTGACGAATCGCCACCGTCGTGGACATCGCTCTGCCCAGCGAGTCGGTCTTATCAAGACCACACCTGATGGAGTATTTTGCTGCGTCTCGGCCTTCAATCATTGCCTTGCCGAGCTTTGCCCGTACCTCCGGCGGGCATTCAGGCAGCAGGTCCGCGACCGTATCCCACAGAGAGTGGGTGTAGCGGCCTAAGAGGCATGCGGTGTTGCAAGACCGCAGTCCCAGACTCAGGGACGAGAAGACCTTTTTTCCATACTGGTCGTACCTCTTGGATTCCCGGTCGGGCGGGGCCGACGGGAATGCGGTCTGGGAAGTCGAGGCCTGGATCACCAGACTCTCAGGGGTGGGATGGGTGGACAGGAACTTGGGGGTCATCCGTACACGGACGGTGGCGTCTGGCCACGTTCCTATCAACAGGCGAACCTGAAGCAGGCCTGGACCACGTGCCCAAAAGAACGTCAGACAAGGCCTCGTTGAACGGCAGCAGTGGCTCCTGTGGGCATGACTGCGGTTTGAGGACCTCAGTGAGGATGTTAGTCCTCACGGCCGCGACGGGGAGCTCAAGGTTTAAGGCCTTGGCAGCCCTCATCAACACCACTGAATAAGCAGCCCCCTCCTCCGAAGCCACGGTAGGAGGCGAGACAAAGCGAGGGTTAAGGGATTCATCTAGACCACTGGTGTCACCCAAGTCACCTGCCCAGTCCACATTATACTGACACTCACGTGTCAGAGGGTCCTCAGACCCCTCCCAATCCTCTCCGTAATCTACCTCCTCATCATATTCGGGATCAACAAGGTAGACCGGCTCCTCGGGGTTCACAGGCCCCATCGGCGTCGAACTCGGCGTGGGTGTATGGGGGGGGGGGGGGGGCGGCGGCGCCACCCGGAGCCGGCGCTGGAGGACCGGCGTCGCACGGGGACGGCGCCGGGGGTAGCCCTGATGGAATCGGCGCCGGGGAGGTCGGTTGGCCAGCCGGCGTCGATCCTGAAGGCTCCTGCGGCGCCGGGACCGGAGCCGTCGGCGGTGCCAGGGCCGGAGCACCCAGCGGCGTCGAGGCAGGAGCACCCGACCCGCTAGGGCCCTCGGACGGGGTCATAGGGCCCGAAGGCGCCGTAGGCTCCGTCGGAGGAGACAGCTTCCTCATGGCCTTGAGGAACTCTTCTATCTCCTCGGGAGTCGCGCCTTGCCCAGGGACCGTAGGGTATGGAGCAGGCCGCGCCGGCAGCTCATGCGGAGCCGCGGGGGTGGGGCCACCCGAACCCCGGCCGCATCGCGTGAGCGTCGGGGGAGTCGGGGGTACGATGACGACGCCCCGACTTCTTGTGTTTCCTACCTGAGGAACCAGAGGAATGGTGACGACTTCCGGAGCGTTTGACGGCTCCGCGACCGCTCCCTCGACCGCTCCCTTGACCTCCGGCCGGACCGGGACCTCTCTCAACGCGGGGCCGACACCCACAGCTCGAGCAGCTTGCGGGACCGCTCCCGCCTAGCTTTACTCGTCAAGGCCCGGCAATCGACACAGGCGTCCACGTCGTGGTCGGGGCCCAGGCACCGGAGGCAGAGTCCGTGATGGTCCGTGACCGACATCGTGCGGTCGCAGTCATCACAGTTCTTAAAACCGGGCATCCTACCGGCACCGTAAGAAGAATCAAAAAGATCAAAAAAACTTTGGTCAAAGACCGGAGTCCTGCTCTTCTCGGATCTGCGCTAATTGGCGCAGAAAAAAGAAGAACTGACGTCAGCGCGCGGAGGCGGCGTCTATATACTCCAGCGACGTCATCACGGCGCACGACGCCAACGACGGACGCGGAGCCGCAGAGGACGCCTACAGACGACGCCTACCGATGCGCAGGGGTACTGCTACGCAAAAGTTTCCGGATCCAGACTGATGCCTGGGGATATTCTAAGGTAAGGAATCTAATACTAACCTGTTTCTTTCAGATTGCAGCTTGCGGAACCAAGTCCTAATAGCTGTTCCATGGTAACGCTATACCATATACTCTTTAGTGCATTATGTACCTCGCGGTCAAATGCTAACTTTGGCATAGCATTATCAAAACATGTCGAGTAAGGTGTCATACGAATTGAAATACTAAACCCTCGCTAATTCTGGCGACAGGGTTAGCATTCCACCCTTCTAGAGGGACACGGCATGTATGTAACTGTGAACCCCGGTTAAAGTTAACTCGAGCCTCAGCATCACAAAATGGATGCTGCCACCACAGACACAAGTCTGACCTCCTGCTGCTGGGAGTCCTTCCAGCGAGGAGGGCTCGGACTAAGGGTTTCCTGTCAGGGGCGGTGCCAGCACCATCCCAGACAGGATTTTGGCCCCAAGAGAGTGGCAGTGTCATCAAACTTGCCTGTAGATTGCCTACTGGGGAATGATTTAGAGACCTCAGCCTGGGCTGAGGTAGAGCAAGAAACCCATTTTTAAATGGTAAACCTCCATGGTAAGGTTAGTGGGGCAGTGATAGCCACAGCCCCAGTCCAAGATGTCCTCCCTGAACAGGTCAGGAGGGCTGTGCCAGTCACAGCCCAATCTCAGACAGATTCCTTCCCTGAGCAGGTTGGCAAGGCTGTGATGGTCACAGCCCATACCCAAACTGAGTCCCTTCCTGAAAAGGTTGGTGTAGTTGTGATGGCAGTGAGAAGTTGGCCTGATATATAGTGCTCACTATTCTAGTGATCACTGTGTATCATACCAAACGACCCTTATTGATGATTGGTTGTAAGTCAACCTTATAGACCAGCTATCCTAGTAGCGTGGACAAAAGCAGTCTTTAGGCTAAACTCTAGAGGGCGTGTTAAGCCAGCTGTTTTACCATCACATATACCCCATGAACACCCAAGTGAAAGGACACCACACAAGTTGTTATGAAAATAAAGGATATTTATTTATAACAAGTCTACCCTGAACTCTTTATGAGTCAGGGAGCTAAGCACAATACAAAACTCTTAAGAAAATACTTCAAGTTGCACAATTTACACAAATGCCCGAGGGGCACGGAAAACCATATACACTAAAAGTGGAATGCGAAATACTAGCAGGTAAGTAACAAGATCCAGAGGCTTCAGGATCGCTAGGACTACACAACTGAACCCTAAGGTTAGGAGCAGGAGGCCTAGGGAGATCGGGTGCAGAGTGTGCACTCTGACGCGGGATGCGGGACAAAGTCTATGGAGGCTAGTATTTGTAAAGTCACTGTTTCCGGACGAATCCGACTAGGTAGACTAAAAACGAAAAAGGATCTGGACACTTGGATAGTGAACCTACGTTGGAGCACCGAAATGCTCGGGTTACCTAGCCCAGGGGCCGCGGCTGCATAGGGTTCAAAAGACGTCGGGAATCCTCGTTGTAGTCTATGGAGCCTGAAAGAAGAAGTTGCTGGCAGGAGACCAGTGAAGATGTTCGGTGTGATCCAAGCCTGGATCGGTGATGGAGACGACCTGAAAGCAGCAGAGGGGACTCAGTTCTTAATCACTAGCCAGTGATTGTGTGGGCACCAGGATGGCCCCGGATTAAGTCACCTCGACCAGGTGAGTGGGCGACGCTGGACTCTGCTGTCACACGGACCAGGAGGCGTTGTCGGCGACCAGGCTGGAGGTGCGAGCTGTCCCACGAAGGTGTCTGCTGTCGGCGATGCTGAAACCAGGATTGGAGCAACAAGCCTTGGCAAAGGCAAGCCCACGCAGTGGAGTCAAGATGGCGTCTGGAGTGGACCAGGAGGGTCCGGGGTGCTCCTCTTTTGGAGGGGAGCAAGGGCCAGTCTGGAGCAAACAGACCAGCGGTGAAATCGTCGTGGTACGTCGAAAGGAGGGTCACTAGCCAACGGGCAAGTGACCGGACAACGCGGTAAGCAGCAAAGAGCAGAAGTGCCCCACGCAGATCTCGTGGATGCTCGGGGGCTGGACTTCGGTGCTGGAGCTGCTCTGGGTTGGGGCTTCTCAAACCCCAGTGCACTCACTCGAGGATCCCTCGGCGGTCGTGCTGGTTAAGCGTCGTGCAGGTTTTGAAGATGGCCGGTCCCTCAGGTCTCGTCACACCCACGAATCTCAGCTGGGCGGATGATGCAGGTAGAGGTCAGAGATGCCAGGGAATCCGGGTCTCGTCGAGCTGGTCAGTCTTGATCCGGAAAATGGACGTGCAGCAAACCGCGATGCTTAGGTGGTGCCTGCGGGTGCAGGGTGGCTACTCAGCCACAAGGGAGAGTCTTCAGAAATTGTCAAGAGTTCCTTTCGTGGAAAGTAGTTCAAGATTCAGAATTATCTAATTTGGGAAGGGGGCCTGCTCCAACCTTTATCCTAAGAAAAAGGGGCTGGCACGCGACTAGGTCCTGCCCATGGGTGGGACCAGGAGGGGGGTGGTTACACCCCTCTCCCTTGTCCGGACTTTCCCCAGCTCAGGGGCTGGTGTGCCCCTGGAACTGGTTTGAGCAGGCATATGCACAGTGAGCACCGGGGTGCCACTTGCAGTCACCTTCCTCTCAGCCTTGCCTACCTGAGATACACAAAACCCTGTCTGGAATGGTGCTAGCACCGCACCTGACAGGAAACCCTTCGTCCAAGCTCTCCTCGCTGGAAAGACTCCCCGCAGCCGGAGGTCAGACTTGTGTCTGTGGTGGCAGCATCCATTTTGTGATGCTGAGGCTCGAGTTAACTTTAACCGGGGTTCACAGTTACATGCATGTCGTGTCCCTCTAGAAGGGTGGAATGCTAACCCCGTCGCCAGAATTGGCGAGGGGTTAGTATTCCAATTCGTATGACACCTTACTCGACATGTTTTGATAATGCGATACCAAAGTTGGCAGATAACCGCGAGGATTATAATGCACTTTAGAGTATATGGTACGCGTTATCATGGAACAGCTATTAGGACTTGGTTCCGCAAGCTGCAAACGGGCTCAGCTCATGCCAGAGCACCATCTCACATAATTCCAAGCACTCTTCCTTCAGGATTGATAAGGCCTGCCATAGGAGTGACTGATAGGAATATATGTGTCCATTTTAGGGTTAGATATAGGGACACTATATCTTAAGCAAAGGGTGATTACACCACCTTGCCCCAGCTGTCACGCAGCCAGTTGTGTCAGATTTGGATGGCCAGCCAGGGGTGGCATAATACATGCTGCAGCCCCTGGTAGGCCCTGGGTACACCTATGCCCTGGATACCTAAGGTATGCTGTACAGGGACTGATAAGGTGACTGACATACTGAGTAGCTCGGATACCAGTACCTTCGCGCCCTGTCCGGAGCCACAAGGATGAATTGGGCCCGGTCGCGCTTGATTTTCTTCAGTACTCTGGGCAGAAGTGGTATAGGCGGAAAGGCGTACAACAGACCGCAACTCCACTCATGACAAAAAGCGTCCCAGAGCGAGTGCCGCCTTGGAAATTCCAACGCGCAGAACGGATGACAGTGCGCGTTCTCTTCGGTGGCGAATAGATCTAACCAAGGCCTTCCCCACTGCAGAAAGAGGCCTTGCGCCACGTCCGAGTTCAGACGCCATTCGTGATCCATCATGCATCTTCGGCTGAGCTTGTCAGCCCTGGCATTCAGAGAACCTGCCAGGTGTTGAGCCACCAGGGTCACCCCCTGATGTTCCAGCCACTGCCAGAGGCACAGAGCCTCCTGGCAGAGGGTCCACAACCCCACCCGCCCTGTTTGTTGCAGTACCACATGGCGGTGGTGTTGTCCGTGAACAACTGCACTACACTCCCCCGGACAGAGGGGAGGAATGCCTTCAGTGCTAGACGAATCGCTCGCAGCTTCAAAAGGTTGATATGGAGCCGGGACTCCGCCGGAGACCAGAGGCCTCTGATCTCCGCCTCTCCCATGTGGCCTCCCCAGCCCTGGAGGGACGCGTCCGTCACAACTACGTGCTCCGGTTGGGGAAGGGAGAGGGATCTACCGCTGACCCAATCGCGGTCCGTGAGCCACCACTGCAGCTGTCTCGCAGTACCCTCCCAGATCAGGACCTGGTCGGACAGGTTGCCCTTGTAGGAGAGTCGGGTTTGCTTCCTATAGTCACCCCCACTTTTTGCTTTGCTTTACTGCTTTTTGACTTAGATATGGCTGTGGGCCTGCTAATCAGACCCACAGCACAGATGCACTCTATAAATTCACACCATGTACTCTAGGTACATCCACAATTGGGAATTGGTTCACCTTGTCAGCCCCTGTAGAAGTGTACCATAGGTACTCAGGGCATAGGTGTAACCAAGGCCTACCAGGGGCTGCAGCATGTATTATGCCACCCCTGGCTGGCCGCTCAAATAGACACAACTGGCTGATCACTCAGCTGGGGCAAGGTCGTGTAACCACCCCTTGCTTAGGTGTAGTATTCCTATACCTACTTACATATAGACACATAGTAACCTATAAGTCACTCCTATGGCAGGCCTTAACAATCCTGGAGGCAGAGTGCTTGGTTATGTGTGAGATGGTGCTCTAGCATGAGCTGAGCCTGTCTGCAGCTTTCGGAACCATGTCCTTATAGCTGTTCTATGATATTGCCATACCATATACTCTTAAATGCATTATAACCCTCGCGGTTGAATGCTAACTTTGGTTTGGCTTTATCCAAACATGTCGTGTAAGGTGTCATACGCTTTGGAATACTACCCCCTCACCAATTCTGGTGACGGGGTAGCATTCCACCCTTCTAGAGGGAGAAGACATGTTGAAACTACTGTACCCGGTTAAAGTTAACCAGAGCCCCAGCATCACAAAATGGATGCTGCTGCCACAGACACAAGTCTGACCTCCTGCTGCTGGGAGTCCTTCCAGTCAGGGAGGTTTGGACAATAGGTTTCCTGCTTGGAGAGGTGCGACCACCACCCCAGACAGGAGGATGTGTATTGGGCAGGGAGGGCTGAATAGAAACAGACACTGCCTGGAGCACACTAGGTGCTCCATGCATACCCCAGTTCAAACCGGTTGCTGGGGCACTCCAGCCCCAGCTCTGGCGCGAAACTGGACAAAGGAAAGTGGGTGTAACCATCCCCCTTCCTGGTCCCACCCACAGGAGGGACCTAGTGAGTAAACCAGCCCCCTTTAGTAGTATAAAGGTAGGAGCTGACCCAGAAGACTTTAGATTAATCCTGGAATCGACTTGAGACGATACTCTGGACATTCGACATTCACCTGAGCTGAGGACTGAAGAATCTCCTTTGTGGCCAAGGAGTGACCACCCTGGTCAACCAGGCACCATCCAGCAACTCGGCGGCTTGCTTTGTCCCCGTTCCCGCCGGAACCCGAGCACAGAGCCTGACAAGACCCCGACTCTCAGATCTCTCTGACCCCACTGCACAACTCCAGCACAGCTGAGCACCGTGGAAGGCGTTGGGACACATGGTACCGGACATCTTTGAAAGTCTGCAACTTGCTAACAGCGCAGCTCCTGAGGCATCCTCGAAGCTGTGCACTGGTGACTGAGACACCCAGACACCGAGCTCCACCTGCACCGAAGACCAGCCCTCCACACTCCACGAGATCTGCGTTGGGCCCTTCTGCTTGTGTTCCGCTCAACGTGTTGTCCGGTTGCTGGCTCGTTGGCTAGTAGCCCTGTGGCAACGATCCTTTTGAAAATCCATGGCTGGTCGGTTGCTCCAGACTGGCCCTTGCTTCCCTGCAAAGGTGAAGTACCTCAGTCCCTCCTGGTCTGCACCAGAAGCCTGTTGTGTATCCTGCGTGGGTTACCTTTGCTTAGGCTTGTTGGCTCCGATCTTGAAGCCGACCCCTCCATCTGCGAGAAACTTCGTGGGACAGCTCCTCTCCAGCACCTGGTCGTCCTTGAAGCCTCCTGGTCCGCGTGGCTGAAACGACAAGCTTCACGACAGTACCTGATTGCTCCTCGACTACGTCTGGTTCCTTCCTGGTTCCACCCGGTCACTGGCTAGTGACCTAGACTCTGTCCCCTCTGCTTTCAGGTCTTCTTCAACTCCAATCCACCCGGATATCTTCCTCCTGGTCGCCTGCAGCATCTTCTTCCAAGGCTCCATAGGAATCAACGAGAAAACCCGACACTTTGACACCTATGCACCCGCAGCTCGTGGGTGAGGTAACGCCAGTACTTCGGTGCTCCTGTAGGGATTCACTATCCTAGTGTCCAGTTTTGTTAGTTGTACCTAGTTAGACCGGAAGTGTCCTAAATCTCCATTTACTTACCTTTTAAATACCCATTGACTTTCTATTGACTCTCGCGTGAGTGTACTGACACTGCACGCGCCGCCTCTGGGCCTCCTACTCCTACCCGAAGGGTCAGATAGTGTAGCCCCAGCGATTCCCTGGGCCCTAGGCCTTTTCCTTTCCCAAGTCGTGGTTCTTATAACACTTACTTAGTATATGGTTTTACGCGCCCCTAGGGCCTAACTGTAAATTGTGCTATTAAAATTATTTCTGAGAGTAACTTGTTATGTGCTTTTGCCTCTGACCTCATAAAGAGTTCAGGGGAGTGTGTTAGTAAATAAATACATATATATTTTATATATATCCTGTGTGGTGACATTTCATTTGGTATTCAAGGGGTTACATATGGTAAAACAGCTGGCTTTACACGCCCTCAAGAGTCTTTTAGCCGAAGACTGTTCTGTCCACGCTACCTCTAGGATAGCTGGTCTATAAGGTTGACTTTACAACCATCACCATAAGGGTTGTTTGGACTGGTGCAATGTGTTCACTAGAATAGTGAACATCATATACCAGGCCAACTTCTCACAGCCCTGTTGCTGGGCGCCACCGGGCGTGATGCACCAGAAGGATGCAGGAGGCCATCCGCATCAGAAGCTGCAGCGTCAACCTGACCGAGACCCGGGATAAAGGCTGAAAGATTGGGATCAGAGCCTGAATATACCGGACCCGCTGTTAGGGAGGATAAACCTGAAACTGCGCCGAGTCAAGGACCACTCCGATGAAGAGGAGCTTCTGAGAGGGGCAAAGGTGTAACTTCGGCACATTGATGGAAAACCCCAGCTGGTGCAGGAGGTCCGCTGTTGTCTGGAGGTGGCTGACGACTGTCTGGGGCGAGCCCGCCTTCAACAACCAGTCGTCGAGGTAGGGGACGACTGAAACCCCTAACCTGCGCAGATGAGCTGCGACCACCGCTATCACTTTCGTGAAAATCCGTGGGGTGCTGGTAAGGCCGAAGAGGAGCACGGTAAACTGAAAGTGCTCGTGGCCTACTGTGAACCGCGGGTAGCGCCGGTGGGCCGACAGGACAGGGATGTGGAAATAAGCGTCCTGCAAGTCCAACGCTACCATCCAGTCTCCTGGGTCCAGGGCAGCTAACACCTAAGCCAGAGTCAGCATTTTGAACTTCTCCTTCGGAGGAAGCCGTTGAGGTTCCGTAGGTCCAAGATCGGGCGCAGGTCCCCTTTGCCCTTCTTGGGTACCAGAAAGTAGTGGGAGTAACAAACACACCCTACTTCCGGCCCAGGAACTCGCTCGATGGCCCCCTTGGCCAAGAGAGCCATAACTTCCTCTTGTTGAAGTTGCAAGTGATCCCCCGACACGCAGTGGTATTGCTGTGGCATGGCTGGAGTGGTCGCCTCGAAGGGAAGAGAGTAGCCCCTTCGTACGATTTGCAGCACCCACATGTCCGAAGTGACAGTGCGCCAGTGGAAGTGGTGATGGCGAACCCTGCCCCCCACTGGCGTCACATGGGCCTAAAAGCACAGACTAGGAGGGTTTTGAGGCGGATGCTGCAGGGGAAGGTGTGGACTGGCTTCGCTCTTGTCCCTGACCGCCACCACGGCAGCTTCCACAGCCGCCACCGCGCTGTGTGTTAGTCTGCGGTGCGTGGCTGGCATCACGTGTGGGAGCGCCCCTTCCTTGGCCACGAAAGGAGCGAACGGCACCCGTTTGCTGGCGTGGGGCCGAGAGGCCTAAGGACTTGGCCGTAGCCCTGGAGTCCTTAAAACGCTCAAGCGCATGGTTTGCCTTGTCGCCAAAGAGGCGACGGCCATCAAGCGGCATGTCCAGAAGGGTGGCCTGGACATCAGCCGAAAAGTTGGCGGTCCTCAACCAGGCATGGCGGCGACGTAGTTGCCATCGCTCTGCCCAGTGAGTCCGTGGTATCCAGCCCACACCAGATCGAATACCGTGCCGCATCTCGACCCTCCGCAAGGGCTTGTGCGAGTTTAGTCCGAACCCCCTCCGGACATTGTGGCAGCACGTCCCCGACCGTGTCCCACAGAGTGTGGGTGTAGCGGCCCAAGAGGCATGCGGTGTTGACTGACCGCAGTCCCAAACTCAGGAAGGAGAACACCTTCTTACCGAATTGCTCGTACCTCTTGGATTCCCGATCAGGCGGAGCCGTCGGGAATGCGGTCTGGTAAGTAGAGGCCTGGATAACCAGGCTCTCGGGGGTGGGGTGGGTGGACAGGAAGCAAGGGTCGCCCGGAGCCAGGCGGTAGCGTCTGGCCACGTTCCTATCTACAGGCTGACCTGTAGCGGCCTTGGACCAAGTGCCCAAAAGAACGTCACACATGGCCTCATTAAACGGCAACAGAGGCTCAGCCGAGCTTGCCTGCGGTTTAAGGACCTCAGTGAGGAGGTTAGTCCTCAAGGCCGCAACGGGGTGCTCTAGGCCGCGACGGGGTGCTCTAGGCCCAATGCCTTGGCCACCTGCATCAACACTACACTGTAGGTAGCCCCCTCCTCCGTAGCCACGGTTGGAGGGGCGACAAATCCAGTGTCTGGCGAAGTGTCCAGCCCACTGGCATCCCCAAGTTCACATGTCCAGTCCTGTTGAGACTGGCACTCCTGTGCCAGAGGGTCCACAGACCCCTCCCAATCCCCTTCGCCACCCATCTCCTGAAATTCAGGTTCAAAGGATGGGGCCGGTGCATTGAAGTAAAAATCTCTAAGGGACGTCGAGAGCGGCGCCCAGCGGCGCCGCTCAGGCGCCAGAACCGAATCGAGGGTAGGATCGGGGACGTCGTCGCCCTGAGGCGGCGCCGGGGGTGACACCCTAGGGGCCGGCGCCAGCGAGGTCGTGGGGTCGACCGGCGACGACCCAGATCCGGAACCGGATCCAGCGGGGCCCTGCGGCGCCGAAACCGAAGTCGCCGGCGCCGAAGCGCCCGAGGGCGTCAGGGCCGAAGCACCCAAACCCTCCAGGCCCCCCAGTCGGGGCCACTGTGCTCGAAGGCGCCACGGAACTCGACGGAGGCGGGAGCGACCTCATGGCCATGAGGTAGTGCTCGATCTCCTCCGGCGTTGCGTCATGTCCAGAGACCAGGAGGTATGGGGCAGGCTGCGACGCCAGTGACTCTGCTGGAGCCGCGTGGGTGGAGTCACCCGAACCACCGGCCGCGTCGCGCGAGCGTGGGAAGAGCGATGACGCCTTCCCGACCTCTCATGCCTCTTACCTGAAGCTCTTGAGCCCAAAGACCGATGCCGACTCTCGGAGCTACGGCTACTCCGACACCGCGGCCGGTCCCTCGACATTCTTTCTGGACCAGGGCCTCGAGCGGCTCGGGCCGACTGCAGGAGCTCAAGTCGCTTGCGGGACCGCTCCCGCCTAGCCTTGGACGTCAGAGGCCGGCAGTCTGAGCAGGCTCGGTCGTCGTGGTCGAGGCCCAGACAATGAAGACACCGGTGATGGGGGCCGGTAACTGACATCAGTCGGCAGCAATCGGCATATGGTTTGAACCCGGGCATCCCTACCGGCATGAAGTACTGGGTTTTTAAGAACCCAGCAGTGCCAGGGAACACACCCTAAGACTTCGAGTCCTTCCTGTTTCAGACTACAGAAACACAGAGTCTTCTTGGTGAAGTCAAAGATCGTATTTATTGGCTGCAGCCAGTAACAGGTATCCTAGAAGTACAACACGGTGTATATTCTCAGGAAACTGCTCGATCTTACAAAGCCAGCCTTCTCTTTTTATACAAAATATTATGCTTTAGGCAAACATTCCTTATTTTACAGTTGACCATTCACATATTTTCACTACAAAGAAAAAGCAGAGTCATGATGACAAGCCCATATTTCAGTTTGTCCAGCCCACAATCAATTACCCGGCAAGGCCCAGTATTTTCATCAGATATCGACGGACCCCCAATAAAAACGAGCATCTCCTCCTCGTAAAGCAAGTCATAAAGAAAGGGACAGGTGTGTGTAAGATTAGGCATGGTTTGTGTGCGATGAAAGGTTTATGATATGTTGTGCCTTGATACTAATCTCATTCGGCCACTGGGAAAGGAACTGGCCGAACAGGTTTGGCTTCAGGCAGTGAAGTCAGCTTGCCCAGGTCACAGAGGAGTCAGCAAAGGTGTATAAGTCCTTCAGACTCGTTTTTTACCTTAGTCATTTGGCCTATGTGAGGGCAATCACAAAATGGCTGCCGTTCACAAAATGGAATCCGAGGGTTCAGGACGGAAACTCTGATTTCAGGGTGATTTTGTCACCCGAATATGACGAAAATGCTTGTGCATAGTATTCTAATCATTCTCGGTTTGCTGATACCAAAATCGTCAAGATACGACGATGTTTATAACACGGGTCCAGAATTTTCAGTACCACAGGCACCATAGGAGTCGAACGACTCGAGAAAAAACAGATCAAAAGATCAAAAAAGTTAGTCAAAAATTGACTAAGGGGTAGAGCTTCTCTGGATCTGCTCTAGCTGGCGCGGAAAAATGAACTGACGTCAGCGCGCGAGGACGGCGTCTAAGTACTCCGGCAACGTCATTCCGGCGCCGACGCGGCCGACGGACGTGGACGACGCCTACCGACGCTAAATGTATTGCTACGCAAACGTTTCCGGATCCAGTCTAAGACCTGGGGATATTCTAAGGTAAGAAATCTAATACTAACCTGTTACTTTCAGATCTGTGTACCACACCCTTCTTGGCCAATCCAGGGCGATCAATATGACTTGGGCCCGGTCTTGGCGAATCGTCCTCAGAACTCGAGGACTCAAGGATATGGGAGGAACGCGTAAAGGAGTTTCGAGTTCCAACTCAACTGAAATGAGTCCCAACTCAACTGAAACGCGCCCCCCAAAGCTCCCTGTATCGGATACTGGAGACTGCCACTCACGAGAATGCTCACTGCCCGTCATTCTGCAAACAGGCCCACCCGAGGTGTCCCCCACGTCCGAAAGACGTGACGAGCCACCTCCGGATGAAGCCTCCACTCATGATCGGCTGAGAACTGCCGACTGAGACTGTCTGCACGCGCGTTCAGAACCCCGGCCAGATGATTTGCCATCAGACAAATCTGATGGTCCTAAACTCAGGACCAGAGATGCAGAGCCTCTCTGCAGAGACACTGCGACCATACTCCTCCCGGTTTGTTGACATACCACATTGCAGTGGTGCTGTTCGTCAGGACTTGAACCAACCGACCGCGAAGGGAAGGGAGGAAGGATTTGAACGCCAGATGTATCGCCCGCAATTCTAGAAGGTTGATATGAAGCAACCTTTCCTTTGGAGACCAATGACCCTTGATCTCCAGATCCCCCAGATGAGCACCCCACCCTAGGGTGGGTGCATCCGTTATCAGCGTGGCCACCGATGAAGGCAGATGAAAGGGCTTTCCTTCAGACAGATTGCCCTCCACGCTTCACCAAGACAGATCCGCTGCAGTTGCTCTGTAGATCCTTATCAAATCCCTGAGATCTCCGTTGTGATGATACCACTGCCTGCGGAGGCACCACTGGAGTGCCCTCATGTGCCAGCGTGCATGGTTGACCAACAGAATGCAGGAAGCCATCAGACCAAGCAGACGAAGGACCTTCAGGACTGGAACGACCGCTACATTGTAAAATAAAGGAATAACTTCCTGTAGGTCGAGAATCTTTTGGGGTGGAGGGAATGCTCGACACACAGTTGTATCCAGTAACGCACCTATGAACAGGTTGCGCTGGGAGGGCACCACGTGAGATTTGGGTACATTTATCGAAAAACCTAACCTGTGCAACAACTGAGTTGTGATTTGCAGATGATGGAGCACTATCTCTGGGGATTCTGCTTTGATCAGCCAATCGTCCAGATAAGGGAACATTAGTATCCCTGACCTTCTGAGATGTGCCGCCACCACAGCCATCACCTTGGTGAAGACTCGAGGCGCAATAGTTTGACCAAACGGAAGGACCGCAAACTGGTAATGTTGCGAATCCACCGTGAAACGGAGATACTTCCTGTGCAACTTCAGGATAGGGATGTGAAAATACGCATCCTGCAAGTCGATCAACATCATCCAGTCTTCTTCCAGCAGCGCTTGAAGAACCTGCGCAAGGGTGAACATCTTTAACTTCTCCTGCTTCAGGAAAAGGTTCAAGATCCTGAGATACAGGATTGGACGAAGTCTGCCATCCTTCTTGGGGATCAGGAAATAACGGGAGTAGCATCCCTGACCCCTTTCCTGCTCTGGAACCACCTCTATCGCACCTTTTTAGGTCGAGCAGACCTACTCTCAATGCGTGAGCATTGAGAGTGTCTGCTTCAGACCTTTTGTGGCCCGTATTTAGAAATGTGGACAGCTACCAGACGCGCGCTTTGACGAGGTCAGATTTCACCTCGGGAGCGAGCGTCTGGTAGCTGCGCATGCGTGAATCAAATCCCTTGCTCACACACACACACACACAGGCAGCCCCCACCCCTCTGCATGCACGCACACACACACACACAGGCGCGCGCATGCACACGCAGGCATACGACACACATACAGGCACACATACAGGCACACATACAGGCACACTATCCCCTACCTCGCATTCTCTCTCAATCACACAATCACGCATGCGCACACACATTCCCTCACGCGCACACGCACACACGCGCGCGCGCACACACTCCCCCTCCCCCTCCCCCACCCCTCCCAGGCATACACACAGGCACGCACGCACGCACTTCACTTCAGCCCTGGGCCCCACTCACCGACTGCGCTCTTCCGGCGGGCTCCTCTCGCGCTCCGCTCCTCACGGCGCGGCGCGTCTCGTCTCCTCTTCACAATCGGGGCTCCCTCAGGTCCGAGGAGCCCCGTAACAGGCACCACACTCCTCCTTCTCCCCGGCCCCCTCCTGGGGACCCGGGCTGATTCGGACCGGCAGGGCGCTCCATGCGCCGGCAGCTCGCGGACCTTGGGAGGCGGGACTTCCGGTCGGCCGCGACCGGATTGGCCGGCCGGCCAAGAGCTTCCGGGTCGCCGCGGGACTTGTTTATAATGGAAGGTCGGTTGAAATATCACTCATAATTACACAAAGCAATCTGAAACCTTGGCAGTTATGACACAGGACTTACTACCCCTGACGAGGCATTTACAAAAAAATACAAAATGAGTGATTTGCACAATAGCCTGCTGATGTCTTTTAACAAACCATACACGTGTGGGATGGAGCCTCAGACCCTGGAATTAGCATTATGCTGTTTACACATTGACGTGTTGTCCAAAAGGCTCACGTGCCAGGGCTACCCTGACATTCTTTGTGCGCGTTGTGCTAGGCACCCATACATGGTTCGAGGAAACCTTGGCAGCCTGTGACCGGGATGAGCCAGTGAGTGGCTCATTCCAACCGCTCACGTCACAAGATGGCGGCTGTGCCCGGCTCGGTTCCACCTCTCACCTCTCCCTCGCGGTGCGGCAGGTCTGTGCACATTCCTGCCGCAGGTCCCGCCAGTTGCGGCACGATGACACGCAGCGGCGAGCCATGGTGGTGGCGGTGAGGCGGAGGTGGGCGCTGCACTCAAAGTGGTGGCTGGCGCTGCTTTTCCAGCAGCCGCGCTCCGGAGGCTGCGTCTCGTCAAGCACAGGAAGTGTCAGCTGGTGGAGCCGCAGGACTCGGAGACTGTGCCCCTGGCAGCAGACCGGGCTTGGAGCTGCCATGGCCGGGAAGCACAAGGAGATGTCGGACCTCAGGTAAGGTTCACGTCACAGACAACAGCCGGACCTTCCCTGAGGGTCCTGACGGCGGCCGGGGCCTCTACAGGTGGGACAGCTCATGGCCGCTATTGAAAGCCTGAAGTAAGCATTACTGGATGTCACTTGAATCCGGTTGCAACGGGTCTTAACACCCAGCTCTGATGTAGTCGCCAGCTGCACGCTGCATTCTGGTACATGTAGTTCCGTTGTACTGTTGGCAGTGTATACACGCATACAAACTGCTGTTGACTGAAAAGGTCAGGACTGATTCATGGTAGCTCACAAGACGGGCCCACCTGTCCGTTGTGAGCGCCTCCCATGTACACAAAGCGTTGTCCACCACAGAGGTTCCATGTGACTGGGGATACTTCCAGAATACGTTGTCTGGATTGGCAGTGGTTGCTGTTAATATTTCACTTCTGTTCTTGGATTTTCGTCACAATAAAATACACCTAACAAAATCTTCATAAAAGTTATTTACAAAAGTTTAAGCTATTGCAATTATAAATTACAATAACTTTTATTTAAGTATTAATTAAACATTTTTTTAAAAGCAATTGTTATTTGTAATATCAATACATCTAAGATACGTAAATACAACACATATTGCATTACAGATGCTACAGGTGTCACATTTGCGAAAGTTAATAGTACTGGCATTGTAAATGACAAAGCTATTCATTTCGCTATTTTCAAAACCAACACATAAATAAAAAATGTGTCATTTACAATAACAATAGCTCAAACTTTCCTAATGCGAGACCTATTGCATTGCAAATGCTTGTTTCAGTAGTGTTAGGACTTCCTCTTGCAAGAGAAGCAGGTGGTCCTCCGAGCAAAAACCCTGGCAAGGAGGATAATTCGGAGGGAACTCCCGGAAGGGAAGTGCATACCCATTCCCCACAAGATTGAGAACCCAAAGGTCCGATGAGACAGATTCCCAATCACGTAGAAAATAGGTAAACCGACCCCCTACAGGACCGAACGATCCGGAATGGCGGATCTAGGGCGGCTTTGCTGTTGATGGAGGGGGTGGGACGAGGTAGAAGAGGAAGAGGAGGAGACTTGGCGTCCTCGAGGTCGAGCTCTTTGCTTGCCCCTGTAGGATTTATACAGCGGATTTTGCTGTTGCTGTGGAGTTTGATGGTAGGGTCGAATGGAGGAACGTCCAACACCCCTATATTTTTTACTCGCAGTGCCCCTGGACTGCAACCCCAAAGATCTGGCAGTAGCCCTACTGTCCTTAAATCTTTCTAAAGCTGCATCAGCCTTTTTGCCAAAAAGACCAGAACCATCGAAGGGCAAATCCAATAAGGCTGCTTGAACGTCTGCAGAAAAGTCAGATGACTTTAACCAGGCTGCTCTTCTAGAGGCAATAGAAGTCCCCATAACCCTAGCTACTGAGTCAGCAGTGTCAAGTCCGCTTTGCATAACTTGAAGCGCAGCAGCTTATGTGTCAGCTAACACCTCAGTAAAATCCTTTCTGTACTCCTCCGGAATCTTAGGAGCCAACTGCTTTACAGAGTCCATTAATGCATGTATGTATCTCCCCAAAAGGCATGTGGCATTAGTTGACTTAAGAGCCATACTCGCCAATGAGAATATTTTCTTCGCAGTTTGATCTTGTTTCTTAGACTCCTTGTCTCCAGGCACTTGTGGGAAAGCACCAACAGACTTCTTTGAACAGGCTGCCTGTATCACCAAACGTTCCGGCAAAGGGTGTGATGATAAAAAAATCTGGGTCACCAGGCGCCACTCTATACCTCGTCGCAACCCCCTTTGCAACTGCAGGAGCTGTGTGATGCCTGTTCCAAACCTCCAATATAGGTTCTGTTAAAGCCTCATTAAAAGCAAGTAATGGTTTCACAACAGAAGATGGGGAATTGAGGACTTCTGTCAAAGTATTAGACTTTAATTCAGCAGTTTGCAGGCTTAAATTCAAAAGATCTGCAGTCTTCTTGATGACCACATGGTATGGTGCAACGTCTTTTGAAGGGGCATCTGAAACAGAAGATAGTTCCCAATCAGGCGAAAGCTCCAAACCGCTAGCCTCCCTCAAATCATCACAATAATCCTCTTGGAGCTCACTCTCTTCAGCTTCAGCCTCTCTTTACCTCCGCTCTTCAATAAGACGCCGAGCTTCACACCTCGATCTCTCCTTTAAGAGCAGCATCGTCGGATCCGCGATCGACTCAGACAGAGCCGGAGCTGGGGTCGAGATCGGATCCGGGAGCACAGGGCGATGTTCGCAAGGTCGGACTGGCGCCAGTGACGACGGTATCGGCGTCGAAGACCTCGGCGGCGCCGAGAAATGCCAAGGCAGAGTCGGCATAAATGGAGCTGGAGCATAAGAACCGGGAACTCCCAGATTATATGCCAATGGACCTATGGGACCTGTAGGTGCACCAGAGGGGTACAAAGCTCTTGAGTAGACGCCATGCATTGCGTTCAGAAACTGTGTAGGAACTTGACCTGGAGCTGGAAAAGGCGGGTAGGGACCCACAGGATGCTCACGTGGAGGCTCCGGATTCGCCTCCTCTTCTACAAGTGGATGAACCAGAGTCATCGAACCCTCGTAAAGAACCTCTTCTACCTCTCAAGCCGGGGATGGCGCCGGAGAGGGATTAGATACCGGAGGCGGTGAATGCTCCGGCAACTCCAAGGGCGTGGCCTCACCTTCCGGATTCAGAATCTCTGGTGAAGGTGATACTTCATCTGTTTTATGTCTCCTCCTGGGCGACTTCGGTGTCAAATCCGAGTCTTTTCCAGAATGATGATGAGAACCATGTCTTTTCTTATGCTTCTTTTTTGCTGATCTAGAAGCATGTCCCGATGACTACTTCGAAGGCGACGTTGTGCGGGACCTCGATCACGACCGCAAAGTCTTCTTTTCCTTTTTACCTTTTCATTTGGCCACCAGAAGTTTTGACTCTCTCTCACGAAGGGCTTTCGGGTTCATCTTCTTGCAGGAAGAACACCTTTGCACATCATGGTCCGAACTCAGGCACCAAATACAGTCTTCGTGGGGGTCCGCAATCGACATCATCTTTCCGCACTCCCCGCACGGCTTGAAACTAGTCTTCTTTGTAGACATCTTCACCAAGAGACAAAGAAGCAAGAGGACACCAGACAGATAACAACAGTAACAAAGTTACTAACAGCTACAGAGGATCCCTCGAAAACCATTAGCGTCGACAACGCGGAAAAAAGGGAACTGATATCATCACGCCGACGTGGGCCTATTATGGAGTCGGTGACGTCAGCGGAGCCGAGCGATGCGGTGCTTCTGTGACGTCGTCCACGTCAGCGCGAAGCTACCAAAAGAATTTCCAAATGTTGCTGACGCAAGGTGATATTCACAAGGTGAGGAATCCACTGGTAGATGTATCCATCAGAAGTGATTGTATGGGCTCCGGATGTTTGTCCACTGCGACTGGCGTGTGGGTGCTGGTATACTGCTCTAGGTTTGCTGCGACTGGGCGTGTACTTAGTTCCTCCACCAACAAGGAGAGTACCGTTGGGAGCGAAACCAGTTTGTCAATTAGGACAGGACATCGGCAATCGGGGGGAGGGGAAAGAAGAGAGCAGTTCTTGTTTGTGGCCAACTTGTCTATCGTTATGTCCATCTCTGCCATTTTCGATAGTAACTTACCTGTAATCCTACTTCTCTTCCAGGGGTATCCTCATCAAAGCCATAAGCACTAGAATATTCCCGCCCATGCGCGGGACCCTGGAAACACAATCATATATGTGATATATATATATATTTTTTTTTCTTTCACAAAGTGATCCTGTATACATCGCGCTCTCGCAGTCGGTGCTATGCGTAGGAGCCGGATCCTGGCCTGGAATGCAATTTTGCAGGCAAAGATGCAAAGCACTCAGGAGTGAAAGTCTTAAGTTTGTTTATTCAGCAACAACAAACCCAACCAACGCGTTTCAGCTTTCTCGGCTTTGCTCACGGCCGAGAAAGCTGAAACGCGTTGGTTGGGTTTGTTGTTGCTGATTAAACAAACTTAAGACTTTCACTCCTGAGTGCTTTGCATCTTTGCCCGCAAAAAAAAAAAAATATATATATTATATATCTATATCGGGTTGTATTTGTGACCAGGAAGACTAACTACATTTACAGTCCTTTCTTTGTTTCCTTATTTGAAACTTGTATGCATATGTAGGTGGGAACTATTAGTCCTCCCTTTGTGTCTTGTATATAAATTTTCCATTTGGCTTTGTGATTACATCATGTGATCAAGACAGTGGATACTGTCGAAACGCGTAATGGCGGGCATGCTGAGCAAGAACAAGCTTAAATAAACTCACTTTGTTTGGCACCAAGAAAACTGGTTCCTATCTTCGTCTTTTCCAGCCTGGTGAAACGTGGCAGGGCTGGGATTGTTTGGGTATATATGGGTGTATATATGGGTATATATATATATATATATATATATATATATATATATATATATATATATATATATATATATATATATATATATATATATATATATATATATATATTTCCTGCCGATATATAGTTCCTGGCGCAATCTTCCTTTTCTTGAAACACCAGAGTCGACAGGGGTTGTTTTTCTGCCAAATAAACCTATAGCACTTTAAACTTTACTTGGGCTTCAACTCTGGCGTTTCAAGAAAAGGAAGATTGCGCCCGGAACTTGACATATTTAAGGTTTGGCGACCCTGTTGAATGCCCGTTGTAAAAGCGGCAGAAGCACGACATCCGTGTTTTTTTCTATCTATATCTATATCTATCTATCTATCTCTATCTATCTATATCTATCTATCTATCTATATCTATCTATCTATCTATATCTATATCTATATCTATATCTATCCATCTATATCTATCCATCTATATCTATCTATCTATATCTATCTATCTATATCTATCCATCTATATCTATCCATCTATATCTATCTATATCTATATCTATCTATCTATATCTATCTATCTATATCTATCCATCTATATCTATCTCTATCTATATCTATATCTATCTCTATCTATATCTATCCATCTATATCTATCTCTATCTATATCTATATCTATCTCTATCTATATCTATCTATCTATCTATCTCTATCTATCTCTATCTCTCTCTATCTCTCTCTATCTCTCTCTATCTCTCTCTATCTCTCTCTATCTCTCTCTATCTCTCTCTATCTCTCTCTATCTCTCTCTATCTCTCTCTATCTCTCTCTATCTCTCTCTATCTCTCTCTATCTCTCTCTATCTATCTCTATCTATCTATCTCTATCTATCTATCTCTATCTATCTATCTATCTATCTATCTCTATCTATCTATCTATCTCTATCTATCTATCTATCTATCTCTATCTATCTATCTCTATCTATCTATCTATCTATCTCTATCTATCTATCTATCTCTATCTATCTATCTATCTCTATCTATCTATCTATCTATCTCTATCTATCTATCTCTATCTATCTATCTATCTCTATCTATCTATCTATCTCTATCTATCTATCTATCTCTATCTATCTATCTCTATCTCTATCTCTATCTCTATCTATATCTATCTATTTCTATCTATATCTATCTATTTCTATCTATATCTATCTATCTCTATCTCTATCTCTATCTCTATCTCTATCTCTATCTCTATCTCTATCTCTATCTCTATCTCTATCTCTATCTCTATATCTATATCTATCTATCTATCTATCTATCTATCTATCTATCTATCTATCTCTATCTATCTATAGCACTTAAAACTTTACTTGGGCTTCAACTCTGGCGTTTCAAGAAAAGGAAGATTGCGCCCGGAACTTGACATATTTAAGGTTTGGCGACCCGGTTTAATGCCCGCTGTAAAAGCGGCAGAAGCACGACATCTGTGTGTTTTTTCTATCTCTCTCTCTCTCTCTCTCTCTCTCTCTCTCTCTATCTATATCTATCTATCTATCTATCTCTATCTATCTATCTATATCTATCTATCTATATCTATCTATCTATCTAGTGAGAAGTTGGCCTGATATGCAGTGCTCACTATTCTAGTGAACACTATGTATCAGTCCAGACAACCCTTATTGATGATTGGTTGTAAGTCAACCTTATAGACCAGCTATCCTAGTAGCGTGGATACGAGCAGTCTAAGGCTAAAGACTCGAGAGGGCGTGTTAAGCCAGCTGTTATACCATCACATATACCCCTTGAACACCAAGTGAAAGGACACCACACAAGTGTTATGAAAATAAACAATGTATTTATTAGAATCACAACAGCCCTGTACTCTTTATGAGGACAGGGTACTAAGCACAAAACAAAACTCTTATGAAAATACTTAAGTTAGCACAGTATACACAAATGCCCGAGGGGCACGGAAAACCATATACTTGAAAAGTGGAATGCGAAATTACTAGCAGGTAAGCACAGTACTAATAGGCTTTGGAATCGCTAGGACTTGACTATAGAATCTTTAGATTACTTCTAGGAGGCCCAGGGGACTCAGGTGCAGAGTGTGCACTCTCACGCGTAATGCGGGACAAAGTCTATGGTAGGTAGTAAAAGCAAAGTTAGTGTTCTCTGGCGGACCCGACCTGGTAGGAGGAAAACGAAAGTGGATTCTGACCCTTGGATAGTGAGGCTATGCTGGGGCACCGAAATGCCTAAGTTACCGAGCCCAGGGGCTGCAGCTGCATAGGTCTCAAAAGACGTCGGGAATCCTCGTAGACGGACCAGGAGCCTGGAAGAAAGATGCTGGCAGGCGACCAGTGAAGAGAGTTCGGAGTGATCCAAGCCTGGATCGTGAAGATGGACGATACCTGAAAGCAGAGGGGACCAAGTTCGTGACTACTAGCCAGTAGTCAGGTGGCACCAGGAGGGCACCGGATGGTAGTCACTTCGACTAGGTGAGTGGGCGACGCTGTGCTCTGCAGATCTCACGGACCAGGGGGCGTTGTCGGCGACCAGGATGGAGGAGCGAGCTGTCCCACGATGGATGAAGCTGTCGGCGTCGCTGGACCCAGGATTGGGCAACAAAGCCTTGGCTAATTCAAGCCCACGCGGTGGACCTAAAATGGCGTCTTGAGTGGACCAGGAGGGTCCGGGGTGCTCCTCTTTTGGAAGGGAGCAAGGGCCAGTCTGGAGCAACCAGACCAGCAGCAGTGATGTCGTCGGGCGTCGTTAGGAAGGCCACAAGCCAGCGGGCTAGTAGCCAAACAACGCGGTGAGCAGCAAAAAGCAGAAGGGCCCCACGCAGATCGTGGAGATGCTGGGAGGCTGGACTTCGGTGCTGGAGCTGCTCAGGGTCGGGGCTTCTCGGACCCCAAAGCACTCACCAGAGGATCCCTCTTCGGTCATGCTGGAAAGAAGTCGTGCAGTCTTGAAGATGGCCGGTCCCTCGAGGTCTCGTCGCACCCACGGTTCTCAGGTTAGCTGTAGAGGTGAGTAGAGGTCAGAGGTGCCAGGGAAGCCGGTTCTCGTCGAGCTGGGCAGACGGATTCCGGAGGAAGGACTTGCAGCAGACCGCAGTGTTTTTAAGATGGTGCCTGCGGGTGCAGGGTGACTACTCCTTAGTCACAAGGGAGAATCTTGAAGAAGAAATCTTAAAGTCCTTTCGTAGAAAGTTGTGTCTTGATTCCAAAGATGATCTAATTTGGAAGGGGGCCCGCTCCTAACTTTATACTAGGAAAAGGGGCTGACCCGGTGACTAGGTCCTGCCTATGGGTGGGACTAGGAGGGGGGTGGTTACACCCCTCTCCCATGCCGGACTTTCCCCAGGCCAGGGGCTGGTGTGCCCCTGGAACTGGTTCTGGCCGGCCTATGCGTACCGGGGTGCCACTCAGCAGTCACCTTCCTGTAAAGCCCTGCCTACCCAGGATACACAAAACCCTGTCTGGGATGGTGCTAGCACCGCCCCCGACAGGAAACCCTTTGTCCAAGCTCTCCTCGCTGGCAGGACTCCCAGCAGCAGGAGGTCAGACTTGTGTCTGTGGTGGCAGCATCCATTTTGTGGAGCTGAGGCTTCGTTTAACTTTAACCGGGGATCACAGTTACATACATGTCGTGTCCCTCTAAAAGGGTGGAATGCTAACCCCGTCGCCAGAATTGGCGAGGGGTTAGTATTCCAATTCGTATGACACCTTACTCGACATGTTTTGATAAAGCAATACCAAAGATAGCATTTAACCGCGAGGATTATAATGCACTTAAGAGTATATGGTATGCGTTATCATGGAACAGCTATTAGGACTTGGCTCCGCAAGCTGCAAACGGGCTCAGCTCATGCCAGAGCACCATTTCACACGATTCCAAGCACTCTGCCTTCAGGATTGTCAAGGCCTGCCATAGGAGTGACTGATAGGAATCTGTGTGTCCATTTTGAGGGTTAGATATAGGTATACCATATCTATAGCAAAGGGTGATTACACGACTTTGCCCCAGCTGTCATGCAGCCAGTTGTGTCAGATTTAGATGGCCATCCAGGGGTGGCATAATACATGCTTCAGCCCCTGGTAGGCCCTGGGTACACCTATGCCCTGAGTTACAGGGTCTGACAAGGTGGCCCAGTTCCAATTGGATCATGCACCCAAGGTACACATGTCAATTTAGTGAGAGAACAGCTAGGCTGTGGGTCTGATTGGCAGGCCCACAGCCAGAGAAAGTCGTAAACCAGTGAAACAAAAGCAAAAAATCTGGGTGATCATAGGATTGCAGACCCTACTCTCCTACATGACCCCCCCCAAACTTTGGGACAATAAGCTTACCTTGACCAGGTGAGTCTTCTTGTTCTAAGTGGAAATATCTGGAGAGCCCATCGGCATTGCCATGATCAGTACCAGGTCTATGTTCCACTGTAAAGTCCATCCCCTGTAGGGAAATGGACCACCTAAGCAGTTTGGGGTTTTCACCCTTCATCTGATTTAGCCACAAGAGGGGCTTATGGTCGGTCTGAATCTTGAAGTGAGTGCCAAACAAGTATGGCCTCAGCTTCTTCAGGGCCCAAACCACAGCAAAGGCCTCCCTCTCAATAGCTGACCAATTCTTCTCTCTGGGGGTCAGCCTTCTGCTTATAAAAGCAATGGGCTGGTCTTGACCATCAAAATTCAGTTGAGATAGAACAGCTCCCACACCCAACTCAGAAGCATCTGTTTGGACAATGAATGGTTTGGAGTAGTCTGGACTCTTGAGGATAGGTGCTGTGCACATGGCCTGCTTTAGGTCATCGAATGCTTTTTGACAGCCTTCTGTCCACTGAACCTTTTTTGGCATTTTCTTACTTGTCAGTTCATTTAATGGAGTCACAATGGATCCATAGTTCCTGACAAACTTTCTGTAGTAACCAGCCAGGCCCAAGAAAGCTCGAACCTGAGTCTGGGTGGTTGGAGGAGCTCAGTCCCAGATTGACTGTATTTTGCTCTCCAGTGGCTGAACTTGGCCTCCACCTACAAGGTGGCCCAAGTATACAACCTGTGTCTGCCCTATCTGGCACTTGGTGGCCTTGATAGTGAGACCTGCTGCTTGCAGTGCCTCTAACACTTTCCTCAGGTGGACCAGGTGATCCTCCCAGGTGGAGCTAAAGACAGCAATATCATCTAGATATGCTGCACAGAAGTCATCCAGACCAGTGAGAACATGATTCACCAACCTTTGGAAGGTGGCAGGTGCATTTTTCAGACCAAAGGGTATTACCACAAATTGATAATGGCCACCAGGGGTTGAAAATGCTGTCTTGGGCTTGGCATCCTCAGCTAACCTGATTTGCCAATACCCAGCTGTCAGGTCAAATGTACTGACAGCAAGGCAGAGGGGACGTCGTTCTAGTCCACAGCGAAAAGGGTCACACAGGCAAGTGTTCCAACTTCCCTTTTACCGGTTTGCCGGTGGGGGCGGGGCACGCAGGGGGGCGCTGACCGGATGTCACGTGGTCAAGCAGGGACTCCTGGGATAGTGAGTCCCTGCCGCGCTACCCCAGCAGCCTCCATAGGTGTTCTACTCACTCGGCAACCAGGCAACGAGCAAACAGTGTTGGTTGGTTGATGGATCCTCCCACAAGCGAAGCGGCTCCCGCGAAGCGGCTCCCGCGCAGCGGGAGCGGCGAGCATCTGACAGCAAGGCAGAGGGGACAGGCAGACTCCCACGTCGTTCTAGTCCACAGCGAAAAGGGTCACACAGGCAAGTGTCCCAACTTCCCTTTTACCGGTTTGCCGGTGGGGGCGGGGCACGCAGGGGGGCGCTGACCGGATGTCACGTGGTCAAGCAGGGACTCCTGGGATAGTGAGTCCCTGCCGCGCTACCCCAGCAGCCTCCACAGGTGTTCTACTCACTCGGCAACCAGGCAGGAGCAAACAGTGTTGGTTGGTTGATGGATCCTCCCACAAGCGAAGCGGCTCCCGTGCAGCGGGAGCAGCGAGCAGCTGACAGCAAGGCAGAGGGGACAGCGAAAAGGGTCTTTTTAGGAAATCCATTGTATCTCTCAGGAAAGAAGGTAGAGCAGTCACATAGTTCATTATAAATATGTCTATAAATCTTGATGTTGATTATAATAATGATCCTATGGAACTCACGATCATTCTTCCTGGGGGTTGTATGAGGGACTTATGTACTTTTGGTAAAAAGTATATTGTGGCAGTTATTGGACTGTCCGTTTTTAAGTAAGAATATTAATTGAAGTAAATTAGGCCTCTGTCGTTCCAACCTAACTATAAAGAGTGATATTCACTTTTCCATCCCTCCATTGGATTCCTCTTTAATTGTTCATAATTTTCTTGGTTGTCAAGCTGCCTATTGGCTTCTGCAATGTAGGCTGACAAATTCTGCACAACGAGGTTACCACCTTTGTCCGATGATTTGATAATTATTGTCGGATCATCTTTTAATTCGGACATTGCTTTGTATTCCTTTGGAGATAAATTTTGTTTTCTCTTCATATTTTCCACGTGGCTGAAAGATTTATCTGCAATCTTTGTTATCTCTTCCACCGTTAATTCGTGGAACATGTCCACCTTGTTGCCAGGTGGGAGCTGTGGGCAAAATCTCGAGTGTTTCTTCAACCCACTTTCTCCTCCTGCATTTGTGGGTATTCCCATTGTACCACAAAAATCAATCTCCATTTGTGGTGAAATTTTATTGTCAGTTTGACTTGCTTTAATTGATGCTAATGTTATGATGTTTGATAGGTCCTTTTGTTTGACAGTGGACCGTGCTTCCTTTATTTTGGTAGCATGTATTTTTTTAGGGTCTTATTCAGCAAAATATTTCTTTAATTTTACTTTGCGGCAAAATTTGTATAAGACAATACGTGCGTTGGGAATGTTTATGTTCTTCGTTTGGTTGTACGAAAGACCTCTATTCAAGAGTTTCAATTGCATATCTGATACTTCTTTATTTGATAAATTGATTACTATATTATCGGATATTGTCAGTTTCTTTGTTGCTACTTTTGCTTTCCTCTGCCTCTTTTCTGTCTCTCTCTCTGTGTGTGTCTCTCTGTCTCTCTGTCTCTCTGTGTCTCTCTCTCTCTGTGTCTCTGTGTGTCTCTCTGTGTGTCTCTCTCTCTCGGTCTCTCTCGGTCTCTCTCTGTGTGTCTCTCTGTGTGTCTCTCTGTGTGTGTCTCTGTGTGTCTCTCTGTGTGTGTCTCTGTGTGTGTCTCTGTGTGTGTCTCTGTGTGTGTCTCTGTGTGTGTCTCTGTGTGTGTCTCTGTGTGTGTCTCTGTGTGTGTCTCTGTGTGTGTCTCTGTGTGTGTCTCTGTGTGTGTCTCTGTGTGTGTCTCTGTGTGTGTCTCTGTGTGTGTCTCTGTGTGTGTCTCTGTGTGTGTCTCTGTGTGTGTCTCTGTGTGTGTCTCTGTGTGTGTCTCTGTGTGTGTCTCTCTCTCTAGATAGATAGATAGATAGATAGATAGATAGATAGATAGATAGATAGATAGATAGATAGATAGATAGATAGATATCCAAACAACGATTCCTTCCTCGGAAGGAAATCCTGGAGTCGCAATTTACCCAATGTAATTCACAAGGAGGTTGGTTTCAAAGTTATTTATTCCAATCCATGGGGTGTCAAACTAAACCAAGGCAACAACCAACGCGTTTCGACAGCCTCCGCTGTCTTGGTCACGGTCAGTTTGAAAAGTGCATTACCACAGATATATAAACAAACCACATTTCCTGAAACACAAAAGTTACCGCCCTGGTGGGCGTGGTTAGTATCACAAGGTCAATGCAACAAATCCCACCCTTCAGAATTCTGGGTTATGTAGTTCAATCAGTCTGTTGTTGTTTCCGTTATTTTCACAGAAACATTCATGTGTTTACCCATCACAGTCCGTATCACATGGTCATAGCATCTAGTCCCACACTTTAGAATTCTGGGTTATGTAGTTCAATTGATATGCTGTTGATTCCGCTATTTCCACGGAGGCATTCATGTGTCTACCCATCAATCAGTAAGTTTATTTATTCAGTCTTCGCTGGGTGGGAGATGTTTGACCGAGTTGATTTCAAGTATAGCCCTCCAGTGGGCTGATTGGAAATAATGGGATTAGTTTGATTGCGTCCTGGCCATGGGGTTTGTGGGTCTTGTAATTCACAAAGTTGCACCGAGGAAGGAATCGTTGTTTGGATAAAGTAGCGGTTGGGCTCAACCGCAGGAGTAACGCGGCCACAGCTAGTAGCGCCTACCGGGAAAGAAAGGGAGCCATATGGATTGATATATATATTGTTTGATGTTCTCTGCACCCTGCAGGCAAAATAAAAGAAGCTATTCTACAAGCCTGACTCGGGACGATTATTGTTGTTTGCGCGCTGGGGAAACGGACAGAGGCGCTGCCGTTTTTCAAGTTGGAGAACAATATATATATATATATATATATATATATATATATATATATTCATTGAAAAAAACATAGGAAACATAGGGGTCACACGTTATAGTTAGCTGGACATTTCACTCATACAAAACCTTTGAAATTCCCCCGTTATAGTTAATTCAGCTAACTACAACTCGCGCGCCTGCAATGCACTGCTGATGACGTCACATACTACATCACTCATGACATGGTCAGTGACATCACTGATGACATCTCAAATGACATCACTGATGACATCATCCAGTGAATGTATGTCTTTCTGAAAAATAAATATTTTTTATATATTTCTATCTAAAGTTCGATGGAAGAATAAATGGGTAACTTTATTTATTTATTTATTTCACTTATAGAGCGCGCTATCACCTCAAGAGGCATCCTGGCGCTGGAAGACTCGAAAGAAAAAGGTGGGGCAACAAATCAAAGGATAAGGATTAGGGAAAGAGGGGAAAAAGCCAGGTTTTTAACTGTTTTCTAAAAGCAAGAAGGCCAGTGAACTGCCTAAGTTCAGTGGGAAGAGAGTTCCAGAGCTTGGCCGCAGCACACTGAACGATCTACCTCCTGCTCTGGATCTCCTAAACCTCGGTACGGTCACCAACCTGGCAGAGGAGGAGCGTAGATTGCGGGCCGGCACATGCCATGAAAACTTCCTTTGAAGGCAGGCAGGGCCTAACTCGTGAAGGGCTTTAAAGGTCAGACAGAGGGACTTAAATGTCACCCTCTGCCTCACTGGGAGCCAATGCAACTGAGCCAGAGCCCCTGAGGAGGAAAATCTAGTTGGCCACCCTAGGGCTAGTTTTGTAGCTGCAGACTGGATTCTATCCATAAGGTAGCTAGGGGACTCCAGCAGCAAGGCGTTGCAGTAGTCTAACCTAGAGAGCACGGCGCAACGCACCACCTCTATCCGAGCAGGGGGCGGTAACAGGGGCAGGATTCTTCTCAGGAGGCGAATGATGGTCAAGCCTCCAGCTGCCACCTTTGAGACTTACGCATCCAGGGTGAGGTCGCTATTTAACATCACAACCAGATTCCGTACTACATTCACAGGCTGGACCAGTGGAGAAGAGTCCTTTGGCAAGAAGTTAATGGGTAGAAGAGATTGTATCCTGGGCATTGGGCAGTATAACACCTCGGTCTTCCCCGTGTTAAATTGCGAACAGTTGGCTTTCAACCATTCCGCTGTGGTTCGCATGCAGTTGTGAAATTCCTTCAAGGAGGTTATTCATTTCCCTCCAAGGACAGAATCAGCTGCGTGTCATCAGCGTAGTTCACAACTTCGATCTTAAATTGTTTGATGACCGCTATTAATGGCTTCATATAGATGTTAAAAAGTATTGGGCTAACTGCCGAGCCTTGAGCGACGCCATGCGAGATGGTAGAGAAGGAGGAATGAAAGGGAGGAAGGGACACAGCTTGTTCCCTATCCTGGAGGAAGGACTCAAACCATCCAAGGGCACTCCCTGCAACTCCTACCTCTCTCAACCTATGCAGCAGAATGTTATGGTTCACCGTATCGAAGGCTGCAGACAGGTTAAGCAGGATCAAAACCCCTGCCTGTCCCCTGTCTGCCCGCCAACGTAGCTCATCCAGCACGGTCACAAGGGCTGTCTTGGTGCCATGAGCTGGACGGAAGCCAAATTGAACGTCCTCCAGGAGCTTGTGCTGTTTAAGATGTCTGGAGAGGGTGCCTGCCACAACCCGCTCTACAATTTTTGTTGGATAGGGTAGGAGCGAGATAGGCCTTAAGTTCTTAAGGGTGGGCTTTTTCAGTAAGGGGTCACCAACGCTTGTTTCCACTGAGGTGGAAACACTCCCGTAGCAAGCGACTGGTTACACACCAGCCGAAGCGTGGGAAAGAGCTCAAGCTCCTACTCCTTCCAGATTTCTAGTGGGAGCGGGTCGAGCAGAGACCCAGATGTAATACCAAAGGCCACTTCCCTGAATTCCTCTGAAGACAGCTTTACAAAAAACTTAATCAGAAAGTGATCCGTCCAGGCCATAGGTAGCACATCCCCAACAGTGAGGAGGTTGGTCTCAGAGAAAATCAGATCCAGCCGATGACCTCTTGTATGGGTAGCCTGTAGGATTCGCTGGGAGAGACCAAGGGCCTCACACGAGTGAATCATATTAAGGAAGCCTGTATAAAATGCCCCAGGAGTCGACAGGCTGCCATAGTCAGCTTCTACCAAAGATTGTTGCTGCTCCACCCCCAGGTCATCAATAATCAATTTGATTTTCTCCTGGAAGAACCTAGCTAGGTTCTCACAGATTTCCTGAGAGGGGGGAATTCATTCTTGGCACACTCTGGACTAGTAAGACTATTCGGGATATTGAAAATGCTGCGTGAGCTGTTCGGGGTGTCGAGAATCACCCTCGAGAAATACTCTGCCTTAGCTCTGTGAATCTCCTTTGTGTAGTCCCCCCACTTAGCTTTCCAAGCCAGCCTGTCCCTGTCCAGGAATGCATGTCTCCACCTTCTCGCTGCTTGTTTACATTCCAGACTCAATTTTTTTAGGCTGTCTGTAAACCAGGGTGCAGAGGTTCTCCCCCTGCTTGTATGATGTTTAAAAGGAGCAGATTACATCACCGAAGTAATCTTCGAGCAGAGGGCAGCGTAATTCACCTCAGCCTGTAAGGCGGGGGCAAAGCATTCCTCAACCATGAACGTGGGTGACACACCTTTTTTCCAAGCAAGGGAATTCCAGTCCCTGCTGACATACTCCCTTGCTTGACCAGATGTCCCTGCTATAGGCGTGCCTGCCTTTACAAAAAACTTAATCAGAAAGTGATCCGTCCAGGCCATAGGTAGCACATCCCCAACAGTGAGGAGGTTGGTCTCAGAGAAAATCAGATCCAGCCGATGACCTCTTGTATGGGTAGCCTGTAGGATTCGCTGGGAGAGACCAAGGGCCTCACACGAGTGAATCATATTAAGGAAGCCTGTATTCAAAGTACCATTCAGCCACAGGTTAAAAACCCCAAGGATCACCAAATGGCTATGAATGACGGCCATATTGGAAAACAGTTCCAGTAACGCCTGCTGCTGGGCTAGCATGAAGACCCCCGGAGGTCTATATCAGATGATACACGTTAGGACAGGCCTCTGTGAATTCTTAAGAGAGAAGCCAAGTAATTCACAGCCATTGCACTCTTCAATGTCGATGACATTCAAGTCAATTGTGTCTCTAAAAATCACACCCACCCGCCCCCCTCACACTGGTTCTGGGCTTATGGTGCATTTTAAACCCTGGCGGGCAGGCATTCCCAACATCAACTTCGCACCCCGGCACAGTCCAGGTTTAAGTCATGCACATGAAGTCAAGTTCGTGAGTCTCCAACACCAGGTGAATATCAATACTGTGTTTAGGGAGAGACCTCACATTCAAAAGCCCACCGGCTAAAGTGTCACCCCTCAGAAAGTCCGATACAGGGAAAGCCGTGTTGGACAGCGTGAGGGTCCCTCTATCACGTCCCCTCTCACCAATAATAGTGAGTTAATTACTGGTGTACCGTCTGGGCTCTCCTTCTGCAGCAGGCCCCCGTCCCGGCCCTGAAGGAGCAGCATGCCTGGCGCCGGCGCGCCGCTGCGCGTTCGTTCCAGCGTCGGCTTTTATGCCCCCGTGAGTCCTGGAGACTAGACCGCCACTCTTCTAGTCTGCTACTCCCAAGATGGCGGGTCCGCTTGCACGGACGGACCCCCACTCGAGGAGAGCAGCACGAGTGAAAGCGCGGCTAGCCCGGACCCCCTCTGCTCCCAGGTATGTGCAGAGCGAGTAAACCGAATATTAAGGAAAGTGCCAAATGTAATTAAAAAGTACCAAGGAGTTAGTCCAATGCCCCCAGAGTACGTGTCACACAAAAGATAAAATTCAGCAATTAAAAGAATGACAGATGCCACAGCCGTTAGCCCCGTCGTAGCAGCCTCCCAACTTCGAGCTGCCGGCACGCATAAGTGTCTAAATGGATTTTTTTTTTGTAAAATTGATTGTATAACGGACTTAATAAGTGTATCTTAGTGAATACATGTATTAACGAGTAATGTTTAAATATTTAAATATCTGTATCAGTGTCTCACTTTATGGATAAGTGACTGCATGGGTTGGTGAGTAGCTACATGAGTGTGTATATGGGTTATTATTTTGTTTTTTGAGTATCAGTATGAGTGTCCGTATAGTTCAGTGGGGGATATTACTTAGCGTATAGATGCATGAATGAGTGACTCACTGTTTGTATGTGTGTTCAAGACAGCATGTGTGCAGGAATGTATGGGTGGATGAGTGTGTGTATGGGTGTGTTAGTGAGTGAATGACTGTCTCAACAGTGTCTTTATGAGTAACTGCATATGTTGAAACTAGTATATGTGAGTATTGATGTATATTAGTGAGTATATGTGAGAGTGAGAGTTTGGAAGAGTTCCTGTATAAATAAGTATGAGTTTCTAATAAGTGATTGTTTAGGAGAGTAAGTATGTGTACATTTCTGTACAAGTAAGTGTAGTGGTATGTGTATAGCTATATATGCAAGCAAATGGATGTTTGAAAGTTTATTTGCATGTGTGAGTATGTGTGTGTATAACTATGTAGGAGTGAAGGTGTGTGACAGGATGTATAGATCTATGAGTAAATCTGATGAGGGAGTACATGTATGAATGACTATATAGAACTGTTAGTGAATGAGTGGATGTGTATGTAGATTTTGTAATTACTGAATAGTTTGTTTTAACTAGTATTGGTATCTCCATTGTTTTAAAAAATGTAGTTTCTATTTTTGAATGCATCAAAGGTTATATTAGGGTGAGAGGAGGTGTCCCACTCTTTCACAACGATGATGTCATCAGTGATATCATGAGTGATGTCACTGACCATGTCATGAGTGATGTAGTATGTGACGTCATCAGCAGTGCATTGCAGGCACGCGAGTTCTAGTTAGCTGAACTAACTATAACGGTGTAATTTCAAAGGTTTTGTGTGAGTGAAATGTCTAGCTAACTATAACGTGTGAAACCTATGTTTTTTTAATGAATTTTGCAAGTTTTTTTAAATGCTAATTCCTAACTATAACGTGTGTGAAACCTATGGGGTTTTCAGTGAATTTTAGGTTTTGTAAATGATAATTCCTAACTGAATTAATTATTATATTTCTTTCTTTTTATACTAATTTCCAGAAGTTGGCCATCATACGGCATATCTAGCACTTTAGTCTGCACTTCAGGTCGGAAAGACGTTGCTTTGAGCCAACCTTGTCGCCTCCAGACCGCAGCTCCCGCTAGCTGGCAGAACCCCGTGGATGCGATATTCATTGCACAATCAATCATCTCAGAGGCTGAACGTTCGCCCTCTAAGAGAAAAACAAGCACGCACTGTTAGTGCTGACATAGAAGAAAACCGCTTTCCGATGTCGAGTTTTCGTCCTTTATCTGGTGGCACAGTCAGCGCAGCAGATGGATTTTTTGGATTTGTGCTGCGCTGCTTGAGTAATGACAGAGTCCGGCTTGGGATGGCCAGTAAGGCAAGCTGGAGCAGTGTAGGGAGCCCTATATTTTTTTGTCCAATCTGGGCAGAACTGGGGTCAAAGATGAAGGGTTTTGCATGATTTTAACCCCTTGGTCCCAAATGTAGTCAATGATCGGAATGGACCGTACAGCCTTTTTGAATGGTTCCTTAAAATCGTAAAGGAGGCAGCCCTGTTGTTCTGTGGTCATTTGAATTTTAAAACGCAACGCCGCCCTTTCCAAGATATTATGGAATCCGCCAATGTCTTCTGGGGGCGAGTCCGCTTGCGTTGGAACAGGGGATGCTGGACATGGAATGACGTAGTCATCCCATTCGTCATGTGCGTCCTGGAGTTCCCCTTCCTCTTGTTGTTGCTCTTCTTCTTCTCCATCATCTGAGGATGGTGGAGGACGCGAAGGAGCAGGATCTGGCTGAAGCACTAGAGGTGGAGGCCAAGTTCTAGGTGGAGGTGACACTATTGGCAGTGGAGGAGGAGTGGAGGGAAACCTTTGCTTGTAGTTCGCAATCAAGAACTGGTATTCCTCCTGGTATTCCACTTCGTCCTGTTCTTGGTCTTCACACTCTGAGCTTTCATGATATTTTACGTGCAGTTGAGATGGGCTGGTTGCAGTTTGGAACCTAGAACCCTCATCAGAATCTTCAGTGTCCAATAGAAGAGCAGGTGGTAGTGCCTGGACTCTGCTCGGAGAGGTCAATTCCGGCTTCAGAGTACGCTTAGTAACCTTAAAGTGTGTGTATGTATACTTCAAGGTAGGAGTCTATCGTCGTTGAGCTCTTCGACGGGGTGGTCGTCAAAGGAGGAACGTCGACAATCAGTCCAGATGCAGTCGTCGTCGTGACTATGTCGTCGCCGATGACTATGTCGTTGACGGTTGTGTTGTCGATGGTGATTTCTTCGTCGATGGCTTCGCTGACGTTGGTGTCGACGTCGATGGTCTCGTCGACGACTTTGTCGACGATAGAGTTGTCGACGTCGATGGAGCCTTTGTCGATGAGGTTTCCGTTGACGACTATGATGATTCCGTCGATGACGAGGGAGTTTTCGTCGACGATTTTGACTTTGTCAACGTGGAAGAGGTAGTCAACGATTTCTTGATCATAATGATAGAAGAAACAGACCTACCCGTCGACGACGAGGATGTCGACGTGGATGACAAGGATGACGCCACCGACGTGGAGATAGTTGGTGTCGACGTTGTCACAGGCAGCGCTGAAGAAGCAGTGAAAGGTCTCTTGAAGGTAGGAGTAGAATCCTGAAGAGAAACCTTCACAGCCACGGCCTTTGAATGAACCTCTGAAGACTTGGGCGTCTTCTTTTGAGGTGGCTCCAAAGATGGTCCTGGGGATATCATTCTATGCCTTTTAGGAGAGGAATGTGCACTCCTGCTGGAACACTCACTATCACCTGAAGAGACTGCTTGGTCCTTATCTTTCTGTCTCTGAAGCCATATCAACAGGCGTCCCTCTCTGTCCTTGAGAGTTTTAGCAGAAAAAGTGCGGCAGACTTTACAATCCTTAGCGGAGTGGTCTGGGTAGAGACAATAAAGGCAGTCCTTATGCCTGTCATCTACATGAAGCCTCTTTTTGCCACAAGAGTGACAAGGTCGAAAAAGCCTCTTTTTAGGAGTATTAGCCATGGTGAACTGAAAACCCCTCACAGAGAAAAAAATTCTGAGAGAAAATTCGTGGAAAAAATACAGGAAAGCTGAGCAGAGCTCAGTGGAGACTCCCTTAGCACGACGTGCGGTAGAAAATCTGAGGGACTAGGGTTCCTTCCAGGAAGGTTCTAGAGGGTGGTGATAGCGGATTGGCTCTTGGCCAAAGTTTGCTCCTTTTTACAAAAGAACATGGATATGTTACTAATGAGAGGCCTCTGGCCTATTACTATGTATATGTCTATATGACATTACTCTTTTTACGTACCGGGGACTCCCACCCCAACAACGGGGAATGATTCAGGCATGTGAATCTATGAAAGATACCCCTAATACTGGATAATTTTCAAATTTGCTTCCCCAAAATAGTACTCTTCAGTAAAACACTGGGGCATTTGAATTAACAAAGCCATAAAAATACTTTGCCATGCAGAGTGATTTGCTACATATTCAGTCAACATTGTTCATAAACAGGACTCTAACATGTTAAGAACAAGCTTACCTGAAGTGATTTTTTGATCTGCAAATTCCTGCTTTGGTGGCGGGGCACGAAAAATAACCCACAGTACTACAATTTCTGAATCCTAAAAACAAGTGTTATGCATTTTAAATAGAAGCATGTTTTTAAACAGCAGGCAATCAATTCAAATACTTGGCAATTGATAGGATCATACAAGCAGTATAAGAATAAACAATATTAAAGTAACAAAATAAATCCCTACAAAGTTAATTAAATTAGAAAACAAATTGAACTATCCTAAAAGGGCACCAAAACAAAAGCAAACCCATGTTCGTAACCCTAAACTGTATGTACTAATCATATAGACAAACATTCCTACTGACTGAACCTACTCATTACCTGAAAATCCTTTCCAAAGTTATAGCATGTTCTCTCCAATCTTCATAGCCGTGAAAAAAAAAAGGAACTTACACAGAAGATATCTCCATGAACAGCAACAATTAACAAGTATTGACAATTCAGACATTCAAGAGTTTCTGGAGAGGCTTCTTGCCTGAGCACCTATGTGTTGAAAACTATCTGGGAAACGCCATTTTTGCATTAATTAAAATGGAAATGATGTGAGTTGATGGTCTGTTTAATAGTCTACCCGAAAACCAGTGGAGAATGTGCCACACAGCAATCTTAATTCAGATCAAAACCACCATGTTCAAATTGAAGTACATTTAATACACCAACAAGGTCAGTGGCATTTGTGGAGTGCACTCTTAGTATCAGATGAGACCTGCTGTTTTGCCTCCTTCCAGACAACCACTGTGCAGACACTTCTGGATTTGTATTGCAAGAACTGAAAATTTCATGGCAGCACGTTTCTACACCTGATCAAAACCAGGCCCAAAATCAGCACACCGATGGAGCGTCAATACCAAAACCTCCTCCTAAATCCAGAAAGAGAGATGACCCAGTACAAAGGGTCAGCGATGTGAATGACTACTAAGGAGCTACAAAAAACCACAGGTCAGTCTCAACGGTCCAGCAATGTGCTGGGACCACCATAAGCTCTAAAGGCAAACTTTAAGAAAAACCCTGTAAAGGCAACAAGGGGCTGGGGTAACCAGTAGAACTGCAACATAAAGAAAGTGCCCCTTGGGCAAATAATCAAATATATATACCTTAAAATATCGATAGAAACAATATCAAAGGATCACAACAACAAATGAATGGAAAATATCAGGGATATAAAAAAGAAAAACGGGGAGAGCAAAATACCAAACATGAAAAGCGTATTTGGTATACACAAATCATACTTTGATAGGAAAAGCCTATTCAAACCTCACCTCAATATCATTCCTTATACACAAGGAATGAAGGAGGTTATCACGACAGAACACAGGAAATGTTCCTCAAGGTCCTTACACAAGGACGCCAATAGGAGGTAGTCACCCATAGAGAAGGGACATCGACAGGGATTTGACAGATAGGGAATGGGTACATGTTCTTGAACATCACAAAAAAACCTCTAGAAATGCAAAGTTTACATTTATTCAGACTATGGTGCTGCCTCACTCCACACAAATTGGATAGAATGTTCTCAGAGACACAGCATTCCTGTCCAAGAGGTCTGTTAGACGGGGTAGATCTGCTTCATATGCTATGGATGTGTCAGAAAGTGCGGGGATACTGGGACAATGTTAGGCACATAACTGGAGGAGCTGTACACCATGAAATACTGAACACGGTAGAAAAATGCATATTGGGCCTGCACACATGTGTGTCTAAATAAAGTACAATATCGCTTTGTAGACCTGGCACTTATTCTAGCTAAATCATCAAGAAGGGAGGAAGAAGGAAGGTGTGATCCATTCAGCTTCCTTGAACTCAATATGCAAAAAATGTAAATGTAAATGTACAGGAATTTATATAGCGCAAATCACCAAGCGGTTTCTAAGCGCTTGCTTAGGGAACCCGTCCTGGTATTCCCGGCAGGGTATCCGCAAAGTGAAAGCCAGGCATCCCGCCGCGATCAAAAGGGAAAAGGATCACTTGTCCTGCATAACCTGGGTATGCAATATTTCGACATGTCCTAATTAAAAAACCCGCATACACGTGTCTTTAAGATGGTGTGGGCGGTATATCTTGGTTCTCCGCCTATCGAACACGTGTTTGCATCATTTTTTTTTTCTTTTCAAAACGTAGTTTATGGATTTTGTACAAACATTCCTGATTCTTCGCACAATAATAGCCATCACATCCGCAAAAGCCTAATAAAGAAAACCCCCCATCAATCGGTGATTACATGAAACGATAAGCCTCCATAATGGGGCCTCACTGTCAATGCCCAGGAGAAAAGAACCCTACACAACCTGAGTTCACCCCCAAATCATCACAACAAACTAAAGTGTCCCACCCCCTGCCCCAACTCCCCATCCCCGACACAGCTCATCAACTACCTTTCCTACTGACAAACGTTCCTAAGAGATACCATAGGTTGGTCTATGTATCACGCATGGCATGGTGAGTGGCTCCCCTTCTTCCAGTAGTCTGCCCCTCTCAGTCGACAAGTGGTTCGCAATCTCGTAGCGCCTGCACTAATGCTTCCCATGCAGTTGCAGCTTCTAGCGCCTTATTACGCCTACGCGCCATTTGGTATTTCAGCGCGCTGTCAGCAGAAGCCCATTTCAGGAACTCCCCTCTCCATCTATTAGTGGTGGGACCCACCACTGCCTTCCAGTGCCTCGTGATTTCCCTCTTAGCCAATGTAAGACCCATATCAATAAATTTACTCGTAGTTTTATTCTTGGGTGTGTGGGGGAACCAATGTAGCATGCAGATAGCCCTGTCGAACTCTAATCTTCGCTCTGTGATCGCATTCAGTGTATCTCCCACCTCCTTCCAATATAGCCCCATCTCCGGGCAGGACCAGAGCATGTGGTCCAATTCAACCCCCGTCCTGGCACACCTAGGGCATGCCGCCTCTTCCGGAAATATTTTACGGTGGATCTCCCCCGGCGTAGGATATGCCCTGTGGAGTATATAGAAGTGCACCTATTGGAACCTGGCGTTCCGCGTGCTCCTCCAGGCTCGCCGCACTATCTGTTTCCAGGTCGTCTCAGGAATATCCTTGCCGAGATCTGTCTCCCACTTCCCTTTCAATGCCTCCAGGGGTTGCAAGCCCTCACCGAGCATTCTATAATACAAGCACGTGACCGCTTTAAAGGTCCCTGCCGCCATCATAGTGTACTGGTAGGCCGTCGTCGTTTCAGGTTCCGTCAATCCCTCCTTCCAGTGCACCTGCATCGCTCTGGTCACTGCTCTGTGTAATAGGAAATCTCCATTCGGTAGGTCAAACCTCTCCTGGAGAGTCCAATAGGGCAGCATAGCTACGTCTTCATAGAGGTCCCCCAACATTTGTACCCCAGCTTCATCCCAGCTCTGCAGTCGCGACCAGTCTCCGCCATGTGGCAGCGCCGTAACCATCCCAAGCGGTATCTCGGGCGCGTAAGGATGCAGCACTCCTGCTCTGCGTTGAGAGCAGTTCCAACAGAGTCTGAATGTTTTCTCCTCTGTGTGTAGATCCCTAAGGTCAAGCCTCTGCTGCAAAGCTATATATGAAAGAACATGGCGCGGCGTTCCCCTACCCCTATCATGGTCCGGCCCCCTGAATTCCTGCGCAACCTCCTGAGTAAATACCTGTAGTTGAACCGCCAAGTAGTATAGCTCAAAGTCTAGAACCGCCAGTCCGCCCTCAGCTTTGGGTCGTATGAGCATCGTCTGTGCAACTCTACGTCTAACCGTGCCCCAGAGAAAAGATACAATAAGGACTTCAATAATCTGAAAGTGGAACCAGGTAGCCACACCGGTAACGTTCGGAAGTAGTACAAGAATCGGGGGAGTGCCACTATTTTTAAGAGGGATACGCGACCAGTCACCGACAACGGAAGTGTGGACCAGAAGGCCATGCTACCTTTTAACGCCCTCACTCCCAGGCCCACATTGCCCACTAGCATGTCCACCGCCGTGTGATAAATGTGTACGCCCAAGTATTTGAAACAGGTGGGTTCCCAGTTTACAGCCCGGGTCAAGCGCGGTCTGGTCTCGCCCCGCCTCACCGGCAATAGACATGTCTTGGACCAATTCACGTTCAAGCCCGAGACTTCTCCGAATCTCGAGAGCAAATTCTCCGCTCCCGCCATCGCTCCGGCCGCATCTTCCAGAAAGAGTAAGAGGTCATCCGCATAAAGCGACACGTACTGTTGCACCCCTCTGCTCTCTAGGCCTCCATAGTGGTTTCCTGTTCGAAGATCAACCGCTAGTGGTTCCAGCGCCAAACGAACAGTAATGGGGACAACGAGCATCCCAGCCTCGTCCCTCGTTCTACTGGGTATTGCAACGATATTAACGAGCCTATTCTCACTCTGGCCACCGCAGACGTGTACAGCACCTTTGTCCACTGTAGATAGCCCTCTCCCAGGTTAAACCGGCCCAGCACCTTGTACATATACTCCCATTCAAGTCTATCGAAGGCTTTCTCGATATCTACTGACAGTATCATTGGCTTTTGCGCCTCCGGGTGATCCCCGTCCAGTAACCTCATTAACCTTCTAATGTTCGCGGAAGTATACCGCGTTGGTATGAAACCAGCCTGGTCAGCATGTACCAACGTGGTCATGTGGTGCAACAAACTGGCTGCTAAGATACTGCTCAGTATCTTGTAGTCAGTGGTTAAGATCGAGAGAGGTCTATACGAGGCCATGGACTCGCCCCCTCTCCCCGGTTTCAGCAGCGGGAAAACCAGTGCTTCACGCATTGATTGGGGAAACTGCCCCATCTCCCTGGCCTCCCTATAAACGTCTTGGAGCCGCGGTGCCAATAAATCGACATACTTCACATAGAATTCTATGGGTAGTCCATCTAGCCCCGGAGTTTTATTATGGGCCATACGTTTGATCGCGCCTCTGATCTCCCCAATCTCTATATCTTTGCCCAAGTCTTTCGCCTGCTCTTCCTCTAATCCCGGCAATATCAATGCCTCCAGGAAGGTGTCAACGGCAGGGTCCCCGGGCTCTAGTCGACTAGTATATAGAGTTTCATAATAGAGCTTGAAACACTGCAAAATCTCATTCTGTGTGTGGACCACCCGTCCCTCTTCCGTTTGCAAAGCTAGGATAGCGGAGCTCCTCTTCGCAGGGTTGGCCAACCAAGCCAGCAGCGTCCCCGCCCTGTCCCCTTTCGCATGCGCGCTCATCGTGTACGCCCTATGGTCAAAGCTGCGCAACCGTTCCACTTCCACTGCCACTGTCTCTCTGGCGGCGCCAACCTCTTCCTGCAATTCGGAATGCCCAGGTCTCACTACCTCTGCTGCTCGGAGTTTAGCCTCCGCTTTGCTCAGGTCTCCTAGGAGTACTTTCCGAACTCGGGCATATTTTCCTATGCAAAGTCCCCTGCCAACCACCTTAAAGGCGTCCCATTCTGTCGCCCTTGTCGCCGTCGTACCAGCGTTTTCCGCAAAGTACTGCGTTATCTCTTCCTCCAGCGCAGCATGAAAGAGCGGATCATCTAATGTTTCCGGGCGCAATCTCCAAGTGGGGACACACGATATTCCAGCCATCCAGTCCATGGTGACCAACAGAGGGTTGTGGTTCGAGATTGTCCTATTGAGATATTCAGTCCGTACAATAGTTGGCATTACTGCTGGGGAGCAAAGCACTGCATCCAGTCTCGCATGCAGCCCGGAGAAATAAGAGTGATCCCGGTCTACCAGATGCTGCACGCGCCAGGCATCTATCAATCCCCAGCTCGCCTGCCAGTCCAGCCGGCCCTTAGTTAATCGGTGTGTCGGAGAATCTGCCAGTGGAGGGTGTGACCTGTTCATAGTAACATCCGCTACGGAATTGAAATCACCCCCTAGCACTAGGGGACCCGCTAGATACTGCGCTAAGGCCCCAGATAACTTCGCCAGGAATCCCAACTGATCAACATTGGGTGCGTACACACTGCAAAATGTAATGTCCCTCCCTCTCAATTTCCCCACAATGGCTACATATCTACCCTCGCGATCTATTGTTTGCCTGGTCAGCTGGAAAGGGACTCCCGCCCTGATCCATATCAATGTCCCCCTAGCAAACGCAGAATATGTGGTGTTGTACACTTGGCCCCTCCATCTACGCTGCAGCGCTATTCCCTCTGCCTTTGTTAAGTGCGGTTCTTGGAGTAGTGCAATGTGTACTCCCCTGCGAACTAAATAAGCATGAACTTCATGTCGTCTGGTCATAGTGTGGAGCCCCCTCACATTCCCGGTTATACACCTAAAATTTGTTGAATCAGCATTTGTCCCATAGCACTCTGGATGAACCTACACAGTCACATGCTGCCGCGTCGGCAATGGCCCTTGCCCAACTTGTCCCCAACTGTCCCATTCCCCCCACCCCTCCAAGAACAGGACCTAGAAGCACCCACCTAGTTCCCATCCAAACCATGACAACTGTCAAACAACAGTTAAGTCCAACAGTAGACACTGCAGGCAAGCCTTATGGGCAGCGAGGGGGGGCCGGTTGCCAGCAGGTAGCCGCCGTCAAGTGTTCGAGTCGGAATATCTCTCCGAGCCCTCTATATACTTGCCCTTCCACTACCCCCCCAACTCCAGGCAGTGCGGAGCCAGTCCCACCCTACCTTACATATACAGGATGACCCTACACCCCATAGTCCAGCCTTCTCTTCGGGCTTACAAGAAAATGTTACTCGCATCTTCAGCCGCCTCCCACCGCTATCCCATGCCCCAGTCACAAAGCAAACCTGTGCACAAAAGTTCGACAAGTTCAGGGCAGTGTATCTCGAGAAGGCCCTCCTTCAACCTAGCTCTCATCTAGCATCCCATCTGCCGTGGCTAGCGTGACCTTCGGTAGGTGCGTGCTATCCGCCTCAGATTATTCATCATCCGATTCTTCAATGTCTTTATTGGATTCTGCTCGTTCCGGAGGTAGCCGATCCTGCTGCCATCACCGCCTCCAGTGCTAGTCGCCGTTCCGATTCAGTTTTCTGCGACAGGGGTCTTTTCAAAACTCGCCCGGCGGCGGAGCCTCCTGGACTTCCTCTGTGGCAATTGGTTAGAGGGGGGCCGCACATTATGTTCTGTTCCATCTTTTCCCACTCTGTACAGTTCGAGCCATGAACATACTTCCTCAGGCGTGTCAAAGAATGTCGTCAAGCCGTCCACTATGACTCGCAGCCTAGCAGGAAACAGCAGCGAATATTGGAGTCCCTCAACCCTTAGTTCCCCTTTCATACATGAAGGAGGACCGGCACTGCTGCGTTTCGTAGGTGTAGTCCGGAAAGATGTTCACCTTGCTGTTTCCCACCTGGTATGGACCCTGCGTCCGCGACTTCTGCAGCAGGAGGTCCCTGTCGTGATAATGGAGTAGTCGCGCCACCACCGGTCGTGGGGGTCGCCCCTGCTGGGGTGGCCTAGCTGGCACCCTGTGAGCTCTCTCCAGTGTGTAGAATGCCGACAGGCCCTCCGGAGCCACCGTCTTCTTGAGCCAATTCTCCAGGAACTCCACCATTACTTTCCCTTCCGTTTTTTCTGGAAGTCCCACTATTCGAACATTGTTTCGGCGATTACCCACTTCCTCCTCCTCCGCCCTCTTCTCCAACGCTTCAACTCTCTCCAGCACATCAGCCATAGTCGCCGTGAGGGCAGTCTGCTTCGGGCCCATGGACTGCAGCGTGCCTTCCACTTCCGTCACCCTGTCCGCAAGCTTGCCATGGTCTGCCCGCAAGAGGCCCAGGGTCGAGGCCAGCCAGCGCGGGTTTCTCGGCGTTCCATTCACTGCCACTGTCGCGGAGCGAGGGCCGGTGGCTCACATCCCTTCTGCGCAGCCCCTGCTCGGTCCCAGATCCCACTCCTTGGCTGTTCTCTCCTCACCTCCAAACGTCTGGTCGTTAGGGAGGCACACCAGAGGGCCCAGATCGGTAACCCGCCTCCGCAGGCCAGCTTTCACTGATAAACTGCACGTTCCTGCCGATCTCCCCCACCACCAAGGGGGAGAGCCCTATAGACCCGAAGTCCCGTACAGCTGGACTAGTGCACAACAGTAGTTTCTACCACTGGGCGCCAGGGGAGGCTCACCGCCACCCGGTCCCGGGCGCCCGTTCCCTACAGGACCGGCACCTCCAAGGGGAACTATGCACCAGCGGTGGCCTCCATATAGTCTATGACCGATGTATGGTCAGGTACTCCCTTCAAGTGTACTCCGTATTCTTTAATGCCCAGGTGGGTCTGTAAGTAATCTGGTTGGGCCTTCTCCACCATCCGCCTCTGCACTGGGCCCCAACACACCGCCGAACACCACCACAAGTCGCTCCTCAGTGCCTCCTCCCTCTCACCTCTCCACTGGCTGCTGCTCCAATGTCTGGGGGTACATTCAGTCGATCGTGGCTGCCAAACAAAATTCCCCCATAGGCGTCCAACCTCACAGGGGACCGCACCGGTGGCCGCAGGGGCCAGGTTCCGATCGCGGCAGGCACCCGATCAGGCCCTCGTCATGCCGTTTAAGCTCTGCCTCCACCGCACCGCGAGCAGGACTGCCCGAGTCTCCGCCGGGGTAATACGGGCGGCCAAAGTGCACTCAGCCGCTCAGCGCCCTGCCCCCCCTCCACCGCAGCATCCATGTATCAGGCCTCCGCCCCACCGTGTTGCGCAACAGTGCTAATGCCGCGTCAGACGGCCGGGTCTTGGCAGCCACCGGCCCGCATCTGTCTCACCGTCGCCATCCAGCGGGTACGCTGCTTCGCGTCTCCCTGCTCCACAATCACAGAACCATGCGTGTGGTTCAGCATTTATGTGTCCCGAGGCCCAGTTCGTTTTGCGATCCCGGTTGGCGGCTCCCGCACGGGTTCTCCTCCTCCGTTGCCGCACTCTCGGAGTGTCACCGGGAAGTCGGGAGAAAGCTCACGCTGTCCTCTTCTCACCCCAGCAGCAAACGCTCCACAGCCCGACTCCTCCGGCACCATCTCCTGACTTCCACCAGCCAATTCAGCCGAGTGCCATTAGGCAAGCGCTCTCAGCCATCACAGACTGCCCTCTCATCCGTCAGGCAGCCATTTTGGGGTGCAGCAGGCAGTTTTTCAAGTCCTGCTTTCCGGGCAAAGTTTCCCCTCAAAGAGATCCTCAGGTGGTCCCGGCTCCCTCACACACCCTCCGACCGGGGAAAGGGGGTCCGAGGGCACTTAGAAGCAGGATAATTACGGGCTCAAAGACAGAGCTTGCTTTCTTAGTGGCCGACATCCGCGGCTCCAAGCCACGCCCCTCCACGTGTTTGCATCATCGTCGGGTTAGTGATTATGCAACCTCCACCCGGAGGAGTACCCCTGGTTAAGACAGTAGTGATCAGTGATGTGTTAAAGGGGCAAACTGTAGAAAAATCTCGTACAGCCAGAATGGGATTTTAATAGGTCTGGATTCGAGATGGAAGTAAAAATGTTTGGCGTGCGTTTCAAGGAGAATTTAGGACTCTCACGCAATGTAATGAGCTGGTATACTTAAAATGGTCGACATGTTTTAGCCCTTGTTTGCACAGGTGTGTCAGGTGGGCTTTCTTCAGGACCAGTGTACAGTGTGATCAGAGATCGTGGGTGTCTCTGCAAGTGTAGTCCTTGAAAGATTTTCTTTGCAGGGAGCAGCGTGAAAGAATAGGATATATTAATCTTAGACTTAGTAAGGTCTTGTAAGTACCCGTGAATGCAAGAAACAAGAGGGAAGGGGAGGAGGAAAGGGAAGGGGTTTATGGACACATGTAGGAAAGCTTTTTTCCTAATTGGTTACAGCAACTGGAAAATGGCAATACTTTGTCAAACCACACCGCCATCAAATGGCAAAAGTTCACTCTCTCACTATTTCTTCTCATAAGGGCAAAAAGTCTCTACTTTTTCATTTTCGATGCCTCATGTTATAAACCGGTATCAAACCATTAGTAATATAAACAAAACATAGTGAGAATGCGTTAAAATGTCCTCAACACACTTCTATTTTCATTCGCAACCATTTCATGCGAGTAATTTGCTCAATGTGCCCTTCCATTCCCAAACATATTTACAGATTGACTCTTTTACCAAATCATTCAGAGTCTGAAATTGTTTGTTATCTTGTTGTTACATTCAAAAATAGTGCTTATTCACTCTCGCAATGCTAGTGGTAATATTTGCAGCAATCACGATTTTAATTTATTTCAGGTTAAGGCTACCTCACGGACTTTTTCATGGCCAAATAATGTGGAAAATGCCGCGTCATTATTGCGGGTTTTGTTATACTACAGCGTTATGTCGCCGGTATTCAAAAATGGCCTCCCCGTTCCTTACGCGATTCAATTTGGTGTCTCAACAGGTCCACAGGAGTGTGCGAGGCCTGCTAATTAAAGTTTAGAGAAAGCATCGTATTTAGTAAAAAAAACTCAATACTTTACAGTTTCGTAGCTGGCGTGATGTTTCCCCCAGTACCTGCGGTCTCGTGGTGACCACGACTTGTGCTGACTCTTCGTCTGTGAACCCGGATGTTTGGTGCTGCTTACAGGTGTAGGTTTTATCGTTGCGGGGTTGAAACTAAAGAAAGACTTAGAGGCATAGCCTACCTATTATTTTTTATTTTATTTTGTTGGATGCTAGATCTTATCATTAAAAATGAACAGATTATCTAATCATGTGTATCGTGAAACACGTTAATAATTAAAAGCTTAATTGATCCGACTGTGGCAAATACCAACGAATGGGATGAACTCACAGAAACTAAGAGAACAAGTCCGGACGGCTGTCCAGAGAATCATAATGACGGAGTGTTTAAGAGTAAATGCGGCACCCAAAGGACTTTGGGTGACCGATGCACCACGGATAATCCTGAAAGACCTTGCCTTCAGAAAGGACTGATCGGCCATTTCATGGAAATGCAAAAGAGACTATTTAGTACTCATAATAAAAACTGTCACCAGACTCACTGATGAACTAACAATCAAAATCCAAGTCATGAAACAAAACTGAAGAACATGGTTCACGTTACAGTATACAAAAAAAGACTGGAAGAAATCAACAGAGATGAGTGAGACACAAGAATACCTGACCCAAACCAAATTGTAGAAACTTGGGAAGGAGCTCAAGAAATTTTCCCTGGAGCGAATACATCCTTACAGCCATAAAGACTACACTATAAATGACAACGCTTCAGACCTCAATTCCACTAGCGCATCATCAACAGATTGTTCGGACTGGAGCGGGGAAGAATTCCCTAATCAAAGACGAGGCAGAGGACAGAACAGAAGGGCAAACCGAAGAGGATGGAACATGTGGAATACCCCCTTTTACCAAAGCCACCCACAAGGGATACCATATCAACCTTATAATCCACATTTCAATGGGTGGATGAACCCATTTTTCCAAGGACCGCCAATGAATCCCCATATTCATCAACAAACAGGACAAAACTACCAACAAAGAATACCTTTTTTAGGGAGAGGCCAAGTGAACCAGCGATCTTGACTGAAAGGAGTGACCTGGTCGAATCAGGAACGTCAGGTACACACCAGAAGCATGACCGGTGAAAAACCGGAAACCAGCACAACACCCTCATCGTAAACCTTACAGAGAAGACTCTGACCAAAGAACATGAGAATGTTCTGAACAAAGGCCTTGGATACGTCCCTGTAGGAGAGTAGGGTCTGCAATCCTATGGTCACCCCAGATTTTTGCTTTTTGCTTCACTGGTTTACTACTTTCCCTGGCTGTGGGCCTGCTAATCAGACCCAGAGCCTAGCTGTTCTCTCTCTAAATTGACATCCATGTACTTTAGGTGCATTTACCAATTGGTATTGGGTCACTCTTGTAAGTCCTTGTACAGTGTACCATAGGTATCCAGGGCATAAGTGAACCCAAGGCCTACCAGGGGCTGCAGCATGTATTATGCCACCCCTGGCTGGCCATCCAAATCTGACACAACTGGCTGATCAATCAGCTGGGGCAAGGTGGTGTAATCACCCTTTGCTTTAGATATAGTATCCCTATATCTAACCCTAAAATGGACACATATCCACCTATCAGTCACTCCTATGGCAGGCCTTAACAATCCTGGAGCCAGAGTGCTTGGAATTATGTGAGATAGTGCTCTGGCATGAGCTGAGCCTGTCTACAAGTCATTTAGCTGTTTCCATGATAACGCTATACCATATACTCTTAAGTGCATTATAACCTCGCGCTTATTGCTAACTTTGGCATATCATTATCAAAACATGTCGAGTAAGGTGTCATACGAATTGGAATACTACCCCTTCGCCAATTCTGGGGACATGTACCCAACTGTGAACCCCAGTTAAAGTTAACTCGAGCCTCAGCATCACAAAATGGATGCTGCCACCACAGACACAAGTCTGACCTCCTGCTGCTGGGAGTCCTTCCAGCGAGGGAGGCTTGGACAAAGGGTTTCCTGCCTTGGGAAGTGCTAGCACCACCCCAGACAGGATTTTGTTTATTAGGTAGGACAGGGCTGAAAGGAATGAGACATGCCTGGGGCACACAAGGTGCCCTGTGCATACACCAGCTCAACCCAGTTGCTGGGGCACTCCAGCCCCAGCTCTGACGCAAGACCGGACAAAGGATAGGGGGTGTAACCACCCCCCTTCCTGGTCCCACCCATGGGAGGGACCTAATGATAGTGCAGCCCCCTTTAGCAGGATAAAGGTAGGAGCTGGTCCCATTCCAAATCAGATTAATCCTGACTTGAAACTCTACAAGAAAAAACTCTGTACTTCGACTTTCTGCTACAGAAGACTGAAGAAATCTCCCTTGTGGGCAAGGAGTGTCCACCCTGCACAAGCAGGCACCATCAAGCGCCCAGCGGCTTCATTGTCGTCTTCCCTCGACGATCCAGAATTCTGAGCCCGACGAGACACGGATTCCCAGACCTCTCCGACCTCAACTCACATCTGCAGCACAGCTGAGATCCGTGGGTGCGACGAGACACGTGGGACCGGCCATCTTGGAGAAACTGCACTTCGCTTCCAGCACGACTTCTGAGGTAACCTCGATGAAGTGCTTTGGGGATTGAGAAGCCCCAGCCCCGAGCAGCTCCTGCACTGAAGACCAGCCCTCCAGCATCCATGAGATCTGTGTGGGGCCCTTCTGCCTGTTTGCTGCTTGACGCGTTGTCTGGTCATTTGCCGGCTGGCTAGTGACCTCCTAGACGACGATCCACGACATCAACACTGCTGGTCTGGTTGCTCCAGACTGGCCCTTGCTTCCCTGCAAAGGAGAAGCACCCCGGACCCTCCTGGTCGCCACCAGACATCTTTTCCACTCACCGCGTGGGTTGCCTTTGCCAAGGCCTGTTGACGCCGAATCCGGAACCAACACCGCCGACAGCGAGAGCCTGCGTGAGACAGCTCGTGCCTCCATCCTGGTCGTTGAAGACACCACCTGGTCCACGTGGCTGCAGAGTCAAGCGTCCACTCTTCACCTGATCGCGACGACAGCATCTGGTTCCTTCCTGGTTCCACTCCAGTAACTGGCTAGTGACTTTGAATATTGTCCCCTCTGCTTTCAGGTCTTCAGCATTCCTGATCCACCCTTGGATCACACCGGACATCTTCCTCCTGGTCTCCTGCAGCATCTTTTCTTTCAGGCTCCATAGACTTCAACGCAGAAACCCGACACGACTTCGCACCTATGCACCCGCAGCCCGTGGGTGAGGTAACAAGAGCATTTCGGTGCTCAAGGGTAGCTTGACTCTCCTAGTGTCCAGTTTCACAGTCGTTTTAGTCCTAACTAGTCAGGGTTGTCCGTACTCACCTTTTTCTTGAACTGTTCTGTCCATAGACGTTGTTACACATCTCGCATGTGAGTTCACACTCTGCACACGCGTTCCATGGGCCTCCTATTACTTACCTAAAGTTAGGGTAGTGTAGTCCCAGCGATCCAACAGCCTCTGGACAGCTCTATTCCTTCTATCGACTTTCTTATACCACTTGCTTAGTATATGGTTTGTTGCGCCCCTAGGGCAACATTGTAACTTGTGCAACTTAACGTATTTTTCTTAAGAGTCTTGTCATGTGCTTAGCCCTCTGATCTCAAAGAGTTCAGAGGTGTTTGTTAGTTAATAAATATCTTGTTTATTTTCAAAACTACCTGTGTGGTGTCTTTTTATTTGGTCTTCAAGGGGTTATATGTGGTAAAACAGCTGGTTTTACATGCCAAAAGAGTTTAGCCTAAGACTGCTCTGTCCATGCTACCATTAGGATAGCTGGTCTATAAGGTTGACTTACAACCAATCACCATAAGGGTTGTTTGGACTGATACAAGGTGATCACTAGAATTAGTGAGCATCATATATCAAGCCAACTTCTCATAGTCCCCACCCCATATTTAGACATTTTCAGAACTAAATGTGAAATAGAGTTCTGTCGGAAATTAAAATTGAAAGCTTTCTTTAAAAATCAAGATAACATGACCCCTGCCCTGCGGAAAAACTCTAAATTTTGCCCGCTGAACTCACAAGTACCAATTGATATCATCGCTTTCGAACAGGCAATTATGAAGGAAGTTGACGAACTTAATGACAAAATTACGAAAACCCTTCCATAACCTCACTAAAGCAGAACAAAAAGGCACTGGATGACCTAAGAAATGATGGGGAACTTGTGATAAAGCAAGCGGATAAAGGAGGAGGAATTGTCCTTTTATGCAAGGATGGATACAACCAACAATGTATGGACCTACTCAGACAAAAAATTCTACAAGGTAATCAATACAGACCCCACACAAAGATTGCAGAGGACAATTGCTCTCATGGTGGAAGATGCCGAGACAAACGATTGGATATCCAAGAAGGAGGCGGAGTTCCTGGAAACAAATAATCCAAGGATACCTTATTTTTACTCACTACCTAAAACTCACAAGGCATGCAGACCCCCACCTGGAAGACCTATTGTCTCGGGAATCGGCTCAGTCCTTGAACCTCTCTCACAATTTGCTGATCAATACCTAAAACCACTAACACAGAAAACACACATGTATCTAAAAGATACTAGAGATTTACTAACCCTTTTCAGAGATATCAACTACTCAGAGGAGAGCATGTTTCTGGTGGGGCTAGATGTAGAGAGTCTCTACACTAGCCTCCCCCAGGTGAAAACCCTGGACACCCTGGAAACACTTCTTTTCAGCACGGAATGGCACTACAAAACCCCCGAGACATTTTGTACTTGAATGCTGTAGGTTGGCCTTAACAGAGAATTACTTCCAATACAACAACACTATACCAGTAATGCCATGGCACGTGAATGGGCAGTACATTCGCCCAGAGTGTGGCAGGCCTCTATGTCAGTCATTTCGAAGAAACTCACATCAATAATGCCAACAACCCCTTTTACCAAAAAAAACGTTTCTGGAGGCGCTACATAGATGATATCATCCTCATTTGGGAGGTTGACATGGAAAGTCTCCTGAATGTTCACTCATGGATCAACACCAGGGATGAATGGTTTAAGTTTACTTACACAGCTGACAAACAGAAACTTGATTTTCTGGATATTACGATTTATGCTGAAAATTATACTTTACAGACAAAAACTTTCTTTAAACCAAATGCAAAAAACAGTTTACTCTCATTCCAAAGTTTCCACCCACGCCCACTAAGGGAAAACCTCCCTTACAGCCAATTTCTAAGACTTCGGAGAAATTGCAGCAAAACCGAAGAATACAAAAAACAAGCAGACGACTTATGTGATAAGTTGAAAAATCGCAACTACCCATCCAGAATCATCAACAAATGTAAAAAGAGAGCAAGAAACCAGAATAGAGACAGTCTACTTGAAACTGTCCAAAGAGCTCCTGAACAAGACTAACTGACATGTGTAACAACATTTAGTACAGTGTCCAACGATGTGAAAAAAATAATCACCAAAAACTGGAGAATCCTAACCTCTGACAATCTGACCTGGCCAAAACCAAGGTTTGCGAATGAAGGGACACGAAATCCAAAAGATATACTAGTCCACACCAGACCACCACTCAAAAAACAAGGTACAGAGATCCCGCGTTTATGGGACCACGCACCGGTCAGAGGGCACTTCCCATGTGGAAATTGTTCAGTGTGCGCCCTCACAAGCACAGTAAAAACCATACAATTACTACGGAACCTGAATTGGACAATGAGAAATCACACAAATTGCAACACGAGTTACATGATCTACATGATCACTTGTCCATGCACCATGCGCTACATTGGCATGACGTGCCTAAAAGTGAAGCAATGTCAAATGCAGTAAAAGCACCACAAAAATGAGTAATCACTACATAGAGGCAGGTCACACTATTGCGGACTTACAATGGATTGTTTTGAAACCCTACCGGTAAAAAACAACAATGCGGAGAAAATCCTGTTTGAGAAAGAGCAAAGATGGGTGCACAAATTAAAAACTAACACACACTGACTCAATGATCATATTCCCTGGCTGAGCCTGAAGCACAAGTTACTACTTGTGTAACGATATATCTGTAAGAGACATTAGATAGTGATAGATTCCTTACCGTAGAATATCCCCAGGCGTCCGGATCCGGAAACTTTTGCATAGCAGTACCCTTGCACGTCGGTAGGCGTCGTCTGCGGCTCCACGTCCGTTATCGGCGCCGTGATGACGTTGTCGTACTTCGACGCCACCTCCGCGTGCTGACGTCAGTTCTTAGACACAGCGTTTCCGCGCCAGAAACGCAGAGCTATGCTAAAAACCAACACTGGTGCCATTGAAACTAGGGCCTTGAAAGGGGATGACCTTAACCCTAGATATCGGTTCGCAGAACGGGGAGGATGGGTGGGTCGATAAGGAATCTATCACCAACTAATGTCTCTTACAGATACATCTTTACACAAGTAGTAACTTGTTCATCTGAAAGAGACACGTTAGTGAAAGATTCCATACCTTAGAATAGATACCCCAGCAATACCAACCCCGGTGGTGGGTCTGCGAACCAATGATCACACCAGAAAGTCCTGGAGGACGGAACGGCCAAAGAAGCCATCCCTCCGGACTTGGCTGTCCAGGCAGTAGTGTCTTGCGAACGTGTGGAGCGAGGCCCATGTGGCTGCCTGACATATGTCCTGCAAGGGGGCTCCTCGGCTCAGGGCAGTCGTAGTGGCCGTGGCCCGAGTGGAATGGGCCCTCAGCCCAGCAGGAGGTTCCTTTTTAGCCAAGGAGTAGCACGCTTGGATGCACAACACGATCCACCGAGAGATGTTCCGGTTTGTGCAACGCCCGTCCCTTCTTAGCGCCCACGTAATCAACAAAGAGTTGGTCATCCACCCGGAACTGGCGTGTGCGATCTAAATAGAATGAAAGCGCACGTTTTGGGTCCAGACGGTGGAGCCGCTCTTCATCCTCTGAGGGATGCGGAGGCGGAAAGAAGGTGGGTAAGATGATAGACTGCCCGATGTGGAAGGCTGTGACTACCTTAGGCAAGAAAGAGGGTTTTGTCCGCAACACAACCTTGTCCAGATGGACAGAAAGGAAAGGTGGTTTAGAAGATAAAGCCTGGAGCTCACTCACTCTCCTGGCAGAGGTGATGGCAACCAGGAAAGCAGTCTTCAGAGTAAGAAGGCTGATAGGACAGTTATGTAATGGCTCAAAGGGAGCGCACATCAGAAAAGTAAGAACCAGGCCAGGTTCAAGTCCCACTGAGGCATCACGAAGGGAACAGGTGGAAACGTATGTGTGATGTTTTTCAGGAATCGATTAACAGGGGACTTGAACAAAGAAGGTTGATCAGGCAGCCTTAGAAAGGCTGTAAGGGCAGAAAGGTAGCCCTTGATAGTGCCCAGAGCAGAGCCCTGCTGGGCAAGAGAAAGAAGGAAGAGAAGAACCTCAGAAAGAGAGGCAGAGAGAGGATCCACAGCCTTTGCTGTGCACCATGCCACAAATCTGTTCCACCTGCAGGCGTATACCGACTTTGTGGATAACGCCTGGCTGCCAGAATGTTACAGACTTCAGGAGGCAAGTCAAATGGCCTTAACTGTCGCCGCTCAATCTCCAAGCATGGAGGTGGAGACTGGACAGGTTCTGGTGGAGGACCGTCCCCTGCTGCTGCGACAGAAGGTCCTCCTGAAGAGGCGGGGATCGACTGACATACTGAGTAGCTCGAGATACCAGTACCTTCGTGCCCAGTCCGGAGCCACAAGGATGACTTGTGCCCGGTCGCGCTGGATCTTCTTCAGCACTCTAGGCAGAAGTGGTATAGGCAGAAAGGCGTATAACAGACCGCAACTCCACTCCCGACGAAAAGCGTCTCCGAACAAGTGCCGCCTTGGAAATTCCAACGCGCAGAACTGATGACATTGCACGGTCTCGTCGGTGGCGAATAGATCTAACTAAGGCTCTCCCCAAGGCAGAAAGAGACCTTGCGCCACGTCCGAGTTCAGATGCCATTCGTGATCCATCATGCACTGGCGGCTGAGTTCGTCTGCCCTGGCGTTCAGAGAACCTGCTAGGTGTTGAACCACAGGGTCACGCCTTGATGTTCCAGCCATTGCCAGAGGCGCAGAGCCTCCATGCAGAGGGTCCACAACCCCACCCCGCCCTGTTTGTTGCAGTACCACATGACGGTGGTGTTGTCCGTGAACACCTGCACTACATTCCCCCGGACAGAGGGGAGGAATGCCTTCAGTGCTAGACGAATCGCCCGTAGCTCCAAAAGGTTGATATGGAGCCGGGACTCCGCCGGAGACCAGAAGCCTCTGATCTTCGCCTCTCCCATGTGGCCTCCCCAGCCCTGGAGGGACACGTCCGTCACAACTACGTGCTCCGGTTGGGGAAGGAAGAGGGATCTGCCGCTGACCCAATCGCGGTCCGTGAGCCACCACTGCAGCTGTCTCGCAGTGCCCTCCGAGATCATGACATGGTCGGACAGGTTGCCCTGATGCTGGGCCCACTGAAACTTCAGGTCTCACTGCAGAGCCCACATCCGCCAATGGGCGTGATGCACCAGAAGGATGCAGGAAGACATCAGCCCCAGAACCCGCAGGGTCAACCTAACCGAAACTCGGGATAAAGGCTGAAAGATTGGAATGAGAGCCTGTATATCCTGAACCCGCTGTTCGGGTGGGTAAACCCGAAACTGCGCCGAGTCGAGAACCACTCCGATGAAAAGGAGCTTCTCAGAGGGACACAGGTGTGACTTCGGCACATTGATGGAGAACCCCAGCTGGTGCAAGAGGTCTGTCGTCGTCTGGAGGTGGTTGAAGACTGTCTGGGGCGAGCCCGCCTTCAACAACCAGTCGTCGAGGTAGGAGAAGACTGAAACCCCTAACCTGCGCAGATGAGCTGCGACCACCGCCATCACTTTCGTGAACACGCGTGGGGCGCTGGTAAGGCCGAAGGGGAGCACGGTAAACTGAAAGTGCTTGTGGCCTACTGTGAACCGCAGGTAGAGCCGGTGGGCCGGCAGGTGGGGGATGTGGAAATAAGCGTCCTGCAAGTCCAACGCTACCATCCAGTCTCCTGGGTCCAGAGCAGCTAAGACCTGAGCCAGAGTCAGCATTTTGAACTTCTCCTTCCGGAGGAAGCGGTTGACATTCCGTAGGTCCAAGATAGGACGTAGGCCCTCTTTGCCCTTCTTGGGTACCAGAAAGTAGTGGGAGTAGCAACCACATCCGACTTCTGGCCCAGGAACGCGCTCGATGGCCCCCTTGGCCAAGAGGGCCGAAACTACCACCTGCAGAAGCCCCAAATGATCCCCCGATACGCGGTGGTGTTGCGGTGGCATGGCTAGAGGGGTCGTCTCGAAGGGGAGGGAGTAGCCCCTTCAAACGATTTTCAGCACCCACCTGTCCGATGTGACAGTGCGCCAGTGGGAGTGGTGATGGCGAACCCTGCCCCCCACTGGCATCACATGGGCTGAAAAGCAGGGACTAGGAGGGTTTTGAGGCGGATGCTGCGGGGAGGGTGTGAACTGGCCTCACCGTTGTCCCCGACCGCCTCCACGGCGATTTCCACGGCCGCCACCTCGTTGGATGTTAGTCGGCGGTGCGTGGCTGGCAGCACGTGTGGGGGCGCCCCTTCCTTGGCCATGAAAGGAGCGAAAGGCACCAGTTTGCTGGCGCGGGGCCGAGAGGCCCAAGGACTTGGCCCTAGCCCTGGAGTCCTGAAAGCGCTCAAGCGCATGGTCTGCCTTGTCGCCAAAAAGGCGACGGCCATCAAACGGCATGTCCACCAGTGTATTTTGGACATCGGCTGAAAAGTTGGCAGACCTCAACCAGGCGTGGCGACGAATCGCCACCGTCATTGCTATCGGTCTGCCTAGTGAGTCGGTGGTATCCAGCCCACACCGGATAGAATATTTTGCTGCATCCCGGCCTTCCACAAGGGCTTGGCCGAGTTTGGCCCGTACCTCCAACTCTGGCAGCAATTCCGCGACTGTGTCCCACAGAGAGTGGGTGTAGCGGCCCAAGAGGCATGCGGTGTTGGAAGACCGCATTCCCAGACTAAGGGATGAGAATACCTTTTTGCCGTACTGCTCATACCTCTTGGATTCCCTGTCCGGCGGAGCAGATGGGAAAGCTGTCTGGGATTTGGACGCCTGGATGACCAGACTCTCAGGGGTGGGGTGGGTGGACAGGAAACATGGGTCGCCTGGGGCCGGCGACTGGCCACATTCCTATCTACGGGCGAACCCGTAGCGGGCCTGGACCAAGTGCCCAAAAGAAAGTCGGTCAAGGCCTCATTAAACGGCAGCAGAGGCTCGGCCGAGCTTGACTGCGGTTTAGGACCTCAGTGAGGAGGTTAGTCCTCACGGCCACGACGGGGAGCTCAAGGCCCAGGGCCTTGGCCGCCCTCATCAACACCACCCTGTAGGTTGCCCCCTCCTCCGTAGCCACGGTAGGAGGCGAGACAAAGCCAGTGTCTGGAGAGGTGTCCAGACCACTGGCATCCCCAAGGTCACCTGTCCAGTCCTCTTGAGACTGACACTCTCGGGTCAGAGGGTCCTCAGACCCCTCCCAATACTCCTCTTCACCCATCCCCTGATAATCAGGGTTGTCAAACGATCGGGCCGGTTCATAGAAGCTAAACTCCCCAAGTGGCGTCGAAAGCGGCGCCCAGCGGCGCCGTTCCGAAGCCGGAACCGGAGCGAGGGAGGCATCGGGGACAGTGCCGCCCGAGGACGGCGCCAGAGGTAACACCTGAGGGACCGGCGCCGGTGAGGTCGTTAGGTCAACCGGCGACGACCTGGAGCCCAAAGCGGATCCAGTGGGGCCCTGCGGCGCCGGACCCGAAGGCGCCCGCGGCGTCGGGGCCGAAGCACCCGACGGCGTCGGGGTCGAAGCCCCCGACCCGCTAGGGGCCCCAGACAGGTCCGCTGGGCCCGAAGGCGCCGCAGAACACGTTGGGGAAGAGAGGGACCTCATGGCCATGAGGAAACGCTCTATCTCCCCCGGCTTTGCGTCCTGCCCAGGGACCGGAAGGTGTGGAGCAGGCCGCTACATCCGCGACTCCGACGGAGCCGCGTGGGCGGTGTCACCCGCGAGCTTCGGGGGGGGGGGGGAAGAGTCAGAAGAGCGATTACATCTCTTCAACTACTTGTGCTTACCTGATGCCGACTCTCGGAGCTTTAATGGCTCCGACCCCGCGACCTGTCCCTCGACCTCCTGTGGGACCGGGACCTCTCGTGGAGTGGGGCCGACTGCCGGAGTCGCTTGCGGGACCGCTCCTGCCTAGCTTTCGAAGTCAGGGCCCGGCAGTCGGGGCAGGTCTTGTCATCGTAGTAGACGCAGAGACAGTGGAGACACCGACGGTGAGGGTCGGTGACCGACATCAGTCGGTCGCAATCCTCACAAGGCTTGAAACCAGCGATCCCTATCGGCACTGTCCTGAGTCGCAAGACTCAAGAAAAATGATCAAAAGGGATCAAAAAGTCTAGTCAAAAAGTGACTACAGTTCTGCTTTTTCCAGATCTGCGTTTGCTGGCGCGGAAAAAAGAAGAACTGACGTCAGCACGCGGAGCCGGCGTCTAAGTACTCCGACGACATCATCACGGCGCCCGCGACGCCGACGACGGACATGGAGCCGCAGACTACGCCTACCGATGAGCAAGGGTACTGCTACGCAAACATTTCCGGATCCAGTCTGACACCTGGGGATATTCTAAGGTAAGGAATCTATCACTAACATGTCTCTTTCAGATTAACTGATTTACTTCTCAAAATAGAACGATCAATGTGTTTAATGAAGTGGAGACGGTTACATCTAATGTCCCCTTTAATTGGCCACAGTCGGATCAATTAAGCTATCTCCTATGAACATGGGTCAAATAACCAACGTACCTGTACCCACCAAAATAAATAGCAATGCCCTCAATAAAGTGAACGACTAGTCTATTTACGCCTGAACACCTTTTAACACCTTTTTTCACCTCATTTAATTATTAACGTGTTTCACGATACACATGATTAGATAATCTGTTCATTTTTAATTATAAGATCTAGCATCCAACAAAAGTAAAAATAATAGGCAGGCTATGCCTCTAAGTCTTTCCTTAGTTTCAATCCTGCAACGATAAAACCTACACCCGTAAGCAGCACCAAACATCCAGGTTCGCAGAGGAAGACTCAGCACAAGTCGTGCTCACCACGAGACCGCAGGTACTGGGGGAATCATCACGCCAGCTACGAAACTGTAAAGTATTGAGTTTTTTTTTACTAAATACGCTGCTTTCTCTAAACTTTAATTAGCAGGCCTTGCACACTCCCGTGGACCCGTTGAGGCACCAAATTGAATCGTGTAAGGGACGTGGGGGGCATTTTTGAATACCGGCGACATAACGCGGTAGTATAACAAAACCCGCAATAATGGCGCGGCATCTTCCACATTATTTGGCCATGAAAAAGTCTGTGAGTTAGCCTTAACCCGAAATAACTTAAAATCAAGATTGCTGCAAATATTACCACTAGCATTGCGAGAGGGAATAAGCACTATTTTTGAACGTAACAACAAGATAATGAAAGATTTCAAACTCTGAATGATTTGTTAACAGAGTCAATCTGTAAACAAGGTGAGAATGGAAGGGCACATTGAGCAAATTACTCGCATTAAATGGTTGCGAATGAAAATAGAGGTGTGTTGAGGACATTTTAACGCATTCCCACTTTACAATTATGTTTTGTTAATATTACTAATGGTTTGATACCGGTTTATAACATGAGGCATCGAAAATGAATAAGTAGAGACATTTTGCCCGTATGAGAAGAAATAGAGAGAGAGTGAACTTTTGCCTTGTGATGGCTGTGTGGTTTGCCATTTTCCAGTTACCGTAACCAAAAAGCTTTCCTACATGTGTCCATAACCCCTTCCCTTACCTCCTCCCCATCCCTCTTGTTTCTTGCATTCACAGGTACTTACAAGACCTTACTAAGTCTAAGATTAATATATCCTATTCTTTCACACTGCTCCCTGCAAAGAAAATCTCTTTCAAGGACAACACTTGCAGAGACACCCACGATCTCTGATCACACTGTACACTGGTCCTGAAGAAAGCCCACCTGACACACCTGTGTAAACAAGGGCTAAAACATGTGGACCATTTTAAGTATACCAGCTCATTACAGTGCGTGAGAGTCCTAAATACTCCTTGAAACGCACGCCAAACATTTTTACTTCCATCTCGAATCCAGACCTATTAAAATCCCATTCTGGCTGTACGAGATTTTTATACAGTTTGCCCCTTCAACACATCACTGATCACTACTGTCTTAACCAGGGGTACTACTCCGGGTGGAGGTTGCATAATCACTAACCCGATGATGAAGCAAACACATGTTCAATAGGCGGAGAACCAAGATATACCGCCCACACCATCTTAAAGACACGTGCATGAGGGTTTTTTAATTAGGACACGTCGAAATATTGCATACCCAGGTTATGCAGGACAAGTGATCCTTTCCCCTTTTGATTTTTTGCTTATTCTAGCTATACAGGCCTTCAACTATGCGATGGAAATCGCGGAAGCCCCCCTCCATATTCACCTGGCACAGTGAGCTGTTGCGCTGGGGCAGCGCTGAGAGTGCAGCTTTGCGCTGAGAGGAACTTAGAGGCTTACGCAAGACTCCAATAGCATTGAAATGGGATACTATGCTTGAGGCTATGAAATCGGTTGACATTACTCAAGAACCTCTGGATTCCCGCCGCTGAATGCTCATGGAGATACTCATACCCTGAATACTATGGCATAGACAGCGGGTTGTTCATATCTACTAATGTATGAGCCTACAATACTTAGTTTGAGATATCTATGATTTTATGAATGCGCATGAGACCGAGGGGTTTGGGGAGGGGGGAGTTGGGGACATGTTTATTGGATTATTATTCATGAGCATAGCCAGAGAACTGGGATCTGATATTGTACCGAAAGGACAATGAACATGTCTTCTTGCAAGAATATTGGATTGTACCACTTTCCTGGAATGTATAAGAGGACCCTTTGCACTTAGTTACTGTATAAAGAACTGATCCTGGCGGTACGACGTGATAATAACAGAACGAATGTCGCCTCATACCCTACAAAGAGTATGGCTATATACGATGTAAGATTAGGAAATGTGATGTATATATATGGTACAAAAAAAGGAGGTATTCACACCACTAGATCAACCCCTTCAATCTACTCAGTCGTCGTCTCGATCATGTTGGGAGTAGTATCTAAGGACCATCATCAGGACTGGCTGAAGGTTACAATCTATTTAAATTAAGAGTGCTCTTAAAAATAGTTTTGGGGTGATCCTGCAAGTGGGGAGTCAAGAAAAAAAGGGGGAGAGCGGTACCAAAATGTGCTTTCCCCATTCATTTTTCCATAGAAAAATTATACACAGCTACAGCCAAAATGGCAGGAGTTACACGTCATTCGTCATAAAGTTAGCTCTTGGTACAGAAAGGTACAGAAACTGGGATTTTTGTGATTTGGTGTAGATCTATTCTAAAGGTTTTTAAGAAATTAAGGATCAAAAGCTTTGTATACTTCATGCAGCAGAGGGTCTGTGGAGCAGACCCATCTCTAAATAACATTATTTGCTGCTTCCACAGCAACAAAGCTATGACGGCAGCCATTTTAGGCTTTGGGGACTTCAGGTGTCTTTGATGTCCACAGGCCTTGTGAGGATCCTGTATTGAGCAGGGGCACAGATGTTGCAGTAGACTAACTGAACGGTGAGAACAGGAGCAGCAGAAGTCTTTGCAGTCTCGGGGGCAAGAGCGAAGTCCAGAGAACCCAAGAGGTCGAAGTGGTGTCTGATCTGAAGCTCATTCCACAACGAATTTGGTGACTCATGCACAGTTAAGCCCTTAAGTATCCTAAGGAAAGAGTTGGGACAATTCAGGAGTCCCAGAGTAGGGGCTGGACAGTGGGGAGGATACTCCCATGACCTTTATCCAGTTTGGCACCAGAACGGTAGCCAACAGCTGCCTGAACTGGAGTACGAAAGGAGGGCACCAAGTGTGCCCTTCCATCAGTCTCAGCGGTGCTGGCAAGTGCCCCCACCCTCCCCCAATACACTAAACCCTGTCTGGGAAGTGGTCACACCTCCCTGTGACAAGCGATCTTTTATCCTGCCTTCACCTGCGCAAGCTTGGCTCAGCAGCAGGAAGGCGGAAACAGGTCTCTTGCAAACAGCAGCCCTGGGTGCTGACCGGTTCTGGAAGACTGATACCGGAAGGACGGAGGGCTTCCTGGAGGAGCTTAACAGTGCATGGAATCATATCTCCCACAGAGTGTGGGGGTATGATTCCATTATGTTTGATACCAAAAAAGACAGGGTTTGTTACAGCCAGTTTAGAGATGGTAATCACATAATGACGCATGGCCGCTCTTTATCTCGTAATGGCGGATTCACTTAAAACTCTGGAGAATGGACTTACAAGGTTGTAGGGGTGTCTCACTCATGGAGGGGCACCCTCAAACTTCGAATTGAGCACCCTGCCTTCAGGACTGAAAGGCCTGCCTTAGGGGTGACACATAGGTTTTAAATGCAGTGACCTCAGATATAAGGGAACTTATATCTGTTGTAAGTAGTGTTAGCACCAGCTTATACAAGCTGCAATGGTATGCCTGTAGTCATAGTTTGAGTGGTCTCTCATGGGTGGCATAATACCTGCTTCAGCCCATTGTAGATCCCTGGTGTACCTATGCCCTGGGTACCTTAGTATCATACTAGGAACTTATCAGGGTACACCAGTAGCCAATAGAACAACTTATTTACCTTCGGTAACAATATAGCTGTAAGAAATATAGGTTAGTTATTGATTCCTAACCTTAGAATTACCCCCAGGCGTCAGTCTGAATAAGGAACGTTTTAAATCAGCAGTACCTCTGCGCGTCTGAAGGTAGTGTTGGTCGGCTCTGTGTCGGTTGTGGTCGTCCAGAGAACATAACTTGTGTATTTGTAAAGCTACGGGTATCTTGGCACTGAATAACAGACGTTTGTTGTTACCCAACTCAGTGGTACTCATTTTATCTACCTCAGATGGAAGAACGGACCCACCGGGATTTGAACCTGTGACCATGAGGTCAAACAGGCCCCTGCGGTAGACGTATTCATCCACTGAGCCACCAGACCGGGATGACGTCTCAGTAGCTACTTAGACGCCGCCCTCACGTCAGTTCAGTACACGACTTTCCGCGCCAGAAACGCAGAGACATGCTAGACACGGACTACGGGTGCACAAAACTAGGGCCCTGAAAGGATGTCCTGAACCCTAGAAATCAGTTTGCAGAACAGGGAGGATGGGTGGGGCAATAAGGAATCTATAAGTAACCTACGTTACTTACAGATATATTGTTACTGAAGGTAAGTACCTTGTTCATCTGAAAGAAACAGTTATAGATTTGTTACCTTAGAATAGATACCCCAGCAATACCAACGCCGGAGGTGGGTGTGCGAACCAAGATAACAACAGAAAGTCCTGGAGAATAGAACGACCAAAGAAGCAGTCTCTCCTGACTTGGCTGTCCAGGCAGTAGTGTTTCATAAACTTGTGCGGCGATTCCCAAGTAGCTGCCTGACATGTAGAGGGACACCTCGTCCCAAAGCAGTAGTGGCTGCCATCGCCCTGCTGCAATGGGCACTTAGCCCCACTGGAGGCTCCTTTGTACTAGAGAATAGCAGGCTTTGATACACAAAACAACCCATCAAGAGATGATCCACTTGTAGACGCCCCAACCTATCTTGGCGCCCACGTAGCCAAAGAGTTGGTCATCCACCCAGAACTGTTTTGTGCGATCCAGATAGAAGGAAAGCGCACGTTTTGGGTCCAGATGGTGGAGCCACTCTTCCTCTTGATAAGGATGTGGAAGCGGAAAGAAGGTGGGCAAAGTGATGGTTTGCCTGATGTGAAAGGAGGTGGCCACCTTGGGAAGAAAGAATGGACCGGTTCGTAGGACAACCTTGTCCGGATGTACAGCCAGTAATGGAGGTTTGGATGAAAGAGCCTGGAGCACATGCACTCTTCTGGCATATGTGACGGCTAGCAGGAATGCATTCTTAAGAGTTAAAAAACGTAAAGGACAGTTGTGAAGGGGCTCAAAGGGAGCGCACATTAGATAGGTCAAGATCAAATTCATGTCCACTGAGGCATTAAAAGAGGCATAGTAGGAAAGAGGTGAGTAATGCCTTTTAGGAAACAATTTACAACCGGGGACATGGAGAGAAGGCTGATCAGGAAGCCTCAGAAAAGCAGAAATGGCCAAGAGATAGTCCTTGATATTTCCAAGAGCAGATCACTGCTGGGCCAAAGAAAGGAGGAACAAGAGAACCACAGAAAGGGGGCCAGAAAATGGATCCACAGCCTTTGCTGCGCACCATGCCACAGATTTGTTTCATCGACAGGCATATACCATCTTAAAGGAGGGGCGCTTGGCTGTCAAGATAACATCGCAGACTTAGGGAGGCAGGTCGAACGACTTCAACTGCCGCCGCTTAATCTCCACGCAAGGAGGTGGAGGCTGGACAGGTTCGGGCGGACGACCGTCCCCAGCTGCTGCGACAGAAGATCCTCACGAAGACGCAGTCGAATTGGAGGATTAATGGCCATGTTGAGTAGCTTGGGATACCAGACTGTGCCCAATCCGGAGCCACCAGAATGACTTGGGCCCGGTTGCACTTGATCTTCTTCAGCACTCTGGGCAGAAGTGGTATAGGCGGAAAGGCATACACCGGATCGCAAGTCCACTCGCGACAAAAAGCGTCGCCTAGCGAGTACCACCTTGGAAATTTCAACGTGCAGAATTGCTGACATTGCGCGTTCTCTTCGGTGGCGACTAGATCTAACTAAGGCTCTCCCCACTGTTGAAAGAGACCTTGCACCACCTCCGACTGAAGACATCATTTGTAAGACATCATGCACCTGCGGCTGAGTTTGTCCGCCCTGGTGTTCAAGGAACCTGCCAGCTGTTGAACCACGAGGGTTATACCCTGATGTTCCAGCCATGTCCAGAGGCCTCTTGACATAGGGTCCACAACCCCACCCACCTTGTTTGTTGCAGTACCACATGGCGGTGGTGTCGTCTGTGAACACCTGCACTACTCTTCCCCGAACAGAGGGAAGGAATGTTTCAGTGCAAGCCTGATTACCCGCAGCTCCATAAGGTTGATGTGGAGCCCAGACTCCGCCGGAGACCAGAGGCCTCCGATTTCCGCCTCTCCCATGCGGCCGTCCCGTCCTAGTAGTGATGCATCCGTCACCATTGTGAACTCTGGATGAGGAAGGAGAAGGATCTGCCGTTGACCTAATGCTGGTCCATGAGCCACGACTGATTGTTGTGCTGTGCCCTCTGAGATCTGGATGCAATCAGACAGATTACCCTGATGTTATGCCCACTGGAACTTTAGGTCCCCCTGCAGAGCCTACATATGCCACCTAACATGATTGACCAGCAGGATGCAGGAGGCCATCAGGACCAGCAGCCAGAGTCATCCTGACCGAAACCCGGGAAAAGGTTTGAAAGATCAGAATCATAACCCAAATATCCCGGACTCGTTGCTCGGGAGGATAGATGTGAAACCGCGTCATATCCTGAACAGCTCCGATGAAGAGGAGCTTCTGAGAGAGAATCAGATGTAACTTTGGCACGTTGATGGAGCACCCCGGAGAAAGTAGGAGGTCGGCCATAGTCTGGAGGTGGGAGACGACTGTCTAGGGCGATCGAGCCTTCAACAACCAGTTGTCGACATAGGGGAATACTGGAACCCCTGATCCGCACAGATGAGCTGCGACCACCGCCATAACTTTAGTGAACACCCGAAGGGCACTGGTAACGCCAAAAGGGAGCACGGTAAACTGAAAATGCTTATGGCCTACCATGAACTGCAAGTAGCGCTGGTGGGCCGGCAGGACGGGATGTGAAAATAAGCCTCCTGCAAGTCCAACGCTACCATCCAGTCTCGAGTGCAGACCAGACCTGAACCAAGGTTAACATTTTGAACTTCTACTTCCGGATGAAGCGGTTGACGCTCCTGAGGTCCAAGATAGGACGCAGGCCTTTGTCCTTCTTGGGTACCAGAAAGTAGTGGGAATAGCAACCACGACCTACTCCGGGACAGGAACGTGCTCGACGTCTCCCTTGGCCAAGAGCCGAAACTTTCTGTTGAAGAAGGCACAGCTGATCCTCCGGCATGCGATGGTACCGCGGTGGTGTGGCTGGATGGGTAGTCTTGAAGGAGAGGGAGTAGCCCCTTCGGACTAACTACAAAACCACCTGTCTGACGTGATGGTGCGCCAGTGGAGGAGGTGATAGTGGATCCTATTGCCCACTGGTGATTGATGGGCCTGAAAGTTCAGACTAGGAAGGTTTAATGCCGAAAGCAGAGGGGGGTGGGTTGGTGGGCTGGCCCCCAGAACCACGGCTGTGATTCCCACGTCCCCGGCCGTGCAAAGGTTGTGCAGCTTGCACTGGCCTGTGGCCCTGGGTGGGACGTAGTGGGGCACACCTTCCGTAGCCACGAAAAGGGAGAAAAGCAGGGTGCGCATGGCTAGTGGAGAGGCCCAAGGAATTGGCCGTAGCCCACAAGTCCTTGAAACACTCAACAGCGTGGTCTGCTTTGTCGTCAAAAAGGCTACAGCCATCAAAGGGCATGTCTAAAAGAGCGCTCTGGGCATGTCTAAAAGAGCGCTCCGGACATCCCTAAAAAAGCCAGTTGATCTCATCCAGGCGTAGTGGCGAAGGGCTACCGACGTGGAAATCATCCTACCTAGAGAGTCAGCAGTATCCAGCCCACAGCGGATGGTAAACTTTGCTGCATCTCTCCCATCTGCAGCGCCCTGGGAGAGGCCGGCCTGGGCCTCCTCCAGACACTGAGGCAGGACTTGCGCTACCGTATACCACACAGAGTGGGAATAAAGGTCAAATAGACCTGCAGTGTTTACCGACCGCAGTCCCAGGCTGGTGGAAGAAAAAACCTTCTTCCCAAGATGATCCAGCTTCTTGGATTCCCTATCTGGTGGTACGTTAGGGAATGCAATCTTGGAAGTAGAAGCTAGGACCACCAATCTCTTTAGGGTGAAGTGTTGGGAGAGGAAAGTGGGGGAAGTCCGAGACCAGGCGGTGGCGTCGGGCAACCATCCTATCCACCGGAGCCCCTGTGGTGGGCCTAGACCAAGCGCCCAACAGGATGTCGGTAAGGGCTTCACTGAACGGCAGCAGGGGCTCCGAAGATCTCGCTGCCGGCTGAAGAACCTCTGTCAGGAGGTTAATCCTAACTACCACCGTAGGAAGCTCGAGGTTCTAACACCACTGTGTAAAAAGCTCCCTCTTCTGTAGCCACGGTAGGAGGAGACAACATGCCACGGCCTGGCGAGGGATCAAGACCACTGGCATCCCCCAGGGCCTCTCTCCAGTCCTGTTCATACTATAACTGGTCTGATTAAGGCTCCCAAGGCCTCTCTCAGTCTTCCTCACCCTCCTCTGGCTGCCAGGTTGGCTGAAAATGGCCAGGGTGGTACACAGGGTCAAAAGTATCCATTGGAGCATGATCAGGCATCTGTCGACGCTGGTCCGGCTCTGTGTCCATGTCGGATCGACGACAGCTGGGGGTCCAGCCGGTTGTCGGTAGCAGACGCGGTGCTGGGTGAGTCGGCGCTGGTGGAGGTGTCACAAGGTCGACCGGCGCCCATCCGGATCCAGACCTGGATCCATGGTAGCCCTACAGCGCCAGGGCAGGAGCCGCCGGCAGGTAAGGCCTAGGGCCCCCAACCGAGTCCGCGGGGCCCAAATGCGCACCGACGGAGTCGGGCTGCACAAAGATGGCATGCATGGCTATGTAAAACTGACGAAGCAGGGCAGGGGTCACTCCGGGTCCCGGAAACAGATGGAACCTCTGAGTTGGCCCTTCAGGCTCCGCACGTGGAGTCGCAGCAGTGGCACCGCCCGCATCCCTCACCGTGTCAGCTGACCGACTGACGGGGAGAAGTCGAAGAGTGAGGATGCTTCTTCTACTTCTTTTTGTGCTTCAACTTACCTGACCCCGAGTGCGAATAGTTGGATGATGCCTCCCGGATCGGTTCCGCAACCTCCCACGCCACCGGGACCTCGAACGGCGCGGAACCGACTGGAGGCCCTCAAGAAGCTTTCGGGACGGCTCCCGCAAAGACTCTGGAGCCATGGTCCAGCAGTCGGAGCATGACTTGTGGTCATGGTAGTGCTCCAGGGAAAAGAGACATGCTGTGCGGTTCCGTCACCGACAACATTCAGGAACAGGAACCGTAGGCCTTGAAACCGGGCATCCCTATGTGCACCAGTAGTCGGAAAGACTCGAAAAGATGTCAACAAAAGTAACTGGATGTATCGCTCTCTCCGGGTCTGCGCTGGCTGGCATAGAAAAAAAAAAGAAGAACTGACATCTGCACGCAAGAGCGGCGTCTAAGTAGCTACCGCTACGTCATCCCGGCCACCACGACGCCAACAACAGAAGCGGAGCCGACCGACGCCACCTTCCGACGCGCAGAGGTACTGCTGATGTAAAACTTGGAGGATCCAATTTGATGCCTGGGGTAATTCTAAGGTAAGGAATCTATAACTAACTTTCTTTCAGATAGCTCTGCTGATGTAGTCTGTAGTGTCCCGGCCAGCATATACATAGCTGCTTTCTGATAACCATTTGTAGTTTGGGCAGGTGAGGCTCGAAGGGTCTCCCGGACATCCAGCAATATGTCAATGAACATGTTCTGCAGTCCCATAATGCATGGTTGTACTTGCACAGATGGCAAACTGAATTAAGGGATCTGAATGCTAGTGTAGCCACAAAAACATTATCTTTCTTATATCAATTCTTTTTTTGTTGAAAGTCTGTTTTATTTTCAACTTTAAGAAAAAAAAAAACAGAATACAGGTTTAAATGTACACAAGCGTTAAGCCTACAACCCTATATAGGGCCGGCCGCGTTTGCAGGTGTTTCTCCTGACACACAGAAAGGCAACACAAGGGGCAAGTATGAACACAGCATGTCGCCTACAACCCCTGTGGGGCAGGCCGCGAGGCACATTATATAGCGCTATCTCGATTTGGTGCAGGATTGTACAAGACCTCTGAAGAATCGACTGTTCTGTAGTGAACTAAAAACATGGCTGTTTTCTAAGTGAAATGAGCTATGACTAGTCAGTCTAGGGATCTGCAAGCGCCTTGAGGCCTAACTGTGATATGTGCGCTATAAAAGATTTTTTTACTTTGACTTTGAAGAACAGTAACTTGAGATCTCGGGCAAGAGGCCCAAAGAAGACAAACAAAGACAGAGAGACATCGAAGGAAGAGAGAGTAGGTGAGAAGACAGGTAAGTAGCAGTAAGAGTGGTGTGCGCGGGCAGGGGGGGAGAATACAGCGGCACATCCTATTGAAGGTCCTGTTACCTATGAGGGGAGTCTAGATGATCTGGTTGTGGGAGTAATCTGTCAGGAGCAGGTGGAATTATAGTATCTTCAAAGAGTCGCAGCGCTCTAAGCTTGGTGGGCATGTAACGTGCATGCTTTATCACGCAAAGGTATTTAATCAGAGGTTGCCAGACAGCTTTAAAGTGAGTGTCACGCGCTTGCAGCCCCGCTGTAAAGAGTTCCATAGTTATGACATGCCATAAGCGCACATATCAAGCAGCAATTGGAGGGGTCTCCGCTTTCTTCCAGTATAACGCTATAAGATGCTTAGCAGCTCCGAGCATGTGAAGCGCTAAAATCCAATCACTTCGGGTGAGCGCCTTCAAGCTGGCAGGTTTGAAGCCCAAAAGGATTGTGCTTGTGGCTTCAGGCAGGGGGAACCCAAACACCATTTTAATATGGCTAAGGACCTCCTTCCTGAACAGGGTCAGGAGTGGGCAGGCCCACCAAATGTGTATGAAATCTCCAGGTGCAGTCGAACACCTCCAGCACAAGGGAGAAGAGGCAGGGAACATCTTGTGCAGTCGTGTGGGCGTATAGTACCATTGTGTCTTGATTTTGTATGCATTTTCTCACTGCGGGATACTGCGATAGACCTTGGGGATATCTTGCCATAAGCGGTTCCACTGTGGAGGTGTGATTTCTGCGGTGGACGTCAACTGCCATTGACGCTGGTATGGGTGGGAAGGCGTTTCCAGGAGGTGTTGCTGGATCTGGTAAATCGGAAATATGAGGCCCTTTGATTCATCAAAGGAACGGACCAGCCGATCAAAGGGGGTGAATGGGCAGGTAGCCGCCTGTTGCATCTCCATCGAGGAAACCCAATGCCGCAGTTGCGCGTACTGCAATCCCGCCCCCACTGGAAGACAAAACTCTTCTCTGTACTGAGCAAATGTCTTGAGCGTAACCCCCTCATACATATCACAGATTCCTGCATTCCCCTTGCACCCATTTAGCAAAAGCACGTGTGCGATAAGCCGGAGGGAATAATTGATTCCCTTCGATGGGACTATGCGGGGAATGGAATGTCGTGAGACCTCTGCGCACAGTCACCTTGTCCCAGATATCGAGGACCGTTTTAGTGGGCACCGCTATATAGGCGCTTCTGGAGCGTGCTGCTCGATGGAGCTATGTGAGGTCCCCAATGGTACGCCCAGTTACCATTCTGTCCACATGTAGCCAGACCTTTTCACTCTCAGGTGTTGTCCATTCTGTCACAAAGCAGAGATGGGATGCCCAGTAGTAATCCATGAGGTTGAGACAGGCCAGTCCCCCTCTGTCCTGCAGTAACATGAGAATCTTGTAGAGAATCGCGGGCTACGCCCGCCCATATAAAGGAGGTGAGCTTGGGCTGGAGACCCTGTATCTGATGCTGCGGAATAGGAGTGGAGAGGCATTGAAATAAATATAACATTTTTTGGAGGATCGACATCTTGATGACATTAATTCTGCCGCGCCGGCACGTCAAGGGCTTCCACCCCCTCACTTCCTCTAGGATAGCCCTTCTACATTCTCGCCAGTTCACCTGGGTCCATGTATCTAATGAGGGAGTCAGCGGTAGGCCGAGGCACCGGATGTGGCCAGTGGCCGATTGATATGGGGGCAAGCTTCTCAAAAATTGGTATCGCCTCCAGTGGGATTGTAAGATTGAGGGCCCAGGATTTGTCATGATTGATTTTGGATCCCCGAGGCCCGCTCTGAGGTCTGCAACAGAGAGTGAAGCGCTGGGCGAGACACTTGGGGGCGCGATAATGTGAGGATTAGGTCGTCTGCAAAGAGTGCCGCCTTGTTCTGCCAGCCCCCGAGAGAGATGCCATGTATGTTTGTTGTCTGCCTGAACAGCTCTGCTAGGGGTTCCACCACAAGGGCGAACAGCAGGGGTGACAAGGGGCAGCCATGCCGGGTACCCCTATGTATGGAGAAGGGTTCCGTAAGTTGCCCGTTTACCCTGATCCTCGCCTGCAAGATACAGGGCCAAGATCATAGATACCATATTCTGGCCTAGCCCGACTCTTTGCAGCACCGCCCGGAGAAAGTTCCAGTCCGCCCAGTCAAACGCCTTCTCCGCGTCAAGCGACAGAAGGCAGGCCGGTATGTTCCAGTGGGATGCTTTCCCCAACAAATGCGCAATTATACGCTCATTATCTGTCCCCTGGTGGTTGCAAATGAAGCCAACTTGGTCAGGATCAACAAGACCAGGCATGTGGGGATCTAGACGTTTTGCAAGTATTTTGGTATATATTTTCAGGTCTGTGTTTAACAGGGCTATGGGACGGTAGGAGGCACAAAGCGTGGGGTCCTTCGCTGGCTTGGGGATAAGTGCTATCTCTGCCATACCCATGGAGGGCGTTTGTCCATCCGTGTTGGAAAAGGAATTGCACAGCCGCAAGAGATAAGGTCGGAGTTGTGCTTGAAACATGCAATAGAAGGACAGAGGCAGGCCGTCCGGGCCCAGCGTCTTTCCAAGAGGGAGATCATTTAGGGCTGCTGTTAATTCCTCTTTAGTGAGAGGGCCTTCTAGGGTTCTGGCGTGATAGGGGGTCTCGGGGTCCAGGTGCATCGGTCCAGTATATCTTCTATGAGGTCCGGCGACTGCGCCTCCGCCGTATAGAGGGTGGCATAGTAGGCCCGAAAAGCCTCGCATTTGGCCCTCTCCATGGTAACCCTTGCTCCATCCAGCAGCTTTATATTGGCTATTTGGGCCTTTGCCGCCCGCGCTCCCAGACGTTTCGCCAGTAGCCTACCCACCTTATCTCCCCCCTTAAAGTACCTCTGTTTCAACGCTAACAGGGAGCTTTCCGCCTTATTAGTAGGCAAGATGCGGAGTTGCCCCCGGAGGATCGCGAGCGGCCACCGGATGCTAGTGAGGAATGTTCCTGATCCTATTTTTCAGCTAATTTTATGTCCTTGGAGAGGTTGTCCTCAAGGAGTCGAGCCACCCGCGCTATCAAAAGAGAGGTGATGTGCCCATGGATCGTGGACTTGAAGGCATCCCACACCACGGGAAAAGGGGTCTCCGGGATATTATTACTTATAAAGTAAGAGTCAATGGCAGTTCGTATGCTTACCATATCAGCTGGGTCCCGGAGGATACTCGGTGGCAAGCGCCACCGCGGGGCAAGGGGGGGGGCAAGCGGCCGGGTCCTGCAGGAGCAGCTCAATATGGACATGATCAGAGAACGATATGGCAGACATAGATGCCGCCAACATATCCCGTATCAGGGCATGAGATACAAAGACGTAGTCGATGCGCGAGTATGAACGGTGGACGTGGGAATAATACGAGTAATCCCGCACCCCTGGATAGTGGTTCCGCCATGTGTCCAGCAGGCCAAGGTCTCTAATCTGCTTCCGAAGATTTGAAGACATGGTCCCCGCCCCATTCAAGGAGGCCTCGCTGCGATCTATTCTAGAGTCCCATACCTGGTTAAAATCTCCCCCCAGGATAATTGAGGGGTCATCCTGCGGCACGTGTTCCTGCAAGAGCGTTTGGAGGTAGTTGTCCTGCATCTGGTTGGGCGCGTACACATTACACAATGTGAATAGGTGTCTCCCAATCACAACACTCGCTCTAATGAAGCGTCCATCTGAGCTCCGAAAGAGTTTGTCCTCCCCCCGCTTAATGCCACTACTGCACAAAATCGCCACTCCCACCGTTTTGGTGTCTGCTGCGGCCCAGAATTCAAGGGCGTATTTAGGATGCGCCATGCGCGGCACGTCAACTTTTAAGTGGTGGGTTTCTTGGAGGAAGATGATATCAGGGTTGTGCTGGAGAAAGTAGCGCCACGTTTGCAGCCGCTTTTAGGAAAGTCAAGGCCCTTCACGTTAAGCGATAGGACTTTCAAAGGACAAGGGAGAGTCCCAGTCATGTCTGATCCCAAATTAGTCCGTCCTGCCACTGTAGAATCAAGCTCGAAGAAGGGGTAAGAGCGCGGGAGGGCCTATCTAGTCCCACCCAGAGGACGCGCTGCAGCCGCAGGACCACCCGCCTACCACTCCTTGGATACAAGAAAAGGTAGAATAGAAAAGCTAGAATGGAGAGAAGGCATAGAGAAAATGAAGAAAAACCCAACAATGGCCAACAGGGCCACAGTGTCCTGTTGCAGGGACGGGACATCCTACACCACAAGGTTTGGATAGTCCCAGAGAGGTCACTCTCAGAAGAACAGTTGGGGGTAGGTCTGCAACCGCGTTCAGATTCATCCGGGAGAGGAGCTCCGGCACCGCCTACATTGCAGTTGGGTGGCTAGAACGATGTCTGGATCGTTAACACAATCCTCCACCTCGGCGGGTGAGGGGTGGGTCTCCTAAGGACCTAATGTGTTCTATAATGTCCTGCTTGGCCTGCGATGATGAGTGCTCATCGAGGGGCGGGGAGCGTCAACGGCGACGTACAGTGGACCATGTCGGTTTAGCAGGGACCCGCGTCGAAGGCGGGGACGGGTGGGGGTGGCAGGCGGCGTGGACGGGAGCCGGAGTAGTTGAGCCTCTTCTCTGTAGGACCGCATCACCCTGCACTTAGATTCCCACTCAAAGATGAGGGCAAACGAGTGTCCCCGTTGATAAGAAATGTCCATGCTCCACAGGTTGTCAGTTACCGGCTTAAAGGCACGCCATCTTCTCAGGGTGTTGGGTGCCAGGTCCTGGAAAATCTGGATCTTGTCTCCGTCATATGTGAGGTCCTGCTTAGCCAGCGTCGCATTGAGGATGGCCTCTTTTTCTGTGAAATAGTGGACTATGGTGAGTATGTCCGGGAGAACTCCCGGCCTCCCCGTGGGTCCAGACACCCGATGGGCCCGGTCCAGGGTCGGGGAAGAGGCGTCGTCGTCTCCCCAAACCTCATTTTTTTAATTTATTTTTTAATATTTTTATTGCAGGAATTAGCCAAAGTTACATAATAGATCAGAGATATAACTGCAAAGGAAAATAAAAGCATCAGATCTCCCGTGAGGGAATACTTCTCGTACACATCCATTCAGCCCACAACCCGAGGGTCGGTCGGCGCCTGCGATAAGTTCGTACACGGGGATCCGGTAGTCTGCTGGAGTCGATCTGAATAAATGAGCTTTCTTCGTCTGCTTTTCTAAATCATCCTAAAAACTCCCCCTAATTCCCACCCAACCCAACTTCCCCCAGAGAAACGGGGACTAATCACGTAGTATGAAAAGACCCAGAATGGTAGTAAAATGAAATGAAAGTAATCTACGTTCCCCTCTGCCTCCATCCACCCCCCTCCCCACGCCTAGCCCCGCCATCAGTGTGTTGTGTGTGTGATAAGAGCTTGTGGAAGGAACCTGTATCTGCTGTATAGAAAATCAGTGTTATGTATGTCTAATGGGACTCAGGTTGTGCCGCATCATCACTCTCGGAATCGCTGGAAGCGCCGTAATCGCGCAAGGCCTGCACTAATGTCTCCCATTCCTGTGCAGCTTCTAGCGCCCTCTCATTCTGCTGTCGCCTCACCAGTTGGTACCGCAGGGTGCTCTCCCCCGTAGCCCATTTCAGAAGTTCATTGTGCCATTTAGTGCCTGTTGGACCAACTCGTGCTTTCCAATGCCTGGTTATCTCTCTCTTTGCCAGAGTGAGCCCTAGGTCAATGAACTTACTAGAGATTTTGTTTTTTGGGGTATGAGGGAACCAATGTAGGATCCCCACCGCAACCTCAAAGGTCAGGGATCTCCTAGTGACTCCATTGAGGGTGTCACCTATCAGCAGCCAGTATGAGGACAGCGCTGGGCAGGACCACAGCATATGTATAAGGTCCGCCGCAGGTGATCGGCATCTGGGGCAAGCCGCTGTGTCTGAGGCGAAGTATTGTTGAATTTTCGCCGGAGTCAGGTAGGCCCGGTGGAGTACGTAAAAGTGAACCAATTGAAACCGGGCGTGGCGCGTGCCTTTCCAGGCACGACGCATTAGTTGTGCCCACGCCGTTTCCGGTATATCCTTCCCAATGTCGGCCTCCCACCGACTCCGTAGTGTGTCGAGCGGGGGCAGCCCTTCATTGATCAATCTAGTGTATAAACACGTGACCGCTTTGACCGTCCCCAAGGACATCATGACATATTGGCACACCGGTGATGTTGGTGGCTCCTCCATACCCCTCTTCCAGTGCGTCTGAATTGCTCGAGTAACTGCTGTGTGAAGGAGGAAGTCGCCTCGGGGAACGTCAAAGCGGTCCAGAATCTCCTGGAAGGGCAGCAACACTCCATCCTCATAAGTCTCCCACTAATTGCAACCCTGCATCTTCCCAGTGCCTTAAACGCGACCAGTCTCCACCGTGTGGCAAGGCAGTGATCATCCCCAACGGAATCTCCGGAGCGTACGGGAGTTTCAGCTCCCCCCGGTCATGGGCACGATTCCAGCACAGTCGTATAGTACGTTCCTCGAGCGTAAGGTCTTTCAGGGCCAAACGCTGGCGTAATGCAATGTAGGAGATAATGTGTCTGGGCATACCCCTTCCCTCCCCCCCCCCTTTCCCCTCCTCTCCTCCGGGCCTCAGAATTGTCTTGCTATCTCCGTGAGTAAAGGTTTGCAATTGAGCCACTAGATAGTACTTTTCGAAATCCGGCACCGCTAGGCCTCCCTCCGATTTTGGTCTCATCAGGGTCTTGAGCGCCACCCTTCGGCGGCCCGATCCCCAGAGGAAACCCACCAACATGGATCTCAGGAGCCGGAAGGTGGCCGGCGGAATCCAAATCGGGAGCGCTCGGAAGTAATATAACAGCCGAGGGAGTGCCACCATTTTCAGCAGTGCTATACGCTCAGCCACTAATAGCGGCAGGGTGGCCCAGAAGTCCATACTGCCTCGTAGCGGTCTCCCCATACCTCATGTAGGAGCTGTGCCACATAAGTCATGATGTCCTTCTCCTCTGCTCCAAGAGGAAACCCCCGGATTCAGAGGTTGTTCCGGCGACTCCGATTCTCCAGGTCCTCCTGCTTAAGGTGCAGTTCTATGTGTTGCTCCTCCAAGGTGGACAAGCGTTGCCAAAGTTGCTCCTGGTCCTCCGTACGGCGTAGACCGTCTTCTCCAGTCCATCCACCTGACGCCCAGATCATTTACTTCCTTTCAAAGTTCTCAGACACAGGAGTGCACCTCAGACGAAGGGAGCCAATTTCAGTCTTTAGCTCACACATAAATGAGCCCATGAATTCTTGTGTTACCGGCAGCGAATCCCTCCCGGGTGATGGGGCCACCTCGGTTGGGGAAGACGTGCCCGCCCTGCCCCACATTGCTGCAACAGGGTTGTCCTTGGGGATCGCCCGCAGGGCGTCCTTGCCACCTTTAGAGAGTGTCATTGTAGATTGAGAGGCGCCCCTCAGCGTGCCGGTGTACCAGGGCGGCCAGGGTCTGTAACAGTGTTCACAGTGGTGCGAGGCGTCTAGGGTGTCTATAAGGCCTCCAACGCAGGGATCACCAGGAGGGGTCACAGTGGCTGTGGTGTCTGGTGCCCAGTCCCCCCACCAGGACGAGATGCTCTCCTTTGACGGGTAGCGCAATGATCAGGGCAGGCGCGGACCACTCCACTCCTGCAAGGAGACACGACCCAGGCTCAATGCCAAAGTAGAAGGGGGCAAGCGCAGTAGGCCCCTGCCGCACAAGTTACTACTTGTGTAAAGATATATCTGTAAGAGACATTAGTTAGTGATATATTCCTTACCTTAGAATATCCCCAGGCGTCAGACTGGATCCGGAAATTTTTGCGTAGCAATACCCCAGCGCGTCGGTAGGCGTCGTCCGCGGCCGTCGGCGGCGGCGGCGTTAGCGCCGGAATGACGTCGGAGTACTTAGACGCCGCCCATGCGCGCTGACGTCAGTTCTGATACGCAGCTTTTCCGCGCCGGATACGCAGAGCCATGATAGAACCAACACTGGTGCCATGAAACTAGGGCCCTGAAAGGGGATGACCTTAACCCTAGATATCGGTTTGCAGAACAGGGAGGATGGGTGAGTCGGTAAGGAATCTATCACTAACTAATGTCTCTTACAGATATATCGTTACACAAGTAGTAACTTGTGCATCTGAAAGAGACACGTTAGTGATAGATTCCTTACCTTAGAATAGATACCCCAGCAATACCAACCCCGGTGGTGGGTCTGCGAACCAATAATCACACCAGAAAGTCCGGGAGGACGGAACGGCCAAAGAAGCCATCCCTCCGGACTTGGCAGTCCAGGCAGTAGTGTCTTGCAAACGTGTGCAGCGAGGACCACGTAGCTGCCTGGCAAATGACCTGCAAGGGCACTCCTCGGCCCAGGGCAGTTGTAGTCGCCGTGGCCCGAGTAGAATGAGCCCGCAATCCAACATGGGGCTCCATTTTGGCCAAGGAGTAACATGCCTGGATACACAAGATGATCCACCACGAGATGGTCAGCTTGTGCACCGCCTTTCCCTTCTTAGCGCCCACGTAACCAACAAAGAGTTGGTCATCCACCCGGAACTGGCGTGTGCGATCCAGATAATAAGAGAGCGCACGTTTTGGTCCAGATGGTGGAGCCTCTCTTCCTCTTTCGGGGAATGCGGAGACGGAAAGAAGATGGGCAAGGTAATGGACTGCCCGATGTGGAAGGCCGTGACAACCTTGGGCAGGAAAGAGGGTCTCGTCCGCAACACAACCTTGTCTGGATGGACAGAGAGGAAAGGAGGTGTAGAAGAAAGAGCGTGGAGCTCACTCACTCTCCTGGCAGAGGTGATGGCCACCAGAAAAGCAGTCTTCAAAGTAAGAAGATGGAGAGGACAGTTATGGAGCGGCTCAAAGGGAGCACACATTAGGTAAGTAAGTACAAGATTCAAGTCCCACTGGGGCATTGTAGGAGAGTGGGGTCTGCAATCCTATGGTCACCCCCGATTTTTGCTTTTTGCTTCACTGGTTTACGACTTTTCCTGGCTGTGGGCCTGCTAATCAGACCCACGGCCTAGCTGTCTCTCTCTAACTTGACAACAATGTACCTTAGGTGCATATCTAATTGGACTGAGTCACCTTATCAGTCCCTGTACAGTGTACCTTCGGTACCCAGGGCATAGGTGCACTCAGGGCCTACCAGGGGCTGCAACATGTATTATGCCACCCCTGGCTGGCCATCCAAATCTGACAACTGGCTGATCAATCAGCTGGGGCAAGGTGGTGTAATCACCCTTTGCTTTAGATATAGTATCCCTATATCTAACCCTAAAATGGACACATATCCTCCTATCAGTCACTCCAATGGCAGGCCTTATCAATCCTGAAGGCAGAGTGCTTGGAATTATGTGAGATGGTGCTCTAGCATGAGCTGAGCCTGTCTGCAGCTTTCAGAACCAAGGCCTTAAGCTGTTTCCATGATAACGCTATACCATATACTTTCAAGTGCATTATAATCCTCGCGGTTATTGCTCACTTTGGTAAAGCATTATCAAAACATGTCAAATAAGGTGTCATACAAATTGGAATACTACCCCCTCGCCAATTCTGGCGACGGGGGTAGCATTCCACCCTTCTAGAGGGACACGACATGTATGTAACTGTGAACCCCGGTTAAAGTTAACACGAGCCTCAGCATCACAAAATGGATGCTGCCACCACAGACACAAGTCTGACCTCCTGCTGCTGGGAGTCCTTCCAGCGAGGGAGGCTTGGACAAAGGGTTTCCTGCCTTGGGAGGCCCTAGCACCACCCCAGACAGGATTTTGTGTATTGGGTAGGACAGGGCTGAAAGGAATGAGACATGCCTGGGGCACACAAGGTGTCCCTGTGCATACACCGGTTCAAACCAGTTGCTGGTGTACTCCAGCCCCAGCTCTGGCGCGAAACCGGACAAAGGATAGGGGGTGTAACCACCCCCCTTCTTGGTCCCACCCATAGGAGGGACCTAGCCATAGTACAGCCCCCTTTAGGAGAATAAAGGTAGTAGCTGGTCCCATGCCAGATTAGATTATCCTGATTTGAAACTCTACAAGAAGAAACTCTGGACTTCGACGTGCTGCTCCACAGAAGACTGAAGAAATCTCCCTTGTGGGCAAGGAGTGTCCAACCCTGCACAAGCAGGCACCATCAAGCGTCCCAGCGGTTCACTTTGTCGTCTTCCCGAGTGGATCCATACTTTAGAGCCTGACGAGACCCGGATTCCCAGACCTCTCCAACCTCTACCTATATCTGCAGCACAGCTGAGATCCGTGGGTGCGACGAGACACGTGGGACCGGCCATCTTGAAGAAACTGCACTTCGCTTCCAGCACGACTTCAGAGGCATCCTCGACTAAGTGCTTTGGTGATTGAGAAGCCCCAGCCCCGAGCAGCTCCTGCACAGAAGATCAGCCCTCCAGCATTCACGAGATCTGCGAGGGGCTCTTTTGCTTGATGCTGCTCGACGCGTTGTCTGGTCACTTGCCAGCTGGCTAGTGGCCTCCTAGATGACGATCCTTGAAATCCACACCGCTGGTCTGGTTGCTCCAGACTGGCCCCTGCTTCCCTGTAAAGGAGAAGTACTCACCGCGTGGGTTGCCTTTGCCAAGGCCTGTTGCCGCCGAATCCGGATCCAACAACACCGACAGCGAGAGCCTGCGTGGGACAGCTCGTGCCTCCATCCTGGTCGAAGACACCACCTGGTCCACGTGGCTGCAGAGTCAAGCGTCCGCTCTTCACCTGATCGCGACATCATCTGGTTCCTTCCTGGTTCCACTCCAGTCACTGGCTAGTGCTTTCAAGTTATCATCTTCCTCGATCCACCCTCGGATCACTCCGGACATCTTCCATCTGGCCGCCTGCAGCATCTCTTCTTCCAGGCTCCATAGACTTCAACGCGGAAACCCGACACACTTTGACACCTATGCACCCGCAGCCCGTGGGTGAGGTAACAAGAGCATTTCGGTGCTCAAGGGTAGATTGATTCTCCTAGTGTCCAGATTTCCAGTCGTTTTAGTCCTAGCTAGTCGGAACTGTCTAATACTTACCTTTTCGGAATTTGTACTGTCCATTCACACTCTGCACACGCGTTCCGTGGGCCTCCTATTACTTACCTCAGGTTAGTATAGTGTAGTCCCAGCGATCCTACAGCCTCTGGACAGCTCCATTCCTTCTATCGATTTCCTTATACCATTTACTTAGTATATGGTTTGTCGTGTGCCTAGGGCACCATTGTAATTTGTGCAACTTAACGTATTTTTCTTAAGAGTCTTGTCCTGTGCTTAGCCCTCTGATCTCATAAAGAGTTCAGAGGTGTTTGTTAGTTAATAAATATCTTGTTTAGTTTCATAACTACCTGTGTGGTGTCCTTTCATTTGGTATTCAAGGGGTTATATGTAGTAAAAGAGCTGGCTTCACATGCCAAAAGAGTTTAGCCTAAGACTGCTTTGTCCATGCTACCATTAGGATAGCTGGTCTATAAGGTTGACTTACAACCAATCACTATAAGGGTTGTTTGGACTGATATATGATGCTCACTAATTCTAGTGATCACCTTGTATCAGGCCAACTTTTCACACTGACCAAAACCCAGGACAAGGGCTGAAAGATCGGAATTATAGCCCGAATGTCCGGGACTCACTGTTCGAAAGAATAAACCCAAAACTGCACTGTGTTCAGAACTGCTCCGATGAAGAGCAGCTTCTGAGAGGGAATCAGGTGGGACTTCAGCACGTTGATGGAGAACCCCAGCAAATGCAGGAGGTCAGCCGTAGTCTGGAGGTGGGAGACGACTGCCTGGGGCGAGCCCGCCTTTAACATCCAGTCGTCCAGATAGGGGAAGACTGAATCCCTTAATCTGCGCAGATGAGCTGAGACCACCGCCATCGCTTTTGTGAACACCAGAGGGGCGCTGGTAAGGCCAAAAGGGACCACAGTGAACTGAAAGTGCTCGTGGCCTATCATGAACTGCAGGTAACGCCTGGTGGGCTGGCCGGACGGGGATTTGAAAGTAAGCGTCCTGCAAGTCTAACGCTAGCATTCAGTCTTGCGGGTCCAGGGCAGACAAGACCTGAACAAGTGTGTGCATCTTAAACTTCTCCTTCAGGAGGAAGCGATTGATGTTCCTAAGGTCCAAGATTTGACGCAGGCCCTTGTCCTTCTTTGGAACCAGGAAGTAGTGGGAATAACAACCACAACCTACTTCTGCCGTTGGAACGAGCTTGATGGCCCCCTTCGCCAAGTGGGCCGCAACTTGCTGCTGGAGAAGTGCCAAGTGATCCCCCGACATGCGGTGGTACTGAGGTGGCATGGCTGGAGGGGTAGTCTTGAAAGCTAGGGAGCAGCCACTTCGGACTATCTGTAAAACTCAGCTCTCCGAAGTGATGGCAGGCCAGAGGGGAGGTGATGGCAAAGCCTACCACCCACGGGCGTCTGATGGGCCTGAAAGGTCAGACTAGTAAGGCTTGGACGAAGTGGTGGTTGGGGTGGAGGTGGACTGACCCAGCCGCTGGCCCCCTGAACCGCCGCGGCAGTTCCAGCGGCTGCGCTTGGACTGTTGTATCGGCATGTGACTGTTGCGAATGTGGTGGGTTGCCCCTTCCGCAAGCACAAAAGGAGCGAAAAGCAGAAGCCTGAGGAGGCCGCGTGGCCGAAAGTCCTTAAATCGCTTTAAAGCACGGTCTGCCTTGTTGCCAAAGAGGCGAACGCCATCAAAGGGCATGTCCATCAAGGTGTTCTGGACATCCCCCAAAAAGCCAGTTGTCCTCAGCCAGGCGTGGCGGCGGAGCGCCACTGTCGTGGAAATCGCCCTGCCCAGTGAGTCAGCGGTGTCAAGGCCACAAAAGATCGTGAACTTGGCTGCATCTCTCCCCTCAGCAATAGCCTGAGAGAGTACTGTCTGGGCCTCCTCCGGACACTGGGGCAGCACCTGCGCTACCCTATCCCACAGAAAGTGGGAATGATGGCCCAAGAGGCATGTGGTCTTCACAGATCTCAGCCCTAGACTGGCGGAAGAAAAAATCCTGTTCCCGAACCAGTCTCCTCGACTCCCTGTCCGGGGGCGCAGAAGGGAATGCGCTTAGGGACGCGGAGGTTGGTCAACCAAGATCTCAGAGGTGGGGTGGGGTCGCCCAGGGCCTGGCGATGGTGTCGGGCCACGTTCCTGTCCACAGGTGCCCCTGTGTTGGGCATGGACCAGGTGCCGAAAAGAACATCAGAAAGAGCTTCAATAAAGAGCAGCAGCGGCTCCACAGAGATAACAGCTGGCTGAAGCACTTCTGTCAGGAGGTTAGTCCTGACGGCCATAGTAGGTAGCTCGAGCTGAAGTGCCTCCGCTGCCGTATGCAACACCACAGAAAAACTATCACCCTCCTCCGTAGCCACAGTAGAAGGAGACAGCATGCCATGGTCTGGAGGGGTGTCCAGACCACTGGCGTCCCCCAACTCCTCTGCCCAGTCTGGGTCATACTCTCATTGAGCTGCGAGAGGGTCCTCAGACCCTCCCAGTCCCCCCCTTCCTCCTGATGCTGTTCCACAGGCCTAAAAGGAGGAGGATGGATACAGGGAAAGAAATTCGCAAACGGTGTCGGAATCGGCGGTGGTCAACACCCTTCCGGCACTGTATCCACTTTAGGGCTGAAACCAGGACTGATGTCCGGCGCGCTGAGCGGCTACAAACGTGGGATCGGTGGGGGTGTCACTAGGTCAACCGGCGTCGACTGGGATCCACGGGAGTCCTGCGGCGCCGAGGCCGGAGCCAACAGACGCCGGGGCCTAAGCCACTGGCGTCAAAGGGCAAAGACTCCCAATCGGGCCTGCAGGGCCCAAAGGCGCACCGGAGGAACCCGATGGTCCAAAGAGGCGAGTAATAGCGGACAGGAATTCCTGTACCGGAGTCACCGACTAACCCGGCAGGGGCGGGTAGGTCGACAGCAACTGCGTAGGCTCCGCCGTAGCTGCGAGGGTGGCATCACCCGCACCCTCAGCCACGTCGCGCAACTGGCGAGTATTAGTCGGACAACGATGTTTCTTTGACTTCTTTTGGCGCTTCGCCTTACCTGATCCCGAGTGCAAAGACTTTGATTCTGAAGATTTTTAATGGTGGTGCCTCAGCGGCCGGTTCCTCGACCTCCCTAGGGACCGGGACCTTGAACGGCGCGGAGCATACTGCCTGGCTTCAAGCCCGCTCAGGCAAAGTCTTCAGCGCCAAGGCCCAGCAGTCGGGGCACGACTTGGGGTTGTGGTCTCGCCGCAGGCAGAAGAGACATGCGCGGTGCGGGTCCGTCACCAACATCATTGGATGACAGTCCCAGCAAGACTTAAACCAGAGCATCCCTATCTGCACCAGGAGTCAATCGACTCGAAAAAGGATGAGACGAAAAAATCCCCAAAAAGTCAGTCAAAAAATTACTGGGGGTACCACTCTCTCCGGATCAGCACTTGCTGGTGCGGAAAAAGAAAGAACGGACGTCAGCACGCGAGGGCGGCGTCTAAGTAGCTGCTGTGATGTCATTCTGGCAATCACGACACCTAGGACGGACGCAGAGCCGCACAAGGCCACCTTCCGACACACAGGGGTACTGCTGACGAAAACTTTCCAGATCCAGTCTGATGCCTGGGGGTAATTCTAAGAATCTATCAAAAACGTGTCTCTTTCAGATGTGTTTCTTTCAGATTTCAGTTACGGCAGTAAGTAGGTGGAGTTTCAAAAGGGTGTCCAGTTTTCTCTGTGACTCTATACCCAGGTTTCGGAATCCTTCCAAATTCATCAAAAAGGCTTCCTGTGACAAAAATGCTATGTCCCTTTCACTGAGCAGTTGCACGGTGGATCTGGACCAAGTTGGTCATGTATGCTGAACAGTTCCATACTATGATATCTGAAGGGCATGTACCGGGTATGTTGGACCATACTCTTGTACTAGTAGAAAGTTTCTAAGTCAGTATTCAGCACTACGAATAGTTTGCTTATCTGATACCTTCTGGGGATGTTACAATTGGAAGCACATTCTATATCCTAAAAGGTAGACTCAATATACAGATTTAGAGCATCACATACTTGTCAACCCATCCAAATTAGCATATAAGCCTTTTTTTGTGGCAGCAGTGCCAACGCCTACCGAATTGACAGAATCAATCAGACATTTGTATAGCGCACTGCTCACTTGTGAAGGTCTCAAGGCACTGAGGGGAGGGGGTGGGGGGTGCAGCTACTGCTCGAACAGCCAGGTCTTGAGGAGTCTCCTGAAGGTCAGCAGGTCTTGGGTCTGCCGTAGATGGGCGGGAGGGTGTTCCATATTGGAGGCGAGGTGGGAGAATGATCTGCTGCCGGTAATGAGTTCGGCGGAGCAAAGCTGGCGGTTCGGGGTGTAGAATGATAGTCGTTCATTCAGGTATGTTGGTCCGGTGTTGTGAAGTGCTTTGTGGGCGTGGGTGAGGAGCTTGAAAGTGATCCTCTTGTTGACCGGGAGCCAGTGCAGGTCTCTCAGGTGGGTGGTGATGTGGCTGTGGCGAGGGAGTCTGAGGATGAGGCGTGCCAGAGCGTTTTGTATGCGTTGCAGTCTCTTCTGGAGTGTGGCCTTGGTTCCTGCGTAGATGGCGTTGCCGTAATCCGAGTGCTTGGGTGACCATCCTCCTGTTGTCAGTGGGGATCCATCTGTAGACCTTTCGGAGCATGCGAGGGTGTTGAAGGAGGAGGTGGAGACGGCGTTAACTTGCCGGGCCATAGGGAGCGTGGAGTCCAGGATGAAACCCAGGTTGCGCGCGTGGTTGGTGGGTGTCGGGGCAGCTCCCAGCGTGGTCGGCCACCAGGAGTCCCATGCAGAGGGGGTGGATCCGAGGATGAGGACCTCTGTCTTGTCCGAGTTCTGCTTCAGCCGGCTACTCTCATCCAGTCTGCGACGGCTTTCATTCCCTCGTGGAGGTTGGATTTGGCAGTGGCCGGGTCCTTGGTGAGGGAGGTGATCAGCTGGGTATCTTCGGCGTAGGAGACTATGCTGGCGAGCGGTGCCATGTAGATGTTGAAAAGGGTCGGGCTGAGGGATGATCCTTTGGGTACGCCGCAGGTGATAGTGGTGACTTTGGATTGGAAAGGGGGGAGGCGAACTCTCTGGGTTCTGCCGGTGAGGAAGGAGGTGATTCAGTCCAGGGTTGTGTCTCGGATCCCTGCGTGGAAGGCGTGAGCACAGGGTGTCGTGGCAGACGGTGTCGAAGGCGGCAGAGAGGTCCAGGAGGGTGAGGGCCGCGGTTTCGCCGTTGTCCAGTATGGTTCTGAGGTCGTCAGTGGCAGCGACTGGGGCAGTTTTGGTGCTGTGGTTGCTGCAGAATCCGAATTGGGAGTGGTCCAGGACATTTTTCTCCTCCAGGAAGCGGGTCAGTTGTCTGTTGGCAGTCTTTTCGATGAAGGAAGTTTTTTTGGCAGATCGGATGAGTTGGTGGTGTTTGCGTCTGGCGTTCGCGAGGGCGGCGTGGTTGTATGGTGTCTGGTCACTGCGCCATTGCTTCTAGAGTTTTCAGCAGGTGTGCTTAGAGGTCTGGAGGTCAGTGTTTAACTAGATGGCTCTCATGTTGGTGCGCTTGTTGGAGGGTTTCCTGATCGGGGCGAGGGTCCAGGCGCAGTCGTTGATCCATTGTCTGAAGTTGTGGCATCCTGTCCCACGGGCATTTACGTGTGGTTACGGTTGGCCACCTGCCATGAGGAGATGTTCCAAAGATGTTCCTTTGATTTCCTAATGTGGTGAGTTCTAACTTTCCTTTTTTGTTGCTTTGGAAAGTTAGATACCACAGTGCTTAAATCAAGTTTTTGGCAAAAAAAGTAATTAATAAAGATTGGTGACCAGAAACCCCAGGACTCGCCCAATACAAGGACGGGTGTCACTTGTTTCAGACCACAAACATTATTCTTAACAGAAGCGTGCCTTAATCAACATAAAATACTCATGATCATTCGCTCTGGGCCCTGACAAATAACTCATACATGCTCCATTATCCATTTTGTGGTCAGATAACCAGCTGGTCTCATTTCAAATGATCATTTAGCGGATACTGAAACTAGTAAGTAAAGCCCACTCACTAATAATACTGGACTTCAAAATGAGCAGCAAGTCCCAAAGGCTCAGACGGAGAGCTTTGAGGGTAAAAAAGTGATGGGGAAGCAAAAAAGAGAGAAAGTGGTGAAACAGTGAGAGCAGAAGGAAGAGACGGAAAGAAAAGAATGTTAAGACAAGAGGGCAGCAAATGATGCAGAAGAAAAGGGGAACAGAGGGATGAGTGTGGTGAGTCAGCCGATCGTGACAGAAGGAAGAAGGTAAGGAAGGGGTTGAGGAGCGATTTGGGGGTAATGGCTAGAAATGAAGTGGCCGTTCATTTCAATCTGTGAGGGGAATGGAAGCTCCTGACAAAACCTTAACTGCCTTCTTACCGCAGCCAGTCTAGTCATGGACAAAGAGGGAGGCAGGGCAATTGGTAAAAATAAGGGGACACAGAAATGAGAGAAAGAGATGGTTAGATGAGGATAACAAGAGGATGGAGAGAGAAATAAGAGGATACATCAGAGGAAAGAAGTAATAGGAGGAGGTATTAAAAAAGGATAGTACAAGCCAATTGGGCTTAGGTAAAAAAAGAATGTTGAAGAAAAAAGGGGATGGGGAAATGAAGGTAAACAATATAAGTAACAAGAATATAGAAGAGAAACAAAGTTATTGGGAAGAAAGTGTGGAGGTAAATAAAAGGGAAGAAGTGAGTGCAAGGAGGGGAAGGAAAGGAAGAGAAAACAAGCATTGGCATAGCCATTAGGTCTCGCCTTTGAGACCTTATAAGTGTTTAGCCATGCAACAGTTAATGTTGTTGCAGTAAGAATATTGTGCTGCATAACTACAAACTTATAAGGTCCCAAAGGCGAGACCTATTGGCTAGGTTTATTGATATTTAGACAGGCCTTTTTTTTAGTGCGGTCTTTTTTTACGTATAAATGATAAGAGATTACCCAAATGTGGGAACTATTTGTGACACGCCATGCCAGTATTTGTGCATGAAACTTCAATATTGCATTTTCTTTGTTGCCTGTCTATCTTTTTTTTATTCGTGAGTGCACATACTTGTATGTTCTTGTGCATTTTTACGTGCTTTTTAAATGTTTCTTTCAACCTAAAAGGGTAGGGTGCGGAAGTTAATGCCCGCTTTTTATATCTATGTATTTAAAACAATTGTTACTTACGTGCCTAGAAACCAGCAGCCGCAGCATGAACGTACAGTTGCCAGCAGGGGGCAGGAGGGAGAGCGAGAGAGAAAGCAAAAGAGTGAGATAGTGGGAGAGGGAGAGCGAAAGAGTGAGATAGCAGGAGAGGGAGAGAGAAAGCGAGAGAGGAGAGAGCGAGAGAGCGCGTGCGAGAGAGAATGTGGGAGTGCTGCATGCGTACGCAGGCTGCTCATTTTTAAGCACTGCACTCCTGCTTGTGGCGCGCCACTGCTCGCTCCCGCAAGGTGGATGCCGCCACAAGAACGAGTGTGTGCTTGCTTGTATGACCAGAGCGACAGCTAATGGTCTTCCTATGCAGCGCATGCGCACTTGCTGCAATGGCGAGACCTAAAAAAAAATTAAGAATGGGAAGACAAAAGGCTTGTGCAAATTAAAGCATTGTTCCACCTGCCCAGAAACTTAAGTGAGCTTCTTCTTAGGCAGGTTTCATGTGATTATTAGGCAGCTGTTTATTTGTTATTTGGGAAAGCGGCATCACTCACAGTGCAGAAGATCCAATGGCTGAAGTGGGCTGACACATTACCATATAATGTATTGCGTAATGGGTGGAAGCAAAATATGAATTACATTTTAACAGACCAATGGATCAAGGGGGTTAACGCAAAGCCCCTTGATGCATGGATATATGTATGTATTTGATACCTATGACATTTTTCAATTAAAAGAGGATGAAGACTCGGCTAAATCTCTCAGAAGGCCAAACCTAAAAATACCTTTGAAATACTAACTTACATCCGTGCACATTGACCTAATCAAGTAATACTTAATTTTCCTTGCGAGTTTCTCTCGAGATTTTTATACTCTGTCACCCAAGAGTCATATTTTGCTCTACCTCCATTATTATGTGTTAAGGTAAATTGGCGATACCACCATAAAAGACAATAGGACAAAATGGTACTTTGACAAGACGTAATACCATTGCGAGTATAGATCATTGAGTGATGTCAAAGACGCTTAAAGAGCACACAGCTGCGCAACCAAATCAAAGGTGCTCCAGAGAGCGTGCAAGTATTTTATGTATAATGCACCCACCAAATTGACATGTGATTAAAGACAACCCGTGGTCCTGAAAGCATTGCGCTTGGAGGCTCCCTGTGGTTGATTTTCAGAGCAGTCAACCCTTGGTTTGTGCCCCAGGCCATTTTGCGTGGAATTTCGTCTGTGTAACTTTATTTGTAATTTTATCACCCGGCCTCATATGTGGCTGTAAACGTTCGAGGAGCAAAGGAGAGACTCAAAATAAATGGGCATTATATCAGTTCTCTGTCATGGCAAGAAAAATGCTGTGACGTCCAAGAAGTCGGAGGTTTGAAGTTCTAAGTGTGCAATTAAACATGCCTCGTTAGAGACTAACTTATGTTATATAGTTAGTGTACTATACTATTTTGGGGGAAGAGGGTTTGAGGAACCAAAGCAAACGGAAAGTATACAGAGATATAAATAGAAATTAAATGAAAGAAAAGAGCACAAGAAAAAAGAGTGGAGAAAACCAGGTGTGAAAAAGAAAAGAATCAAAAAGAGAGAGAGAGCGAGCGCCCGGTAGTGCTGCGTGCGTGCATGGGCAGTCTGCTAATTTTCAAGCACTGCACTCGTGCTTGTGGCACGCCATTGCACGCTCCAGCAAGGTGGATGCCACCACAAGCACAAGTGTGTGCTTGAAAATGACCAGAGCGACGGCTAAATGTTCTCCTATGCAGATATGTGTGCTGCATAGGCGAGACCTAAAAACAAGCATTTGCAATGCAATAGGTCTCGCAGTAATTAAGTTTGAGCTTTTGGCATTGCTTAATATTGCAACACTAATTGCAACAAAAGTCAATAAATTGTAGGCCAAAAAAAAGTGTTCTGAGGGGTTTGAAAGGGTCTATTTTAGATATTTTTTATTCTGGGAGGGTGAATCCTTTATCTTGTAGACAGCCCGCTGCAGATCCTGGGTCCCATCGACACCCTCCACATGTAATCACCCCACAAAAAATCCATTCAAAAAGCACCTTTCTATGCACTGGATATGCTTTGCTATAAGTCATGTGAGCTATAACAAGACGGAAAAATACCCGGACAGACACAGGAAAGTAATCCAAGTACAAACACAAAGACAGAGCTGAGACTGGATAGGGTGCGACAAGCGGGCGGCCTGTAGCTGCTATAAGCATCTATGCACCGTTATGCCAGCCCTGCAAAGTAGGCTGTGTTAGACAAAAAGATGTCAGTACAGCTAAACATGCACAGCAACAAAATAAAAATAAAAAATGCACGCAGAGGGAGAGAACCGTGCCTAAACTGTACAAAGGGTTTCCTGGCTAGGGCCAGTTGTATCTCACCTAAACATGGCTCCAAATTATAGGTGTCCTTTATTTTCAGGAAGTTAACTGTGAGAGAGCCTATGCATAGTAGCAAATATACGCATATGGCCGCGCTGGTCCCTCGATGTGGCGCAAACCGCACTTGCTGATTCCGGCAACTTCTTCACCACCGTCAAGAGGACCGCAACCTAATGCCTGCCTTCTCGCTATCACTAGCCTCAAATGGCCCCCAATCCAGCAATCCTGCAAGGCTCATACAGGACTCTACTACTCCCGCAGCAGAGGCAGCTTTTCACCCGCTCCCTCTCCAAACACTAGAGGGGGGGGGGGTACCGGGGCTGGAGGCAGCGATAGGGCAGGGAGTACGGCGAGCACGACTATGAGGGTTGCGGGGGGACTACCCGGGAGCATTATAGCAAACCACCGACCTGTGTTGGGTTCCCAAACCTAGCCACCTTGCTGCCAGGTCACTCTGCTCCGTGCTGCCAGCTGACCGTACCTCGCTTCTTGCTTGAAACGCTGTCAGACTCTGCCCAACTGCTTCAGTAGTCACTTCACTACCCACTCATGTTGATTATTTTAAAATAAAACTTACTCCCTGCATGCTCATCATACCATGTGAAGTTCCTGCGATGTGCTATGGCCTGGGCAGACAGGCTCCAACATGTGCAATGTTGTCATTCTTGCTGAGGTTAGGCCAGTTTGGGTGTCGCGATTGCTGTTAAAGGAACGATTTTTTTATTTCTTTACTCTTAAAGGTATTGCGACACCCGCGCTTTAGCTTAACATGTTCAAAGTCTAAGCGCTGGTGCCCTCGTTGTCAAAGAAAAGTTAATAAATAAAAATAAAAATGCACGGCTTTTGTTTCTTGAAATATCACCTGCTAACCAGTAAGGGCTCCGCGAGGAGGCGTGGGGGCGGGGCTCGGATCTGGAGGCCGCCCCGTGCGCGAGAGCTGTGAGGTCTTGAGCGGTGTTATGCCGAGAGTAGGATTTGGACGGAGCTCGGTTTGGAAGAGTACTCCCGGCCTGCCACTGTAATAGGCCCTTGCTTGTTGGCATCGGCCCAGTGAGGCGGGGCCTCCTCTCTGATGGGAAGGCCCTGGTAAAGTTAGGCGCGGCGCCCAGAGCTCACACCGAGGCACACCTTTATCGAAACACGCACCGCCACCAACCCGCGAGGAGAGGAGGCAGATCCCGTTAATACCCCGAGGCACCCAGTCCGACCTAGAGGTGACGGCTTCCCGTGGCCGCTAGTGTCATTACCACGTTGCCTTGAGTGACAGGCCCGAGCCCGACGTCTTACAGTATCCAGCGCTAGTCTGCCTGGCGTGGGGCGGCGGCGTGTGTGTGCTCGTGTGTCTGTGTGTGTGCATGTTTGTGTGCGCACGCGCGTGTATGTGTGGGGGGGTGTGTGTCTGTATGTATGCGTGCGTGCATGGGAGCTCGTGTGTGTTTCTGTGTGTGCGCATGCGTGTGTGTTGGAGCTTCCCAGGAGACCGGAGACGGCCACAGCGAGCGCGTTCGCGAGCGCGTGGCCCGCTCCAATCGCCATGCGCGCGGCCAGGTCCTGTCTCCTGGGAAGCAGACCCAGCGACAATGGATCTTTGGCGGACACAGCGCTTACGCGCTGTTACGCCACGAGACCTAAAAAGGGACAGTAGGCCACCACTCTTGTTACAGAGTTAATTAAGTCCTGGTCACACCATGAGTTCTCAAAACAGTTGAGAACAAAGGGAAGTGACTGGAGGCTATTTCCCACTATAGGAGAAGTGGGGAGGTCCAACAATAGAGGTGCCTCGACTCGAACAATATACAAAAGGTGTCTATGTTGTTTCTCTCTTCAATGAAGTAGCGGTTTAGGAGAAGTAAGGTGATAGGATCTCACTCTTCCCTATAAAGGGTAGTAGTGGGGATACTTTTGTTGGATCCTAATGCCCTCGCACACCCTTTCAGGTGTCATGCTTCATCATCTGGGCTGCTCCTCGTTGGGGCGGCGGTGCAATCCCCAACGGGCTCCCTAAATAGGAGCTCTTTGTCGGAGATCTTCTACCAACTGCCGTAAGATGGGTGTGGGGTCAAAAGGTGTAGATGCTGCGTGGTGGTTTAAAATAGGGCTGGGAGTACCTGGAATGGACAAATTTATTCTGGGGGTCTCCTGTCCTAATTAAAAGAAGTGAAACAAGGCATTAACATGAACCTCTCTGCGGGTCTATGTGCTCTTGTTAGAGTGTGTTGGTCAACATGTTTCTCGCCATTGGTATATTAACCCTGCGATTCTTTAGGACCTAGAAAAGTGAGCTATCTACAAGAAATAATAAGTGATGAAAAGGAAAGGTGCGTCAGGGATAACAATATTACCCTGAGTCGTCTTCTACCTGCCTGGATCTACCTGTGATGGGGAAAGAGACATTCAATAGAAGAAGGAATTTACATAAGTACACATTATTCATCAACACCAACAAGAATTCCCTGGTGACTCAAAAACATGCTACTTATTTATCAGTGAGCCTGCTCGCTGGCAGACAAAATGCAAAAACAGGATAAGTGTTTAAAAACAGGTGATCTACCTCAGTGAGCTAAGGTGATTCTAGTCCCTGTGGATAAATAGAACAAACAGTAGGAACAATTGGTTTTAAGGAGGACTTACCCACTCTTTGTGGTCCCCAGGCTTCAACAGTGCCTGGTGGAAACTGTCACGCGGCTCTGCTCCTGTGCGTGTCAAATGGTAGGATTTGGGGGACAAACATGTTTTGAAAAAACAGTGCAGTAAAGTAGGAGTTATTATCTACTGTTCACACTTGTTAAAACTCGCTTAGAAGGTTAACGGCAACAATAATCCATGTGTGTCAAAACATTAGGGGTAAATAAACAGTAGTATGTTGATGGACATGGGTTGTGATATGGTGTGTCTGTTGTTTAACCCCTTCCATGCTCATGACGAGTTCAGCTCGACATGAGGCACAGTGGAGCTGTGCTTATGACGAGCTGAGCTCGTCATGAACAATAGTATTCAAACAAGGTCAGCACAGGAGGGGAAAAGTCACAGCAGCCAAGGTGATAAGCAAGTGGCTGCCAACAGGTATGGTCCTAGAAGTATTACACATCAAGTAATGAATAAGCCCATAAGCACGTGTGTGTAATAGTCGCGGGCTCATTGCTGGATGTCAACGCGATGTGTATGTCTCTTAGTTTGAATGGGCCCCGCATTGCAGAGGTGTCGTATGTCTATGCTCATGTAGAAGCGAGCAGTATCCACCTTTACTAGGAGGTGCTGGAGTGGAAAAGCATATGTGCCATCACACTGACAATCGTTTGTGAGTGCAGAACTAGAAATCAAATGCGCCGCCTATCTCTCTTGTTGGGGAGACTTTGTATAATGGAGGCGCAGTATACCTATCCGTCACGTCTATTTCTTGCCTGCATGGTTGGATTTAATATGCCGTGTGTATACTGCATAGAAGTAAGACATAAGGGAGGCGCAGTATACCTGTCTGTCACGTCTATTTTCTGCCACAATGTTCGATTTAATACGCCATGTGCATACTGCATTGAAGCAAGACCCCCCACTCGTAATGCGTTGGTACATGTTATGAATCTTAGGTTCAGACTGCTAAGAGTTGATCTTTGTTGTAAGCTAAAGTGTGCTTCTAAGAGCGGGTTCACTGGTATCTGGCCCCTCATGGTGCTGTCGGTGCTGCTCCCTGGTAATGTGCTCAGTGCTACTAGCTTACGCGTCCGCAGGTATGGAGCGGTTGTTCTGGTGTGTGTCAATGCTGTAACTACGTACAAAAATAACTAAATAAATTAATACCCACAGGTTCGATCTCTCTATTAAAGCTCACAATAGTGTGGAGCGATTAATCTGGCGTGTGTCACTGCCGTGCCTCACTACATAAATAAAAATAAATATAAAAAGCTGCCCAAATGTTCAATCTTACTTATGAAGTTTAAAAGTGGCACACAACGCTGGTCAAAAAGGAGGAGAGATACGCGCTGACCATCGACTGCACCGTGGCTTGGTTTTAAAAGGGTATACTTGGAGCATACATAACCAAGTAATTAGGGGCGCTCAGCAACTCAATAGTGGTCGAAGCCAGTACTCACGTGTGCCGTATGGTTTCGGTATCCTTAGATCTACCCTCTTCCACCGGGCCCAGGAGATAACTTTGCGGCCCGTAGAGAGTTTATTTAAAGGAGGAGTCTAGATCATGTGGGACGTCACATGGCTCATGGTGGGCCTGGTCTGGAGAGTGAGTGTGAAAGAGGTGGCTCAAAAGCGATGTTTACATGGCGGCCAATATTGAAGAGGTAATTCTAAACCTGTGACTAGCATGGAGGCTGGTTGCATATGTACGAGTTGTGTGTCATAGCCCATCATTCATAAGTAGTGGAATTGAAGCATTACCTCGGCATGCGCAGTACAGTCGAGTAGTATATGATGGGTCAGCCAGAAAGAAAGCAGGGTCCTTCAGAAGTGTCCTGTACACTGCTGAGGGGGAGAGATGTTGGCGGTCAAAGTAGGACGATGATATGCATTATGTTGTTTGTATCAAGTTGTGAATCTATAGCTCACACCGTGGGCCAATCATACACAGTTTCAGCTAAGTGAGAGGGGCAAATCTATTGAAATTGGTAAGAGGAAACCCTGTAAAGGTGTCTGCACCCCTACCCGAGGCAGGCAAACTATTCAAAGTTGTAAGTAGAGACCCCGTTGAGGTGGCTACCTAGGAGTTGAGTGTCTATGTTTCTGTATAGTGGGTAGTGGTTCAGTTCTTGTGGGGTCTAGTCAGGTGTAGGGCGTCGTTAGAGGGTACCCCACGGAATGTCCTCATTAAGACCATTGTTATGTGTTGACAGACTGTGTATCCATCTTTGCTCTCGAAAAAACTTATTTCTTTTGGAGATGCTGGGAGATGCCTCTAGAATCATCCATTTCAGGGAGTCAGGAGAGTGTTTTATGTCCACATTTTGGTGTTGGTTTTATGGCACCGGAAGTTGCTACGGTGTTCTGAAATGCGTAGTTTGACGGGTCTTGTTGCCATGTCTATATAGTATAGGTTGCACGGGCAAATCAGTAAGTGTATACAATTTGCTGTGTTACAATTTGTGTGTGAGCGCAGTTCCCACCTAAAGTTGTTGTTCAATGTAATGTTTTTGTGTGTGGAGGTAAATGTGCATGCTGTGCATGAGCCACAGGTGTAGTGGCCAGTAACTGCTGGTAATGCCCACAATGTTCGTTGTCTGTTGGTCCCTGTTGTTTTAGGTCTTGTCTTTGAGGTACTTTGATGGTTTAAACACAAAGCATGGTGGCTCATATTGTGTTGAGCCAGTATTGAGAATCCCCAAATGTTTCTTCAGTATTTTTGTGACTTGGTTGGACATAAGAGTATATGTTGTCACACATGTCAGGGTTTCGGTTTTCTCTCTCTCTCTCTTACTTCCAGTAGGCTCTCTCTGTTATTGTTGCAAGCTTTTTTTCGTGCAAGGGAAATGTTATTCTTTGGAAAATTCTTTACAACAAGGTTTTCTTCCAAAAGCACAGCTTCACTTTTATAGGCAGCCAGTGAACTACAGTTTCTTCGGATTCGAAGAAATTGGCCAAAAGGCAAGTTCTCTTTTAAAGCCCTTGGGTGGTGGCTCTCAAAGAGCAAAAGGCTATTGCGGTCTGTGCTCTTTTTAGGTCTCGCACCTGCGACGCATCGCGAAGCGATGTCGCAGCGAGACCTATAGTCGGCGAGTCTCCTTTCAAGGAGACAGGAGATGGGCACGCGAAGTATGCCGGATTCAGATCAGGTCGCGCGCACGTTCACCATCTCCTGTCCCCCTTGAAAGCCTCATGCACTTCTCGCATACAAACACAGCCACAACCCCCTGCTTTCGTTTCGTACACGCAAACACTCACACGAGCGCACACACAGACACACGCATGCACACACACGAGCGCACACAGAGACACATGCACACACACACGCGCGCACATACACACACACACACACACACACACACACACACACACACGCGCACACAGAGACACACCCCCCCCCCGCCGCCACCCCCAGTACAACTAAGACCCACTCACCGCATCGGCGCCACTCCGGACTTCTGCAGCCTCTGCGGTGCTCTCCCTCGGGCATGGGAGCCCCGCGTCACCACTGCTCCTCTAAGTCAGCCACTCCGTGGGCGCGGGCTTCAGAAGACGGAAGTCCCGCCCCACGACAGGTTTCGGTTTCAGCTGTGCACGCTCAAGTCTTGTTTTGTGTGTAGTTGTATCTGTGTGCGAATGAGTTCCAAACAACGGAATGTTGAATTGACTCCAGCAGGGCTCAGAACTAAGGACAGTTATGTTGCAACCGTGCCATATTTAACACAGAACTCATTTATGTATGGCGCCAAAATCCGTGGAGATAATCCATTCCTGATGCTCTCATGATGTTATGTTCAGATGTGCAGCGCTGTTTCGGTCTCCGCGATTATGTAACAGTTCTATATCACTGCGGTCCATAAAGTATTATTACACTTACATTAAATTGCAAACTGTAAACAAACATTGGCAAAGTCGACCGGTCGGGCGTTGGTTGCCATCATTTTAGCTTTGCCAGTACTTGTTACATTTGTTGTGGTCCTCTACGGCCAAGTTAGGTTCCTGCGAGTTCGTACTTTGCATCCAATTACAATAAACTTTGAGATTAATGAGACTGACCGCACGTCTCCTCATCTACCACCTACTTTAAAGCACATGCCTAAAAACTAGTGCTTAAAAAAACGTAAATTAGGGTGGTGCTTTTAAATAATATTATTTGCAACTCATGTTACAGTTAAATTGATTTAAGGTACGGTACTTCTCTGTCTCCCGTGCAAAAGGCGTTTTTAATAGGCACACATTTTCCTGCATTAAGCACCACCCTTTACAAAATACAAATAACACAATGGGTTGTAGTCGCAGGGTGCACTTCATGGCTCCATAAAAGCCAGTCTTCTGTTTCTTTCAAGTACTGTTTCTGAGTATCTGTTTGTTGACCTGCTTATTTTTTTTGCAGTTTTATGTAGCACAAACTGGACCTGAAGGAATTAGAGCGGTTTACATGAACACCAGTTGCATGGTTGCGCCAACAAAATGTGCATTTTTTTATTGCGCCCACTGGAGTGCATTATTCTGTCCATATTAGTAGGTTGGCGGTAATGGCAGCGCTGAGACGCGCGCTTCGCCAGATAGTCCAGAGTCTCCTGTGAAAGGGGCTAACAGATGTGCCATTTATGAGAACATACACAGTGATAGGGGGGCCTGTGTATGTTGCACGGGTGATTTAGTTTAAAAATTAAAGCAGTGCAAGTGTCTGCTGGTCTAGTTATTCAATGTCACTCAACATCTACATATAAAGCTCTAAAACGGTCAATTCTCCATGGGTCCATGTTATATCAATTGCTCCTAAGACGAAAAAAAGAACATAATGTGAACAGATTGTACTTATTTCCACACAATATTGAATATGTGTTAATATTGCCCGCTTGAGTGGCTGCATTGTTATTTCTGGTGATTGATCGATCTTTCATGCACAGGACCCCTGTGTACAGAAGAAGCAACCCCAGAAGGTTATTTGATGCCACATGTGTTTAATGGGAGAAAGGTTAGAAAGCATGCAGAGTCTTATCTGACTGCGGTGCTGCAGACAAGGAGATGTTTTGCAAACACTTATATTTTACGGTTTTCTCAAATGGAAGTTCAAGCAGGAGCTTGCACGTCCGTGCCCCAGCTCACGAGGTGTTCATGGAGCCCTGAGCTCAGTGCGTGCCCAGGTCTGGACCCGGGGTCGGCAGCAATCACAACATGCCGTCCCTGAATTATTCTATGGGAGCCAGAAAAACTCTGCGAATTATTGGACTTTGGCACAGCCTGTGCCTATTGCAGAAATAGCATTCCCTGTACCCCGCAGCCCGTGATGCAGAGATTCTGGTAAATGGACTGTGCATACAAACTACTTACACACACACACACTTCCATACCTGACTTCTGTACATTGACTGTGTCTACAAACAATTTACACACGCATAGATCCATAGCTAACTTCTGTACATTAACTGTGCCTACAAACTACTTACACACACACCCATACCTGACTTCTGTACAATGACTGTGCCTACCATGAGCTAAAAATCTATGCGTAGCATAGTGAGCCGCCTGACTGGCATTTTGATGTTTGTCATTGCATTGTAGATTCAGGACACAATGAAATACTATTTCTTTTTATCAGAATCGGCCACTTAGTAATAGGGTGTCTTAAGTTGTGACAGAGTATTTTGTTGTGTGGTGCAATGTCAATAGTCAATAGCAAATGCCTTTTATTTATGTTTTACAAAAAATAAAATGTCATTTACAATGTGAATAGCTCAAAACAATGTCACTGCAAGACCTATTGCATTGTAAATGCTTGTTCTACATGGTTGTGGTTAGGGCACCTCCGTCTAATTTGATTGTTAAGTCCAGGAATGGTATCTCAGACGGAGAGGTATGGATTGTGAACCTCAAGTAGAGGTCAAGGTGGTTAACCCAGTTATAGAAGTTGCCATATGACTCAATGTCACTGTGCCAGAAGATGAGAATGTCATCAATAAATCTTTCCCATAACCGGATGTTATCACGGTATGGATTTGAATCTTCATTGACATGGCGTGCCTCAAATGATGCCATGTAGAGGCAGGCCACACTGGGGGCGAATGTACTCCCCATTGGTAGAGTTGTCCTTTGAATTCGAAAAAGTTTTCTGTGAGTGCCCGGGTGGCACAGTCCATTACGAAGATAGGTGGTGTGGGCGATGTCTGATTGGTCTTACTCAGATCCTCGTCAATCACCTCTAGGGTGGCCCTTTGTGGTATATTCGTGTATAGGGCTTCCATATCTAGGGTGATGAGGAAATCTATCTCATCGGATCTTGGGAGCTCGGTGATTAGACGCAGGACATCAGTGGTGTCCTCGAGGTAAGATGGAATTGTTTTCACCAAGGTTTGAAGGAAATGGTCACAAAATTGTGAAAGGGGTTCCAGTATGGAGTTGATGCCCGAACCGATGGGTGTACCTGGCACGGGGCTCACTCCTTTATAGATTTTGGGTAGGTTATAGAAATAAGGGATTTTGGGATCCTTCTTAATCAGAAAGGATACTTCCTTTTTACTTAACCAACCCTGTGCTTTCGGCTGAGTCGACCAGGCCAGTGATGGTGTTCAGTCATCTTTCTGTTGGATTCTTGCTGATCGGTGTGTAATACCTGTGGTCGCTCAGTTGTCTGAAGCATTCAGTTTCGTAGTCTACCGTAACCATGACCACTGTTGCACCGCCTTTGTCAGCTTCTTTGATGGTGATTGTGGGGTCATTGGCTGGTGATTTGACGGCAAATGTCCCTTCTCTAGAGAGATTGCAAAAGGTTCTAGGACTATTCATTGATTAAATGCCCTTGAGCACCGCTTGTTCATACGTCAATCTCGTTGGGGACCATACCAGTATGTGGCATGAAGGATGACTGGTTGTGTAGGCCTGAGTCTTCACTTTCTTTACCATCAAAGAATGCTCTCAACCGTACCTTGCGGAAGAATTGATAGATCTCACAAGCTTGTTTGAACTGGTCTACTTTGTGAGTGGGCACAAAGCCCAACCCCTTTTGGAGAACCGTTTCTTCCAGGTCGGTCAGAACTCTGGGTGAAAGATTGACCACTTGGTTTTTTTCTTTGTATTGGTTGTGTGGCTCCTTGTTTCTTACACCCTCTGATGTGGTTCCTCCCTTTGTACTCGCTTGTCTGGCTGATTCCCTCTTCTTCGCCCTCGCCCTCTGCCCCAACCTCTGCCTAAAAAAGGCTGGTTCATGCCTGGGGGTCCAAAATGGGCCAGGCCTGTGGGTCCAAATTGTGGTGGGCCTGTGGGGAATACCAGGTACTGCCAGAACCAACTTCTATAACTGGGTTAACAACCTTGACCCCTACTTGAGGTTCACAATCCATACCTCTCTGCCCGAGATACCATTCCTGGACTTAATCAAATTAGACGGAGTTGCCCTAACCACAACCATGTATAAAAAGAGCACAGACCACAATAGCCCTTTGCTCTTTGAGAGCCACCACCCAAGGGCTTTAAAAGAGAACTTCCCTTTTGGCCAATTTCTTCGAATCCGAAGAAACTGTAGTTCACTGGCTGCCTATAAAAGTGAAGCTGTGCTTTTGGCAGAAAACCTTGTTGACAGGAATTTTCCAAAGAATAACATTTCCCTTGCACGAAAAAGAGCTTGCAACAATAACAGAGAGCCTACTGGAAGTAAGAGAGAGGGAAAACAGAAACCCTGACATGTGTGACAACATATACTCCTATGTCCAACCAAGTCACAAAAATACTGAAGAAACATTGGGGGATTCACAATATGAGCCACCACGCTTTGTGTTTAACCCCTCAAAGTACCTCAAAGACATGCTGATCAGCACAAGACCTAAAACAACAGGGACCAACAGACAACGAACATTGTGGGCATTACCAGCAGTTACTGGCCACTACCCCTGTGGCTCATGCACAGCATGCACATTTACCTCCACACACAAAAACATTACATGGAACAACAACTTCAGGTGGGAACTGCGCTCACACACAAATTGTAACACGGCAAATTGTATATACTTACTGATTTGCCCGTGCAACCTATACTATATAGGCATGGCAACAAGACCCGTCAAACTACGCATTTCAGAACACCGTAGCAACTTCCGATGCCATAAAACCAACACCAAAATGTGGACATAAAAAACTCTTCTGACTCCTTGAAATGGATGATTCTAGAGGCATCTCCCAGCATCTCCAAAATAAATCCATTTTTTCGAAAGCAGAGATGGATACACAGTCTGTCAACACATAACAATGGTCTTAATCAGGACATTCAGTGGGGTGCTCTCCAACGACGCCCTACACCTGACTACACCCCACAAGAACTGAACCACTACCCACTACAGAAACACAGACACTCAACTTCTGGGTAGCCACCACAACGGGGTCTCTACTTACAACTTTGAATAGTTTGCCTCCCTCGGGTAGGGGTGCAGCCACCTTTACGGGGTTTCCGCCTACCAATTTCAATAGATTTGCCCCTCTTACTTAGCTGACACCGCGTATGATTGGCCCACGGTGTGAGCTATAGATTCACAACTTGATACAAAAAACATAATGCATATCATCGTCCTACTTTGACCGCCAACATCTCTCCCCCTCAGCAGTGTACAGGACACTTCTGATGGACCCCGCTTTCTTTCTGGCTGACCCATCATATACTACACGACTGTACCGCGCATGCCGACGTAACGCTTCAATTCCACTACTTATGAATGATGGGCTATGACACAACTCATACATATGGCAACCAGCCTCCATGCTCGTCACAGGTTTCGACTTACCTCTTCAATATTGGCCGCCATGTAAACATCGCTTTTGACCCACCCCTAGTTCAACCAGCCTCCATGCACGTTACAGGTTTAAAATTACCTCTTCAATAATGGCCGCCATGTAAACATCGCTTTTGAGCCACCTCTTTCACACTCACTCTCCAGACCGTGCCCACCACAAGCCATTTGACGTCCCACATGACCTAGACTCCTCCTTTAAATAAACTCTCCACGGGTCGCGAAGTTATCTCCCGGGCCCGGTGGAGGAGGGTAGATCTAAGGATACCGAAATCATACGGCACACTCGAGTACTGGCCTCGACCACTATTGAGTTGCTGAGCGCCCCTAGCTACTTGGTTAACTATGCTCCAAGTATACCCTTTTAAAACCAAGCCAATGTGCAGTCGATGGTCAGCGCGTATCTCTCCTCCTTTTTGACCAGCAATGTGTGCCCCTTTTGAACTTCATAAGTAAGATTGAATATTTGGGCAGCTTTTTATATTTATTTTTATTTATGTAGGGAACCACGGCAGTGACAAACGCCAGATTAATCGCTCCACACTTTTGTGAGCTTTAATAGAGAGATCGAACCTGTGGGCATCGATTTATTTAGTTATTTATGTACGTAGTTACGGCATTGACAAACGTCAGAACAACCGCTCCGTACCCGCGGACGCATACGCTAGTAGCACTGAGAACATTACCAGGGATCAGCACCGACAGCACCACGAGGGGCCAGATACAAGTGAACCCACTCTTAGAAGCACACTTTAGCTTACAACAACAATCGACTATTAGAAGTCTGCACCTACGATTCACAACATGTACCAACGCATTATGAGTGGGGGTCTTGCTTCAATGCAGTATGCACATGGCGTAATAAATCGAACATTGTGGTAAAAAAATAGACGTGACAGATAGGTATACTGCACCTCCATTATACAAAGTTTCCCCAACAAGAGAGTTTTGTCGGCGCATTTGATTTCTAGTTCTGCACTCACAAAGGATTGTCAGAGTGATGGCACATATGCTTTTCCACCCCAGCACCTCCCAGTAAAGGCGGATACTGCGCGCTTCTACATGAGCATAGACATACGACGCCTCTGCAATGCGGGGCCCATTCAAACTAAGAGACACACACATCACATTGACATCCAGCAATGGGCCCGCGACTATTACACACACGTGCTTATGGGCTTATTCATTACTTGATGTGTAATACTTCTAGGACCATACCTGTTGGCAGCCACTTGCTTATACAACAGACACACCATATCACAACCCGTGTCCATCAACATACTACTGTTTATTTACCCCTAATGTTGTGACACACAAGGTTATTGTTGGTGTTAACCTTCTAAACGAGTTTTTACAAGTGTGAACAGTAGATAGTAACTCCTACTTTACTGCACTGTTTTTACAAAACATTTTTATCCCACCATTTGACACGCACAGGAGCAGAGCCGCATGACAGGTTCCACCGGGCACTGTTAAAGCCTGGGGACCAGAAAGAGTGGGTGAGTCCTCCTTAAAACCAACTGTTCCTACTGTTCTGTTCTATTTATCCACAGGGACTAGAATCACCTTAGCTCACTGAGGTAGATCACCTGTTTTGAAACACTTATCCTGTTTTTGCATTTTGTCTGCCAGCGAGCAGGCTCACTGATAAATAAGTAGCATGTTTTTGAGCCATCAGGGAATTCTTGTTGGTGTTGATGAATAATGTGTACTTATGTAAATTCCTTCTTCCATTGAATGTCTCTTTCTCCATCACAGGTAGATCCAGGCAGGTAGAAGACGACTCAGGGTAATATTGTTATCCCTGACGCACCTTTCCTTTTAATCACTTAATATTTCTTGTAGATAGCTCACTTTTCTAGGTCCTGAAGAATCACAGGGTTAATATACCAATAGCGAGAAACATGTTGACCAACACACTCTAACAAGAAAACATAGACCCGCAGAGAGGTTCATGTTAATGCCTTGTTTCACTCCTTTTAATTAGGACAGGAGACCCCAGAATAAAGTTTAGCAATTCCAGGTACTCCCAGCCCTATTTTAAACCACCACACAGCATCTACACCTTTTGACCCCACACCCGCACTCATCTTAAGGCAGTTGGATGGAAGATCTCCAACAAAGAGCCCCTTTTTAGGGAGCCCGTTGGGGATTGCACCGCCGTCCCAACGAGGAGCAGCCCAGATGATGAAGCATGACACCTGAAAGGGTGTGTGAGGGCACTTTGATCCAACAAAATGATCCCCACTACTACCCTTTATAGGGAAGAATGAGATCCCATCACCTTACTTCTCCTAAAGAGCTACTTCATTGAAGAGAGGAACAACATAGAAACCCTTTGTATATTCCCAAAACAGTTACCTGCCACCATCGCTCTTTGTGCTAAACCCAAAAGAGGGACAGTAGTCCACTGTTGGTCAATGAGAGTACACTTTGTGCACTCCTTCTGGTCATAGTACAAGTTCGAGACTTACTCAGGAACAGGCCCAAGTTTATGTGCACATGAAGGTATGGCCAAAAATCAAGTCAGGATACCAGATACATGCACTCAGGCACTTCCGTTGAGGGGAGACAGTTATAGACCATGCAAAGAATATTCCCGTCCTAACAAATGCCATCTAATCACTCTGGGCATTAGACATTTCAGATAAAAAAGAATGAAACAGTTTCCCTAATGTACACTGGATATATTGCAAACACAATCATAAGCCCAACTACTTTTTAATTAGATTAACAAATCAGCCATTCATAGGTGCACCAGGGAGCACGGTGGTGGTTTTATAGGATGCATGCTTTGTTTCACTTGTCTTAATTTGAACAGTAACTACTCTAGTGCACTGTGACTTTCGCACCTCTCCCGCTCCTCATTTTTTTTTACATTTCTTTACTGTTGCACAACAGGAAATTAACAGAGGCATGACGTTCACTACCTGGAAAATCTATCCAGCTACATAGGAGTTTCATGTGATGGTCGGTGGTATTTTGCAGTTTTTATATATTAGGAATTGTCCCTCATGGTATATTTCCAGATGTAAAAAAAAGATTCTATATGTTTTGGAATGTAGAATCCCCTGACGAAGGGCTCCTGTTTCAGCCCGAAATGCATTGGGATGATTTACATTGCTAGTCTCAAAATAATGTCAAGACCAGGTTTCATGTGGAAGATGCATTGACAAGAATCATATCCTTGAAATTAAATCGACTTGATCAAGATTGTGTCTACGAGCGTTATAATGAGTAGCACTTCTGTTTGTTGAATATTAGTGTCTATGCATAAAAAGGTTTTGTTCACGCTGTTTAAGAGCACTCAGTCACAATCAGGTTTTATTCCCATCGTGGGTAACAGTAGTGCACACTGTCTAGAGCATTTGTTCTAGGCACTCTTATTCTCATTCGGGGTGAGGGTGGAGCCCCCTCACAGAGTGCACACAAAGTTTAGTGAATTAGTTTATTAGTTCTTAATTCAGAACATTATTTTGAGTTACACTGGAGCGCAGCACAACTTTCTTCATTCGTTTTACTTATCAACATATGTCATAGTCAACAAACAGAAGCAGCAAAAGATAATAAAATTCAATCTTGCCACAGATGTTACCGATAATGCCTTTATATCCAGGCTGTAAAGGTATATTGTTGTAAAGTAGTTCTTCTATGCATACATGCCAACATTTTATAACATGAAAGTGAGAGAGGTCTAGAAGTGGCAAAGTAGTTATGAAATGAAACCGCGGAGAGAAGTAGTCGTAATAAAGGAGGGATGGGAAGGCGGAGACGTTGTGTTGGGGCCCTCTTAGTGTCTCCAGGGTTTAAATGATCTCACATTTTTTCCCTTCCGCCTGCACAGAAATACCTATGGTTTCAAGTCCGTGTCGGAGCACACCATTCAATTCCACCGAAAAAAATAAGCAGGTAAGGGTGAGCCCTCAGGAAGTTATGATAAGGTGTATGAACTGCAAGCAAATGAACTGGCGGTTAAAATTCCCAGAATAGTTAATATAAGGCGAAATGGGGAAGACCAACTTCTCTCGTCATTCCATGGGTAAAAGCTTTGATCTAAATTTATTTTAATTTAAAAAAAAACACGAAATTAATATTCAGTAAAAGGCCATGCCTAGAACAGGTTGTTCTTCCTGACAACAAGCATCTTCTAATGCTACCAAGAGGTCCAAATCATGTTATCATTTTGAGAAGTGGGGAGGGCAGGAGGCTCCCTAATGAGTGACAATAGCCATTGTATTATGTCATTTCCAGTGACAGTATTGTTAGGCAAGTAAGTAAATTTGAAATCTGAAGAAAAAAAACACCAAAATCGATCCTATTTTTCGTCACAGAATTTATCACCACCAAAAGAATCCTAGAACCACATGCTCCTAGATTCCTCGTGAAGCAGTTATATACGCTTACCAAATGTTAATAGGGATAAATAATTACTATTATTATTTGGGCTAAACGAGAGAGAAGCTGGTTCAATATTTTCAATTTAACATTGTACCTTCTATGAAAATTTACCCAACAAAATCAAGAAAGTAGAAATATATCATTTTTACCTGGCCATCATAACTTGCATGCATCACATGACTTAAGACGGAGGAAAACACCAATTGAATTGCCCGGTCAGTCTGTTTCAGCATTGCCGAATTCACAGGTTCTTTGGAAAATGCAAAACAGGGCCAAGCAACTGCATTCTGTAATAAAAGGCTTACATTATTTTACCATCGGATATTCTATTAAATAAAGTTACAATTGAAAAAAGACAGACCCTTTATTAAGACGAAAATTGCATTTAAGGAGTAAATAACTTGATTTCAGCGAGATCAGCATCCATCCCTTAAACTTGAAATCAGCGTATGCACCATAAGCTGATCACATTGCTAATCACCTCTGGCATATATCCTTAATAACATTAGCTCCATCGAAATAGGCTGGTGATTTAACAGCTATAACATGACACTTCCAAAGGCAGGATTTAGCAGTACAGATTACATAAACACCATACAGAAATTAGGACGGCACGGTGGCGACCACAGAATAGTAAAATCTACGGTTTACAAAGAAAACGCAAGTTGGAACACACAATTCTTAAAAACAGTGGTCTCTTTAGGTCATTTAAGATTATGTGAAGTTCATACAACTGAGAGGAATGTCAGAGTTCTGCAGCAAATAGAATTACCATATGACACTACAATAAACACTACAATACAACAGATTTATTTATATTTAACTTAGATTTGGTTTTAGAAGAACCAATAATTTACCTTCTGTAATGATCTTCTGGTGGGCACACTTTCTAATTGCAGATTCCTCAACCTTCAGAATATTCCCAGTTGCCAGTTGGATGTGGAAACTTTTAGTAGAAGGGCACCCACAAACTGCTAGGTGATGCCATGAGGCCTGCGTAGGCTTCGATCTGCCCCAGAAGTGGGGCCACATATAGGTGCCACCCCTACATGTCGAAGTCAGTTTCTTGCTTTATTCTTTCTGCACCCTCAAATGCAGAGCACACACTCAATTAGCCTAGTCTCTTCTCTTTCTAGGGGTGAGGCAGGGCAAAGCATGCCTAGAGAGTATGGCACTGCCCAACCTGGAAAGGAGTAAACTTTCAGCAAGAAAGCCACCGAGTCTTAAACACAAATCTATCTGCAAAAAAGATAGCCTAGGACGGTTGCCCAGATATAGCCTACAGTGCACTCATGCACCGAGCTGAAGTAATAGCAATGAGGAGCACCTGGCATTGGCACAAAAAGTACACATGAGAATTGTCAATACCAAGTTAAGCTCACACTGTGGCATGAAAAACGGGTTGGGAGGAAGTGCTGTAGGAAGCTGGCTTTTTATGTAGTGCACTAAAATGAGGTACACTTAGTACAAAGTCAAGATGACTTTTTGGCTTCTTTGGGACGCCCACCAGCCACCCAACAAGCTTTTCCCTGCCGCACATACCGCTGTGCTACTAGCAGATGGGGACTTCAATCACCGGCAGCCTCAGCGGCGCACATGCCAGTCATCAGACGTTTAAAGTGATATCGCCAGCGACAAAGGAGGTAGGATTGTCAGTGTGGTGGACTGGGCTTGTCCCTGGACTGGTTTTATTACAGTTTTAACCTGATAACATTCCAATAGCATCGCTTGTGGCTGATCTCTCGTCCAGAGGATTAAGAGGGTCTGCTTTATCCCCTCTTTTGACAGTGTCTTCCGGCTTCCCAGTTTTATCCTTTTATCACCTGATCATTTTGCTATGGTTAGGCGCAAGGTTTCGCAATCTACAGCCTAGGTGAAGGGAAAGACTGGCACCTCTTTACGGTTACCACTATGGATTCTTTCTTGCAGAGGCTGCAGTAGCGATAGATAAGGAGATCAAGCTGGTTAATAGGCGCCTCTCTAGGTCTCCAAATAGTATTTCTTATCTTCCCCTCCCCTCATAGATACTTTTGCGTCTCAGAGGGTGATGATGAACTCTTGAGCCTGTCCAGTAGCTCTGGGATTCCTGCAGACTCACAGATTTGCGCTGGGGGAACTAGTGTGTTAATTGTACATGCTGAGCAAAAGCCTACGCCAATGCCTCGCTCACCTGTCACTATAATGTGCAACGAGGGGGGGGGCATGACCCTACTTCCACACAGGAAAATGTCATTCACGCGATCAGTAAGTCGATGGAACCATCTCCAACCTGTAGAAGTCGACATGTAACTCTGGCAGCTAAGGGGAACTTGCGGTTGAGCTTTGGCTCTAAAAGGAAATTTCAATCTTTTGGTGGGGGGGTATTGTGCAGGGGGGGGGGGGATTTGGTTAAAAGCAAAGAAACCGAAACTTAACATAGTCTCTAAACCCCCAGCACCCGTCATAGCACATCCTACCACTATCCCTGCCCTGGATCTTCCTGGGGCACTGGAAGCTTCCCAGGCAGCGATGACCAGCTTGCTGGATTCAAAACTGGGGCCCATTGAGAGGCAGATTCAGATCGAGAAAATTATAGGATCCCGGAAAATGAATGACATGCCGCCCCTAACAGGAGAGACGAGTGTCGACTTGGGCCAGAGAACTGTACGGGACTCTGATATGAGGACAAACCCGATGAACCCCATCTTGGACCTATCACAAAATCAACCACAGAAACAAAATCAGCCTGTAGCACAGAGGGAGCTTAGGGCAATAAATATAGATGCAGGCGAGAGAAGGGATATTTCTTTACATGCCAGAGCCACAGATGAAAGTAATTGTGTAAGGGCCGGGAGTGTAGTCAGCAGAGAGGCTCAGCCACGGAATCTACCTGTATTTGACTTACCACCTGAATCCAGCCCCTATGAAGTAGTCCTAGTGAATGTTCCACCTCTCCCCTGGGGATTAGCGAATATTATGGGCAGCTAAAAAACAAAGTACTTCACTGGCTATCAAACAACGCCACCTTGGGTGCACAGGTGGCTAAAAATATCATCATGGCCCGTTGAGTTTGTTGGATTGGTAGTTCTTATAAAATGGTTATGGGCGATTGTGTTAGTATTAACTTTGATAGTACTCTCCTTGCTAGTAGGATACTATTCAGGGACACACACTCCGCATTTAGTATACCTGGATCTGTCATTAGGGCCTTACCATTGGTCTTTTTTTACAAACCCGATCCCTCAGGGGACATTTATAGTAATATTTCCATGGAAGCTCCCCGTGGTGGGTGGACACATAGATTTCCGCTAGATTTGAGCAACTGCCTACACCCGTGGTTCATGCAACATCCTTGACAGGCTGCCAGTATATTGCACCTACCTAGCTGGAGTCACCTGATGAATTTTCCCCATTAGCAGGGTTGGAGGAGGGTGATTGACTCAGGAGCCATTCACTTTCTGGCATCGATTCAGAGTTAAATAAGCAGCATTCACCAGTGGTAGTTGAGGGGGGACTCTTGCGTGTTTGTTAATAATATTTTAACATGGAATATTGAGGGCCTGGCTAACAAGTTTCACAACCCAATTTGGTTGCAATTTGTGAATCAATTCCCTGTGATTTGTTTACAGGAAATGTGGTTGGTGTATTGTGATTTATTTTTGGAAGGATACAAGGCTTTCTTTGCACATGATTTCCCTTTGGTGGATGGAAGACCTAAGGGTGGCCTAGTTCGGGGGCGTGGCCGAGCTGTGCTGCAGAATGGCCGCACATCAGAGCGGCTCCGCCGGCCGAGAAATGTATATCCTTCAGTTATCCGTACATGGCACGTTGGACCCCGATTCACGGAGGCAGACAACTCTCTCCTAAAGCCTGGTGAGCAGCGACAGGCTTTTCGTTGGTGGATGGAGCGGTGCTCCGAGTAAACTTTCATTGCCGCGTTGGAGGCCTACCTGGGTTCCCTTCGACGGAAGCAGGGACCTAAATTGAATGCTACAACCGAGGCGGGGACTTAAGGTGCTGGCGGTGCAGCGCGCGGGGCCGCAGGTCCGGTGTGTGAGGAGCGGCGGCACATGATCGGACCCCCCGGTGTCCTGTAGCCGGAAGGCGGAAAGAGTTGATGCGCGCCCGGCCGGAGCGCGCATCAGGGACTGCGCAGCCATTGGCAGGCTACGATGCCGCTGAGAGCCCCGGGCGGGTAAGGCGGACCCTGAGTGATACCACGGTGATCCTGGGTGACAGGTGAAAAATACCGGAGGTGCAGCGGAGTGAATCGCGTTCTGCGGGGCTGGCCTGTGCTAACGGGGACCAGCGGGATACTTGTCTGCTGCTAGGAGTAGTGGAGGAAGGGAGGCCTCGGGTGCCCATGCGGCCGCCATTTTGGGATGATACGGCGCTCTGAGACGGTAGGCGACTGGACAACTGATGTTGACCACGAGGGCTCGCTTTTAAATTGTGCACTTTGGAGGCGACTAATTGTTTTTACTTGACATGCATTAGACCTGGCATTATCCTGGTGGTGACAAGGCGCTCAGTGATTAGCAGCACCATTGGATTGCGAAAACATCACTCGCTGGTAGCCACACCCCCCTCACAATGTCACCTGGCTGTTGGTACGGTCAGCGGTGCCCACGAGACCCGCAGGACTTGGCAAGGCGGAGGTGTCCCTGCCTAACGGGGGGTATCGCACGTGGTGCATTGGGCTCATTGTAACGCAGAGTGCTGGGTAATTGGAGGAGACCTGCCCAGGCGCCATAACACTGCTTCAGAGCAGCGGGTAGGTCAGTATATCGGGCTGGAGGGCCAGGCCCTGGACCTACTGACTGCAGAGGTTAGGAGATCATACGTCCTGGCTGGAAATTTGTGACCAAGTGCACTGACAACTTACATTGGTGTCGTATAGTCATTGGACTGCGAGCATCCTGCACGCGATTATGACTGGAGGAGCAAGCAGACGCTGTGCAGATACATTAAACGGTGCGGAGGAAGCATATTGGATGCATCACATATAGGAGCCTAGGAGTTCAGTGGCAGAGGGAGATCCACAAAGTCTGAGGCAGTGTGAGTGTGTGGGAGTAGGCCTTTTTTCTTTCTTAGCTGCGTCCTTGAACACACTTTGAAAGCTCTCGCTGAGGAAGAGTCGGGGTTGATTTTCACTTACAACCTGCGCCACAGCGAGTGCTGACCACCACTATGGGGAAACCTGAAACGTGTCAACCGAAAATCAACTTCGATAAAAAGGCGAATAAAGCAGCGGATAGTGTCACTGGCCATCAAGAACAGCCGGGAGACAGCGCTTCGGACCACTCACCTGCTGATGACACGAGTGAAATGTTTAAAGATCTAAAGTCTAGCCTGCAAGGGATAGACTCTTAGAATGACTCACTTGCGGGAAAGATGGACAGGATAACGCAAAGGGTTGAAAAGCAGGAAAGCAGCATGTCTGTCCTGGAGACAAGGGTCATGGAAACGGAAGAAGGACAAACGGACATGGATAAGAAACTGCGTGGAATGGATCAATCAATCAATCACATCATTTATATAGCGCACTACTCACCCGGAGGGTCTTAAGGCGCTGGGGAAGGGGGGGTCCGCTACTGCTTGAACAGCCAGGTCTTGAGCTGCTTCCTGAAGGCGAGGTGGTCCTGGGTCAGGCGGAGGTGGGTAAGGAGGGAGTTCCAAGTCTTGGCGGCCAGGTAGGAGAAGGACCTTCCTCCTGTGGTGGCTCTTCGGATCCGGGGGACGGCGGCGAGGGCGTGGCTGGTCGATCGGAGAAGGCGTGTGGGAGCGTAGAAGTTGAGGCGGCTGTTGAGGTATGCTGGTCCTTGGTTGTGCAGGGCTTTGTGTGCGTGGGTGAGGAGACGGAAGGTGATTCTCTTGTTGACCGGGAGCCAGTGCAGATCTCTCAGGTGTCCGGAGACGTGGCTACGACGGGGGATGTCCAGTGTGAGAAGTTGGCCTGATATATAGTGCTCACTATTCTAGTGATCACTGTGTATCATTCCAAACGACCCTTATTGATTGGTTGTAAGTCAACCTTATAGACCAGCTATCCTAGTAGCATGGACAAGAGCAGTATTTAGGCTAAACTCTAGAGGGCGTGTTAAACCAGCTGTTATACCATCACATATACCCCTTGAACACCAAGTGAAAGGACACCACACAAGTGGTTATGAAAATAAAAGGATATTTATTTATAACAAGTCTACCCTGAACTCTTTATGAGACAGGGAGCTAAGCACACAACAAAACTCTTATGAAAATACTTCAAGTTGCACAATTTACACAAATGCCCGAGGGGCACGAAAAACCATATACACTAAAAGTGGAATGTGAAATACTAGCATGTAAGTAACAAGATCCAGAGGCTTCAGGATCGCTAGGACTACACCACTGAACCCTAAGGTTAGGAGCAGGAGGCCTAGGGAGATCGGGTGCAGAGTGTGCACTCTCACACGGGATGCGGGACAAAGTCTATGGATGCTAGTATTTGTAAAGTTACAGTTATCGGACGAATTCAACTAGATAGACTGAAAACGACAAAGGATCTGGACACTTAGATAGTGGACCTACGTTGGAGCACCGAAATGCTCAGGTAACCTAGCCCAGGGGCTGCGGCTGCATAGGGTTCAAAAGACGTCGGGAATCCTCGTTGAAGTCTATGGAGCCTGAAAGAAGAAGTTGCTGGCAGGCGACCAGTGAAGATATTCGGAGGGATCCAAGCCTGGATCGATGATGGAGATGACCTGAAAGCAGAGGGGACTCAGTTCTTAATTACTAGCCAGTGATTAGGTGGGCACCAGGATGGCACCGGATGAAGTCACCTCGACCAGGTGAGTGGGCGACGCTGGGCTCTGCTGTCTCTCGGACCAGGAGGCGTTGTCGGCGACCAGGAGGGAGGTGCGAGCTGTCCCACGAAGGTGTCTGCTGTCGGCGATGCTGGACCCAGGATTGGGGCAACAAACCTTGGCAAAGTCAAGCCCACGCGGTGGAGTCAAGATGGCGTCTGGAGTGGACCAGGAGGGTCCGGGGTGCTCCTCTCTTGGAAGGGAGCAAGGGCCAGTCTGGAGCAACCAGACCAGCGATGTAATCGTCGTGGTTCGTAGTCAGGAGGGCCACTAGCCAGCAGGCAAGTGACCCGACAACGCGGTGAGCAGCAAAGAGCAGAAGGGCCCCACGCAGATCTCGTGGATGCTGGGGGGCTGGACTTCGGTGCTGGAGCTGCTCAGGGTTAGGGCTTCTCAAACCCCAAAACCCTCACTCGAGGATCACTCGGCGGACGTACTGGATAAGCGTTGTGCAGTTTTTAAGATGGCCGGTCCCTTAAGGTCTCGTCACACCCACGAATCTCAGCTGGGCTGATGATGCAGGTAGAGGTCAGAGATGCCAGGGAATCCGGGTCTCGTCGAGCTGGGCAGTCTTGATCTGGAGGATGGACTTACAGCAAACCGCAAGCGCTTAGATGGTGCCCGCTGGTGCAGGGTGGCTACTCCTTAGCCACAAGGGATAATCTTCAGAAATAGTCAAGAGTCCTTTCGTGGAAACTAGTCAAGATTCAGAATTATCTAATTTGGGAAGGGGGCCTACTCCAACCTTTATTCCAAAAAAAGGGGCTGGCACGCGACTAGGTCCTGCCCATGAGTGGGACCAGGAGGGGGGTGGTTACACCCCTCTCCCTTGTCCGGACTTTCCCCAGCTCAGGGGCTGGTGTGCCCCTGGAACTGGTTTAAGCCGGCATATGCACAGTGAGCACCGGGGTGCCACTTGCAGTCACCTTCCTCTCAGCCCTGCCTACCTGGGATACACAAAACCCTGTCTGGGATGGTGCTAGCACCGCCCCTGACAGGAAACCCTTTGGCCAAGCTCTCCTCGCTGGAAGGACTCCCAGCAGCAGGAGGTCAGATTTGTGTCTGTGGTGGCAGCATCCATTTTGTGGAGCTGAGGCTGTGTTAAGCTTTAACCGGGGTTCACAGTTACATACATGTCGTGTCCCTCTAGAAGGGTGGAATGCTAACCCCGTCGCCAGAATTGGCGAGGGGTTAGTATTCCAATTCGTATGACACCTTACTCGACATGTTTTGATAAAGCGATACCAGAGTTGGCAAATAACCGCGAGGATTATAAGGCACTTAAGAGTATATGGTTCGCGTTATCATGGAACAGCTATTAGGACTTGGTTCCGCAAGCTGCAAATGGGCTCAGCTCATGCCAGAGCACCATCTCACATAATTCCAAGCACTCTGCCTTCAGGATTGTTAAGGCCCGCCATAGGAGTGACTGATAGGAATACATGTGTCCATTTTAGGGTTAGATATAGAGATACTATATCTAAAGCAAAGGGTGATTACACCACCTTGCCCCAGCGGTCGTGCAGCCAGTTGTGTTAGATTTGGATGGCCAGCCAGGGGTGGCATAATACATGCTGCAGCCCCTGGTAGGCCCTGGGTACAACTATGCCCTGGATACCTAAGGTATACTGTACAGGGACTGATAAGGTGGCCCAGTACCAATTGGTAAATGCACCTAAGGAACATGCTTGTCAATTTAGAGAGAGAACAGCGAGGCTGTGGGTCTGATTAGCAGGCCCACAGCCAGGGAAAGTCGTAAACCAGTGAAGCAAAAAGCAAAAATCTGGGGTGATCATAGGATTGCAGACCCTACTCTCCTACATCCAGGATGAGTCGTGCTGAGGTGTTCTGGATCTGCTGGAGTATTCTGGAGTTTGGCGGTGGTTCCAGCGTAGAGGGAGTTGCCGTAGTCCAGACGGCTGGTGACGAAGGCCTGGGTGACCGTCTTCCTGGTCTCGGTGGGGATCCTCCGGAAGATCTTACGTAGCATGCGCAGGATGTTGAAGCACGACGAGGAGACGGCGTTGACTTGTCTGGTCATGGAGAGTGAGGAGTCCAGGATGAAGCCTAGGTTGCGTCCGTGGTCTGTTGGTTTGGGTGCGCAGCCCAGGGCGGGGGGCCACCAGGAGTCGTCCCAGGCGGAGGGTGAAGATCCCAGGATGAGGACTTCCGTCTTGTCTGAGTTCAGTTTCAGGCGGCTGTTCCTCATCCACTCGGCTACTTCTTTCATTCCTTCGTGTAAGTTGGTTCTGGCGGTGGCGGGGTCGTTGGTGAGGGAGAGGATCAGCTGGGTGTCGTCGGCTTAGGAGATGATGTTGAGGTTGTGTTGGCGTGCGATGTCTCAGAGGGGGCTCATGTAGGCGTTGAAGAGGGTTGGGCTGAGTGAGGAGCCTTGAGGAACGCCGCAGATGACTTCGGTGGCTTCTGATCTGAACGGGGGAGGCGGACTCTGTGTCCTTCCGGCGAGGAACGAGGTGATCCATTCCAGTGCCTTCTCCTGGATTCCGACGTTGCTGAGGCGCTGTACTAGGGTACGGTGTCAGACAGTGTTGAAGGCCGCGGAGAGGTCTAGGAGGATGAGGGCCGCCGTTTCTCCGTTGTCGAGCAGGGCTCGAATGTCATCGGTAGCTGCGATCAGGGCGGTCTCGGTGCTGTGGTTGGCCCGAAAGCCAGACTGCGAGAGGTCGAGGGATCCGTTTGTCTCGAGGAAGGCGGCCAGCTGCTTGTTGACGGTCTTCTCGATGACTTTAGCAGGAAACGGGAACAGCGAGATGGGGCGGTAGTTCTTGAGGTCGCTGGGGTCGGCTGATGGCTTCTTTAGTAGAGCGCGGAGTTCGGCGTGCTTCCAGCTCTCAGGGAAGGTGGCGGTGTCGAAGGAGGTGTTGATGATGTCCCGCAGGTGGGGTGCGATGACAGCGTCGGCCTTGTTGAAGACGTGGTGGGGGCAGGGGTCGGTCGGAGATCCGGAGTGGATGGAGTTCATCGTGTGGATGGTGTCTTAGGTGCTGATCGGGGTCCAGGCGCGGAGGGTGGTGGTGGGGGGCGCTGGTTCAGTCGTGGCGTGCGTCGGTTGAGAGCTGAAGCTGTTGTGTATGTCCGCGATCTTGTTGTGGAAGTAGGAGGCGAGGGAGTTGCAGAGGTCCTGCGAAGGGGTGATGTCGTTGTTTCCGGCGTTGGGGTTGGAGAGCTCTTTAACAATGTTGAAGAGTTCCTTGCTGTTGTGTGCGTTGTTGTCCAGTCGTTCCTTGAATGCAGTTTTCTTGGTGGCGCGGATCAGTTGGTGGTGTTTTCGGGTGGTGAGCTTGAGGGCAATCATGTTGTTCGGTGTTGGGTCTTTGCGCCAGGCTTTCTCGAGGGCTCTGCAGTTCTTCTTGGAGCTCTTGAGTTCGTCGGTGAACCATGGGGCTTTCTTGCTGCCGGGTCTGCTAGGCGGGGTCTTCAGAGGGGCGAGGTCGTCTGCGCAGTTGCTGTTCCACTTCGTGAGGTTGGTGGCCGCCTGGCTTGGGTTTGTTGCGCTGGTGGGAGGGTTCATGCTCAGGGAGGTCGCGAGCTGGTCGGCTGTGATCTTGTTCCAGCTTCTGCGTGAAACCTGTTGCTGGTGGTGGTGGATCGTGGTCCTGCTGAAGCTGAAGTGGACGCAGCTGTGGTCCGTCCAGTGGAGTCCGGTGGCATGGCTGAAGGCGATGTCCTTGCTGGATGAGAAGACTGGGTCGAGTGTGTGTCCGGCGTAGTGGGTGGGGGTGGTCACCAGTTGCTTGAGACCGAGGTTGGCGAGGTTGTCCAGCAGGGTGGTGGTGTTGCAGTCGTCGTCGTTCTCCAGGTGGAAGTTGAGGTCCCCGAGGAGGATGTAGTCCGCGGAGGGGAGGGCGTGCGGGCTGATGAAGTCGGCGATGTATTCGCGGAATTGTGTGCGTGGTCCTGGGGGTCTGTAGATGAGGGTGCCGCGGAGGGTGGTCTTGGGGTTGATGTGGATCTGGAAGTGCAGGTGTTCGGCGGGTGCGAGGGTGTCGTCGGTGTTGGTCGTGATGCGGATGGTGTTCCTGTGAACGATGGCGATGCCTCCTCCTGTCTGGTTGATGCGGTCCCTCCGGATAATCTTGTGCCCGTCCGGGATGGCGATGGCGATGTCGGGCGCTGAGGAGGCGTTCATCCAGGTTTCCGTGAGGAAGGTGACGTCTGGGGCTGTGGTGTCGAGCAGGTTCCAGAGCTCGACGGAGTGTCTGTGGATGGAGCGGGTGTTGAGCAGGATGCACTTGAGGTGGTTGCTGCTGGAGTTCGGCTTGGTCGGTGCTGGTGTGGTGCAGGTCTGAATGCAGGTGAACTTGCAGGAGTGGCAGCAGAAGGGTCCGTGGGTGCGTCTCGGGGTGGCTCTATAGCAGCCCGGGATTCTACCGGCGTTGAGTGCGTAGAGTTCGGTGGCGTCGTAGGTCAGTCGGGTCGTCTTGCGTCGGTGGGGGACAGGGGTCCTGGCACTGGGCGCGGTCCAGGCGCGACGGGCTTAACTTTGGCGTGCCTTCGGCGCACAATCGGCGCGCCCGCTGCGCGTACGCCCGGTCACCATTTATGGCGAAGTGGGAGGGAGGGAGGAGCTGGGAGGCGGGAGCGTACAGAAAGAAAAGGGGGCGTGGTCGCGAGTACGGCAGCGGGGAGCGGGGCGGGGGGCACAGGGAGAACAACAAAAAGGGGAAAAAGGTACAAATTACAACAGGGCACACTGGAGAAATACAATACAATGAGCACGAAAAATCACAGAGGGCACTGGGGATAAAATCAGAATCACACGACAACAGTTAGGCAGAGGATGCGATCCCGCTCGGGCAGCGGGGGGCGGGGTCATGGCGGCAGGCTCAGCGAGGCTGAGTGCAGCAGCGGGAGGAGGGCACACGCTGCAGCTGGTGGCCTTGCGGTGCGGGGTGTCTTGGGGTGTCCTGAAGTGCTGCAGTTAATAAGACAAAAGAACGAGGATTTGGAAGCCAGATCGAGGATGAACAACGTACGAATCACAGGAATAGCAGAGTCGACAGACATTCAAAATATGGAGAGGTACCTAGAAGAGATGATGAGAACTTTTTGGGCCTGACCTTTCTGGCATGTTTTTAATTGAACGGGCACACCACACGTTGGGCCCTAGACCAAAGCCAGGGGCGCCAGCAAGACCGATTATCGCTAGTGTCCTCAACCATAAGCCCAAAGATGTATGGTTAAGATCAGTTACTGGGCTATATTGAAGTAATAAATGTAACTGCTTACCTGGGCTGGGGGAATGTGTAATATTCTCGACCACCCTACCAAAAGAGTGGGGGTGGTATGCCAGCGACGTTACCCAATGGGATGATTCCCCTATGCTCCACACTGTGGATATGTTTATAGTTCATGTTTATGGTTCGTGGGTGGCTCACAAACTGTTTGGGGGGTTGGTGTGGGAGGAGGGAGGGAGGAGTTTTTGTTCATTTCCCCTTTCATGTCACGTTAGTAGTAAAATGTAGTTTGCGCCTGGTTTGCACGGGTGCATGCCTGTTGCTGGACCAGAGGTATTGAATTTCTGTGCTGCAAACTACAGATATCTTCCTGTTTGGTACACCCAGCGTGAACACAAGGAATAGGCAATAGAGACACACACGCACCTCAACACTGCAGAGATTATGACGAGCATCACATGCCTATCATGGAATATTAGGGGCTTAAATGACAAGAGAAAGGTTAGACTGATCCACTCTTACTTAATTAGACATGGGGTAGACATATGCCTGCTTCAGGAGACGCATCTAAAGTCTGCGACCACAAACACACTCAGGCAAAATAGATGGAGAGAGGTGGTGAAGGCTAACTACTCAAATTATTCAAGGGGGGTGGCGATATTAATACGTAGAGGCCTACATTGGAAGACACACTGCTCGCTGATTGATAAAGACGGTAGATACATCTTGCTACAGGGGAGGCTATGTAACACTCCAGAAGCAATAGTGAATACCTATGGTCCTAACGTTGATAGCCCAGCCTTCTTCCAAAATGTCTGGCAGAACATCCAGTCACTGGGGAAAGTGGCAGCATTATGGAGGGGGCGATTTCAATGTAGTGCTATTGCCTACAGCGGATAGACAGGGTGCGTCCTGTGAGCATCATCCTAAGTCAGCAGCAATGTTGTTGGACATAGTTGAAGACCTACACTTGGTGGACACATGGAGATCTCTTCACCGGAAGGCAAGAGAGGGCTCTTGCGTGTCACAACATAGGAACACCTGGTCCAGGCTGGATTATTGGTTGTTATCTAGGGACCTGCACAAGTGGGTCACGGAAGCTAAGCACCATCCACGCACATTTTACAACCATGCACCAACCCAGATCAATATGCAGATCCCACCACAGTACATATGACTATTTAGTTGGAGGTTCCCGTCTTAGAATATCCCCAGGGGTCAGACAGGATCCGGAAAGTTTTACGTAGCAGTACCCTTGCGCGTCGGAAGGCGCCGACTGTGGCTCCGCGACCGTCGTCAGCGTAGTTGGGACAAGGATGACGTCAGAGTACATAGACGCCGCCCTCGCGCGCTGACGTCAGTTCTTATACACTTTTCCGCGCCAGACATGCAGAGCCATGATAAAAACAGACAGGTGCCATGAAACAAGGGCCCTCAAAGGGAAGTACCTTAACCCTAGATATCGGTTCTCAGAACGGGGAGGATGGGTGGGGCAGTAAGGAATCTAACACTAACTACTGTTTCTTACAGATATATTGTTACCGAAGGTAAGTAACTTGTGCATCTGAAAGAAACAGGTTAGTGTTCGATTCCTTGCCTTAGAATAGATACCCCAGCAATACCAACCCCGGTGGTGGGTCTGCGAAACGATGATCACACCAGAAAGTCGTGGAGAACAGAACAGCCGAAAAAGCCATCTCTCCGGACTTGGCTGTTCAGGCAGTAGTGTCTAGCAAACGTGTGCAGCAAAGCCCACGTAGCTTCCTGACAGATGCGGTCCAGATGGAAGGAGATTGCACGTTTTGGGTACAGATGGTGGAGCCTCTCTTCCTCCTTCGAATGATGCGGAAGCGGAAAGAAGGTGGGCAAGGTGATGGACTGCCCGATGTGGAAGGCTGTGACTACTTTGGCCAGGAAAGAGGGACGTGTTCTCAAGACCACTTTGTCCGGATGGACAGAAAGGAAAGGCGGTTTAGAAGAAAGAGCCTGGAGCTCACTCACTCACTCTCCTGGCAGAGGTGATGACAACCAGGAATGCAGTCTTAAGATTAAGAAGACGGTGAGGACAATTGTGAAGTGGCTCAAATGGAGCGCACATCAGATTAGTCAGAACAAGATTCAAGTCCCACTGAGGCATGACGAAAGGAACAGGAGGAAACATGTGAGTGATGCCCTTCAAGAATCTATTTACAACAGGGGACTTAAAAAGAGAAGGCTGATCAGGAATCCTTAAGAAGGCTGAAATGGCAGAGAGGTAGCCTTTGATAGTACCCAGAGCAGAGCCCTGCTGGGCAAGAGAAATAAGAAAGAGGAGAACCTCTGAAAGAGGGGCAGAGTGGATCCACAGCCTTTGCTGTGCACCATACCACAAATCTGTTCCACCTGCAGGCATATACCGTTTTTGTGGAGGGACGCCTGGCTGCCAGAATGACATCACAGGCTTCAGGAGGTAAGTCAAATGGCCTCAACTGCCGCCGCTCAATCTCCACGCATGGAGGTGGAGGCTGGACAGGTTCGGGTGGAGGACCGTCCCCTGCTGCTGCAACAGAGGGTCCTCCTGAAGAGGCAGACAAATCGGGGAATCGATGCTCATGCTGAGTAGCTCGGGATACCAGTATCTTCGTGCCCAGTCCAGAGCCACAAGGATGACTTGGGCCCGGTCGCGCCTGATATTCTTCAGCACTCTGGGCAGAAGTGGTATAGGCGGAAAGGTGTACAACAGACCGCAGCTCCACTTGCGACGAAAAGCGTCTCCGAGCGAGTGCCGCCTTGGAACTGATGACATTGCGCGTTCTCTTCTGTGGTGAACAGATCTAACCAAGGTTCTCCACACTGCTGAAAGGGACCTTGTGCCACGTCCGAGTTCAGACACCATTCGTGAACCATCATGCACCGACAGCTGAGTTTGTCCGCCCTGGCGTTCAGGGAATCTGCCAGGTGTTGAACCACCAGGGAGATGGCCTGTTCCAGCCATTGCCAGAGGCGCAGAGGCTCCTGACAAAGGGTCCACAACCCCACCCCGCCCTGTTTGTTGCAGTACAACATTGGCTGTGGTGTTGTCCGTGAACACCTGCACTATACTTCCCCAGACAGAGGGAAGGAATGCTTTCAGGTTGATGTGGAGCCGGGACTCAGCCGGAGACCAGAGGCCTCTGATCTCCCTCTCGCCCATGTCGCCCCCCCAACCCAGGAGGGACGCATCTGTCACAACTACGTACTCCGGTTGGGGTAGGGAGAGGGATCTGCTGCTGACCCAATCGCGATCCGTGAGCCACCACTGCAACTGTCTCGTAGTGCCCTCAGAGATCAGGACGTGGTCAGACAGATTGCCCTGATGCTGGCCCCACTGAAACTTCAGCTCCAACTGCAGAGCCCGCTTCCGCCACCTGGCGTGATGCACCAGAAGGATGCAGGAGGCCATCAGCCCCAGAAGCCGCAGCGTCAACCTGACCGAGACTCGGGATAATGGCTGAAAGATCGGAATCAGAGCCTGAATATCCCGAACCCGCTGTTCGGGAGGATAAACCTGAAACTGTGCCGAATCCAGAACCGCTCCGATGAAGAGGAGCTTCTGAGAGGGACTCAAGTGTGACTTCGTCACATTGATGGAGAACCCCACCAGCCCACATCGAATGGAGTACCGTCCTGCATCTCGCCCTTCCGCAAGGGCTTGAGCGAGCTTCACCCGGGCCTCCTCCGGGCATTCCGGCAGCACTGCCGCAACCGTGTCACTCAGAGAGTGGGTGTAACGGCCCAAAAGTTAGGCGGTGTTGACTGGCCGGAACCCCAAACTAAGTGAGGAGAACAGCTTCTTGCCGAACTGTTCATACCTTTTGCATTCCCGATCTGGAGGTGCAGTCGGGAATGCGGACTGGGAATTAGAGGCCTGGATAACCAGGCTCTCGGGAGTGGGGTGGGTGGAAGCTAGGGTCGCCCAGAGACGGGCGGTGGCGTCTGGCGACGTTCCTATCTACAGGAGGGCCTGTAGCGGGCCTGGACCAGGACGTCCGTAAGAGCCTCCATCTCCTGAAATTCAGGTTCAAAGGATGGGGCTGGATAATAGAAGAATTGCTCTTCTGCCGGCGCCGAATGGGGCGTTGAGCGACGCCAGATCCGGACCGAGGGAGGGACCGGGGATGACTTTGTCAAGAGACGGCGCCGGGGGCGACACCCTGTGGGTCGACGCCACTGGGGTCGTAAGGTCGACCATCGGCGACTCTGATCCGGACCCGGATCCAGTGGGGCCCTGTGGCACCGGGACCGATGTGGCCGACGGCGCCGGGCAGAAGCACTTGGCCCGCTTGGGCTCCCAGACAGGGCCGCGGGGTCCGAAGGCACCCCTGCGGGAGCAGACTGAGGAGAGAGCGACCTCATGGCCATGAGAAAGGCATCGATCTCCTCCGGTGTCGCATTCAGCCCAGGGACCGGCGGGTATGGAGATGGCCACGAAGCCTGCGGCTCCGGCAGAGCCGCGTGGGCGGTGGCCCAAACCCCCGGCCGCATCACGCGAGCTTAGGGGGGAAGGGGTGGTGGGGAGTCGGAAGAGCGATATCGCCTCTTCGACTTCTTGTGCCTCTTACCTGAGGACTTGGAGCCCGAGGAATCGTGACGACTCGCCAAGCTTCGATGACTGTAGCCCTGCGACCGGTCCCTCGACCCCCTCCTGGACCGGGACCGTGAGCGGCGCGGGGCCGGCTGCCGGAGCTCAAGGCGCTCAAGGGACCGCTCCCGTCTAGCTTTCGACGTCAAGGCCTGGCAGTCGGGGCACGACTTGTCGTCATGGTCGGCCCCAAGGCAATAGAGGCACTGACGGTGGGGATTGGTAACCGACATCAGTTGGCTACAATCGGCACGGGGCTTGAACCCGGGCATCCCTATTGGCACAGAGTCGTAAGACTCGAAAAATGATCAAAATAGATCGAAAAAGTTTAGTCAAAAAGTGACTAAGAAGTACTGCTTTTTCCGGATCTGCGCTTGCTGGCGTGGAAAAAAGAAGAACTGACGTTAGCGCGCGAGAGCGGCGTCTATGTATTCAGACTACTTCATCCTGGCGCCAACGACGCCGACGGAGGATGCGGAGCCGCAGACGACGCCTACCGACACCCAGGGGTACTGCTACGCAAAACTTTCCGGATCCAGTCTGACGCCTGGAGAAATTCTAAGGTAAGGAATCTAACACTAACCTGTTTCTTTCAAATGTATTATATCTGTTCGTGAACATACCCATGCCCCTAAAAACTCACTTCTTTAAACAACTCCGCACTGGAGTCCTTGACCTAGTTTGGGCGGGTAGACAACCCCATGTATCTTGGAACTTATTAACCCGTTCTCTCAGGGGGGACTGGGGACCCCTGACTTCGAGCTGTATGCTTATAGTGCACAGGCACAGTACTTGCGTTTCCGGCAACATCCCACTCCGTTTAAACTGCATGTAGCGATAAAGTTCGATATGGCTGCGTCTACTCCACTCAATACAGCAGTATATCACCCTTATAGGAGGTCGCATACAGACATAAATACGGTGGAAACAATGAGATGGGCATGGAGAAATATAGCAAAGAGGGCGGGGCTCACTGAATTTTATGCTCCATCTATGCCACTGGTCGGTAATCCACTGATTGGCCCACTAACGGACAAAGCTATCACTGAGCGTGCAAGGGGTCGTGGTCTGAGGGTAGGGAGAGATCTATACCCAGATGATCTGCTCTTATCTCTCCAGCAGCTATGCGAGCCTGACCCACCGTCGGCTTCTGATATGTTGCTGTATTATCAGATAGCAATAAAAGTTTTAGAATTTAAAAAATGGGTGGCATAGTTATGTACATATCCCTGGCAGTTGACTGCCAGATTCAGGTTGTGCCGCCTCAAAGTCCAGGTATACTGGCATTGATATTAAAAAGGGGGGTTACTAGATTAGGTCTTATTCATTTTTATAATTTCGTGGCATGCCCTTCAGGTGTCTAATATTACAGCACTGGGTACATTTATAAGGCAGCCCTATGGTTCTATTCGACACAACCTCCTGGTCCTTGAAGATTTTAACATCCACCCTTGTGGAGTCCCAAGGACAACCTGCATTTCCGAGTTAGGCTGCCAATGGATGAGGGGGATGAACTTTGAACATCTTGCTCAGGGGGAATGACTAAATAATCTAATAAATGAATTTTATATGATGTGCCTGATGTCCTTATCCAACTTGCAGAGTACATTTCCTGTCCCCACCTTTAAAGGGAGAGGCAGGGGGTCTTTTATAGATAACATTTTAATTTCATCTTCTTTACAAATTTTATTCAGAGGTTTCAACACGTGGAGAGTGTCTACAGTGACCATAACCCTCTGTGTCCAAACGTGTGGTCCGCTTTTAGCGTGAATTAGCAGCGCAGCAATCAAGGGTACGCTTAGACCAACTGATGGCACAGGTTGGCTTAAATGGTCCCAGATTTCTCCAGATAACTTTTATCGTGCAGTAAGGGTCCTGTGCCTCTGAGTTAGTGTTGTGTACTTCTGCAGGTACATCCCCTGGTGAAGTTATTAGTTCCTATAATTACATCTCCACCAAGGTTGGTGAACTTTTAAGCGCATCGGCCCGCAAAGTAGCGACCTCTACCCCCAGATGGTTTGATTCTTCTTGCTCCCAGGCTGCAAAAAAGCTGAGGAAGCACTGTCAGCTAAGTCGAGAAGTCAATCTCCGGTTAGCCCGTATCACAAAGAATGTAAAACAACATTGGCTAAACTGAAAGGCGTTCTGAAGGTGGCAGCGTGGAGGGAGTTGATGGAGTCAAGTACCCTCAGGAATAGCTCTAGGTTTTGGAGCATTGTTAACAGACCACTTTTTGAATATGAAGCTGGGGGGGCTCTAAATTTGCATATTACGGAGGATGAATGGGTGCTCCATTTTAAATTAATATTTGAAAACCTTGTGGAGCAATTTGATCAGCCATGTCTGGATATGAATGCCTCTATAGTGGTATTTGAACAGGGAGAGGTTGAGGCTGCCATTGCAGGGTTAACCCGCAACAAAGCCGCAGGACCAGATGGTATTCCCCCGGATTTGTTGAAGTCTGATCCATCTTTTTGGACAGTGGTCCTCGTGACTGTGTTTAACGCAGCTGCTTTGAACGGTTGCCCTGAATCCTGGGCCACCTCTACTATAGACCCCATCTTCAAGAAGGGTGATCGGAATAGCACCTATTGCTATGGGCCAATCTCACTTCTTGATTCGGTGGTTAAGGTTGTGGGCTGTATACTTCTAGAAAGATTATCCACCTGGGCGGAGGAGCATAAGATCTTGTCTGACGTCCAGCATGGATTTCATCCTGGGAGATCAAACGTGGCCCAATGCCTTAATTTTATTATGTTATTAAACAAATATACAGTTGTGCGCCTAGGTACTGTATACCTAGCCTTCATGGACTTGTTCTCCGCATTTGATTGCGTGAATAGGGTTAAACTGTGGCAGTCCATGAGGGTGTTGGGGGTAGAGAATAACATTGTTAATTTTTTAGAGGACCTTCATAAGTCAACCAAGGTCCATGTTACATTCTCCCAGGACCTTCGTGTCTCAAGGGATTTTGAGATAAAGAGGGGAGTACGGCAAGGCTGCATTATGGCTCCACTTTTGTTTAATTTTTATATTCATCTTGATTTGGACAGAGTTTTAAGAGCTACTGGGGTAGATTATCCGTATGTAGGACAGCGTGGTCTTCCTGTACTACTTTATGCGGACGATCCGGTCCTTTTATTGAGGACTGCGTTAGGTCTACAGTCTTTGTTAGATGCATTTTCCAATTTCATGGCAGACCGGGACCTATCAATCAACAACTCGAAATCTTATATGATGCAGGTGGGGTCTCTACCAAAAAAAGATTTCAATTCAGAGTCGGACCCGCTAAAGTCCCCTGCACTGATGTTTTTTTATTATCTAGGGGTCCTTTTGGATGATTAAATAAAATGGGGGCCACTCATTTCTAGGAAAGGGGGGGGGGCGACTTGGCCCGGGTGAATGCTGCTATTTTTAAATTTTGTCTTGAAACTAGGGAAGAGACCAACTGCAGCTCTGCTGAAAGTGTACCAAGCAAAAAGTGTGGCTATAGCTAGTAATGGAAGTGAAATATGGGAGCACTTCACTGTGGATTCTCTCTAGGTGATCGAGAATAATTTTCTGAAGCGCTTGTTGTGTGTGCCGCGTGGCTTGTCAAATTTGGCGGCCCATGAGGAACTGGAAGGGGGAGGTGGGGGAGGTTTTTGAGGGAATATATTAATTGGTCTCTATGGATCAAACATGAAAACATCATGATTGCCACGTCTCCAATGGTTCCATAAAGACATTAACTAACCAGAGATGAAAATTTGACATCTCTAGCTCCCAGCCGCCAAGGGAAAAACACTCATCTGTTGCCTACGCTTTTCCACCTCCTGGGGCAAATGCATATAAAACTACATCACTCAATACACCAACACATGGATAAACTCAGGAGGGGTTACTGCGGTATTGTACGCTACACTAATTGACCATTGTTTCTCAAACAACACAATGAGAGCACTACAACGTTGGTAGGAAACCGGTCTCAACATTGTGAGAAGTCGGCCTGGTATATGATGTCCACTATTCTAGTGGGCATCCTGCACCAGTCCAAACAACCCTTATGGTGATGGTTGTAAAGTCAACCTTATAGACCAGCTATCCTTGTGGTAGCATGGACAAAGCAGTCTTAGACTACAACTTCAGAGAGCATGTGAAGCCAGCTATTTTACCAATATTAATCCCTTGAATATCAAATGAAAGGACACCACACAAGGTATATATCAAATATATATGTATTTATTACTAACACAACCCCTCTGCACTCTTTATGAGGTCAGAGTTCGAGATACGTTACAAGTTACTCATTAAGCATACTATAAGTTGCACAAATACAATGCTGCCCTAGGGGCCTCACGAACCATATACTAAGTAAGTGGTATAAGAACTGTGAGAAGTTGGCCTGATATATAATGTTACACTATTCTAGTGAGCACTTTGTATCAGTCCAAACAACCCTTATTGATGATTGGTTGCAAGTCAACCGTAGACCAGCTATCCTAGTAGCATGGACAAGAGCAGTCTTTAGGCTAAACTCTAGAGGGCGTGTTAAGCCAGCTGTTATACCATCACATATACCCCTTGAACACCAAGTGAAAGGACACCACACAAGTTGTTATGAAAATAAAAGGATATGTATTTAGAACACAACAACCCTGGACTCTTTATGAGGACATGGTGCTAAGCACAATACAAAGCTCTTAGGAAAATACGCAAAGTTGCACAATTTACACAAATGCCCGAGGGGCACGAAAAACCATATACTCTAAAAGTGGAATGCAAAATTACTAGCAGGTAAGTACTACTCTAATAGACTTTAGGATCGCTAGGACTTGACTACTGAACCTTCAGATTACTAGCAGGAGGCCTAGGGGGATCGGGTGCAGAGTGTGCACTCTCACGCGGGATGCGGGACAAAGTCTATGGATGCTAGATTTCGTAAAGTTAGTGTTATCGGACGAATCCGACTAGGTAGAGCTGAAACGAAACAGGATCTGGACCCTTGGATAGTGAGGCTATGCTGGAGCACCGAAATGCTGAGGTTACCTAGCCCAGGGGCTGCGGCTGCATAGGTCTGGAAAGACGTCGGGAATACTCGTTGCAGTCTATGGAACCTGAAAGAAGAAGTTGCTGGCAGGCGACCAGTGAAGAGATTCGGAGGGATCCAAGCCTGGATCGATGATGGAGGATACCTGTAAGCAGAGGGGACCAAGTCCTGAATCACTAGCCAGTGATCAGATGGGCACCAGGATGGCACCGGATGGAGTCACCTCGACCAGGTGAGTGGGCGACGCTGGGCTCTGCAGTCTCACGGACCAGGAGGCGTTGTCGGCGACCAGGATGGAGGTGCGAGCTGTCCCACGAAGGTATCTGCTGTCGACGTCGCTGGACCCAGGATTGGGGCAACAAGTCTTGGCAAAGGCGAGCCCACGCAGTGGAGTCAAGATGGCGTCTGGAGTGGACCAGGAGGGTCCAGGGTGCTCCTCTTTTGGAGGGGAGCAAGGGCCAGTCTGGAGCAACCAGACCAGCGGTGGTGTCGTCGTGGAGCGTCGTCAGGAGGGCCAAAAGCCAGCAGGCAAGTAGCCGGACAACGCGGTGAGCAGCAAAGAGCAGAAGGGCCCCACGCAGATCTGGTGGATGCTGGGGGGCTGGACTTCGGTGCTGGAGCTGCTCAGGGTCAGGGCTTCTCGAACCCCAAAGCACTCACTCGAGGATCCCTCGGCGGTCGTGCTGGATAAGCGTCGTGCAGTTCTGAAGATGGCCGGTCCCTCGAGGTCTCGTCACACCCACGGATCTCAGCTGAGCTGACGATGTAGGTAGAGGTCAGAGGTGCCAGGGAAGCTGGGTCTCGTCGTGCTGGTCGGTCGGATTCTGGAGGAAGGACGTGCAGCAAACTGCAGTGTTCTTAGATGGTCCCTGCGGGTGCAGGGTGACTACTCCTTAGTCACAAGGGAGAAATCTTAGGAAGAAGTCTTGAGTTCCTTTCGTAGAAAGTAGTTTCAGGATTCAAAGATGATCTAATTTGGAAGGGGGCCCGCTCCTATCTTTATACTAGGAAAAGGGGCTGGCACGCGACTAGGTCATGCCCATGGGTGGGATCAGGAAGGGGGGTGGTTACACCCCTCTCCCATGCCGGACTTTCCCCAGGTCAGGGGCTGGTGTGCCCCTGGAACTGGTTCTAGCCGGCCTATGCATAGTGAGCACCGGGGTGCCACTTGCAGTCACCTTCCTCTAAAGCCCTGCCTACCCAGGATACACAAAACCCTGTCTGGGATGGTGCTAGCACCGCCCCTGACAGGAAACCCTTTGTCCAAGCCTCCCTCGCTGGAAGGACTCCCAGCAGCAGGAGGTCAGACTTGTGTCTGTGGTGGCAGCATCCATGTTGTGATGCTGAGGCTTGAGTTAGCTTTAACCGGGGTTCACAGTTACATACATGTCGTGTCCCTCCAGAAGGGTGGAATGCTAACCCCGTCGCCAGAATTGGCGAGGGGTTAGTATTCCAATTCATATGACACCTTACTCGACATGTTTTGATAAAGCGATACCAGAGATAGCATATAACCGCGAGGATTATAATGCACTTAAGAGTATATGGTACGCGTTATCATGGAACAGCTATTAGGACTTGGTTCCGCAAGCTGCAAACGGGCTCAGCTCATGCCAGAGCACCATCTCACATAATTCCAAGCACTCTGCCTTCAGGATTGTCAAGGCCTGCTATAGGAGTGACTGATAGGAATCTATGTGTCCATTTTAGGGTTAGATATAGGTATACTATATCTAAAGCAAAGGGTGATTACGCCACCTTGCCCCAGCTGTCGTGCAGCCAGTTGGGTCAGATTTAGATGGCCAGCCAGGGGTGGCATAATACCTGCTGCAGCCCCTGGTAGGCCCTGGGTACACCTATGCCCTGAGTTACAGGGTCTGATAAGGTCGCCCAGTACCAATTGGTTATGTACCCAAGGTACAGGGAATCCATTTTACAGAGAGCGCAGTAGGCCTCTGGCCCTGAATAGCAGGGTCCCAGGTCAACTAAGTCGGAAAACCAGCAAAACACCGGGCAAAAAGTTGGGGGCAACCATAGTCGGGTATCCACCTTCCTACAAGAACCACTTCAAGAAAGGTGAATAGGCCTAGGGCATTGTTGGGGCTACACTACAGGACCAAAGGTTTGGAAGTAGGAGACCCAAGGGAGACGCGTGCAGTGTGGGAACACACACGCAAGCTACCATTGACTTACAATGGAGAACGAATAAGTTACAAAGTTACTGATTAGGGACACTTCCGGGTGGACTGCGGTGAAACCCTTTTAAACTAGGACACTTGAATAGTCAATAACCACAGGAGCACCAGAGTACTCTAGTTACCTCACCCAGGGAAGCCGGGTGCATAGGTGTCTTTTCGTGTCAGGTTTCGTCGATGCTTTCAATGGAGACCAGCAAAAGAAGTGCTGCAGGAGGCCAAAGGAAGAGTGTCCGGGTGGATCCAAGGATGGATTGAGGAAATGAAGAACCTGAAAGCAGAGGGGACAGAGTCTGGGTCACTAGCCAGTGACCAGGATGGAACCAGGTGATGTCGCGATGCAAACAGGTGAAGCTTGTCTCTGCAGCCACGAGGACCATGTGGCGTCGACGACGACCAGGAGCTGGAGTCGAGCTGTCCAACGAAGGCTCTAGTTGACTGCGGTGTCGGTATACGGATTGGACCCAACAAGCCTTGGTAACTGCAACCCACGCAGGATGTGAAGGTTCGCTTCAGTTCAGACCAGCAGGGTCTGAGGAGCTTCTCTTTTGGAAGGAAGCTGGAGCAAGCCCAGAGCAACCAGGCAAGCGTTGAAAATTTAAAGGATCGTCTTCAGGGGGCTCACTAGCCAACGGGCTAGCAACCGGGAAGACGCGTCGAGCTGAAATACAGGATCGGCCCACGCGGCACGTGTGGAGGGCTGAGCTCTTGTGCAGATGCTGCTCGGGTCTGGGGCTTCTCTTACCCCAATGCACAACTGCGAGGGTGCCTCGGTCGTTGCACAATTAGCAAAGTGCAGGTAGTCCAGGATAACCGGTCCCACTTCTCTTGCGCCCGCCACGGGTCTCAGCTTTGCTGTGGATGTGGATTGAAGTCGGAGAAGTCTGGAAGTCCAGTTTCTGAGTTGCTGAGTCGCCTGGTTCCTTCTGGAGTGTCGACAAAGCAAACTGGAAAGTTACTGGTGCTGCCTGTTTGAACAGGGTGGTCACTCCTTGACCACAAGGGAGATGTATTCAGTCTTCCAGCCGATATGGCACGTCGAAGGTCCAAGAGTTTCGTTTCAGAGTTTCTTTTCAGGATAATCTAATGTCTCTAGACACAGCTCCTAACTTTATACTAAACTAAGGTATGTACCTAAATAAAGTACATGGTATCAGTTTAGAAAGAGAACAGCTGGGCTGTGGGTTTGATTAGCTGGCCCACAGCCACACTAAAGTCGAAAAACCAGAAATCACAGCAAAAAGTGGGAGTTACCCTAAGAAGCAGACCCTACTCTCCTACAAACATATTCCTGGAGAATGACTGGGAAACCTTTCAGGCAGACTATAACACAGGATAAGTACAGCTATTGCGAAATTCTCTACCACTGCCATTGGTCCCCAGCATGCTTGTGTACTGCACACCTCATGGCCTCTTGTGGTTGGAGGTGCATTGAACAGGACTGTGTTGGACCTCCCCCTTCTGGCAGGTTTACCCCTAAACTTTTTGCTTTGTGTGGTGACCCAGTGCTAGTGATTTTTGGCTCCTGCGCACTTTCACTGTGTCCCAGTGGAAAGTGCGTGCGCACTCCGAGTGCGTGTAGTGAGGTTGGCCTGCCCTCCCATAGGAATGCATGGTGAATGTATGTGTTCATGTTAGTTCCTGATGCGTGGGGAGTGCAGGTGCGAGTTTGGTATGTGCGGACTTGTGTGATTAAATGCTGCGCAATGATGTATGAGGCGTGATTGTGTCTAGTGTGGAAGTGCCACTTCTAGAAGTTGGCATGTTTGTGTAATTGTGTCTGGCGTATGATTGGCTGGAGCCGGCTGGTGAGCCTGGCTCCAGGAGTCAGGATGGGTCTGCCCCGGTGGGCAGTGTTGAGATTAGCATGCTGATGGCTGGGGAGGAGTGCACCTAGGACCTGAATAGGGCTGGGCTTTCCCCACACAATGCTGGCTCCGCCCCCCTGTGGTGTGACTGATGACCCTATCCATCCTGTGAATGGGCAGAGGGGCTGAGAAAAACAAAGTGCTAAGGAACCAGTTGTATCTGGTTCGCCCCTTGCCTGCACCTTGTACAACAAAGATTTACTGTATAAAAGGGGCTGTGTCCCCTTACAAAATGTTCTTCCTGATCCAAGCTGAGGGGGGGGGGGGGGGCCTGCTGCTGCTGGGGGCCAGGAGGACTGCCACTGGGGATTGCCTCCCTGCCTAGGAGGACCCTGTGAGCTGGCCCCTGGGCCCAGCCTTGCCCCCCACCCCCTTAAGGACTGGTTGCTGGACTTTGGGGGCATTGGCGCATGAGAAGCGCTTTACTTTTACCTTGCTGAAGCACTACAGCGCCTGGGAGCACTGGATTTGCCCCCTAGCACCTGGAGCTGCGATCCTTCCTTCCTCGAGGGATTCCCCAGCGTGAGGATCCCCCCTTTTAGCGAGTCTTGCGGCATGGGAGTCCACCCCGCTTATTTGCCGCTTCTTGCCCATTTTTGTGCATTTTTTAATGGGTGACCACCCCGTATTGCCGGGAAAATCACGGCCGCAGCCCCGAGCTCTCCCCGGCCACAGAGAAAGCAGCCGCAGGCGTCACCGCTCAGCCGCGCTGGGATTGGCCCAGCCGGCGGAGCCTCCCGCCGCATCATCAGCGAAGGACGCTCCACACTGAAGCCGCGCTGTGTCTCGCAGAGGAGCGGGAGCTCAGGTGCCGCAGCCTACGAGAGGAGCCGCCGCCTGGAGGAGCAGGCGGGGCTCCGGGGAGAAGCAGAGTCCGGCCACTGCACAGGAGTCAGCAGGACTCGGCAAGGCCGGTGAGTGGAGACCCGTGGTGTTTGTTTGGGGAAGAGGAGGAGGCGTCGGGGCACATTGCTGGTGCCCGCCCATCCCCTCCAGTGCCAGGGCCTTGGTATTTGAAGCCCGAGAGGCCCCCCCCCCCCCCGAGAGGGGCTCCTACGTTGCGGGGGCATTTCTCCAGAGCCTGAGAGGCTCCGACCTGGGGCATTGTTGCTTGAGCCCATGAGGTTCCACGGGGGCATTTGGTTCCCTCGAGTCCCTCAAGAGGGACTCCAACGTCTGGCCGCATTTTCTTTAAAGCCCGAGAGGCTCAAGACGGCATATTTGTTTTACGAGCCCTGGGCGGCTCTTGAGTGCCGCATTTGTTCTCGAGCCCTGAGAGGCTCCAACGTCTTCGGGGGCAGCATTTTCCTTCGCGGTAGAGCAGCCCCGGAAGGGAGCGAGCCGCTCCCACCTTGCCCCACAGTTTGTTCTCGAGCCCAGCAAGGCTCACGGGGCGATGAGTGTCTTGGTGGCCAGAGTCTGCGAGGCTCCACCGTGTTGGTCCTATCATTAATACAGCTGCCCAGCACTTAGTGGGCAGCTGCTCCGTTTAGGTCCCTCCTGACATTGGGACACAGGGCGTTTCAGCCCCAGAGAGGCCAGTTGGCCTGGGGACAGTCACAGGTTGTGACCTATGTGATTTCTGCGCAATTGTTCTTTGCTGCACCTCTGAATTTGTTTTTATGTGTCATGTGCTTTACTCCCTACACCACTGAATGTATGTTTATGCATCATGTGGTTTCCCCTACACCTCTGAATGTTGTGATGCATCATGTGTAATGTTCTTATGCATATACCACTAAATGTATTGTGATACTTAGGTGGTTGTTCTTCCTAGTACAGGTGTTGCTAGTGAGGTCCTGGTTCCTTGTGTGACATTCTCCTAAGGTGGTTAGGGTTGCGTAGGTGGTACTTACCTGTTACCAGTGAAAACTGGTTGTGTGCTACATTTGCTATTGTGTGCTACAAGTGTTATATGTTCTAAGTGTTACTTCTACAAAGTGCCAATTCTACAAAGTGCTAGTTCTAAAAATGCTTATTACTGACAGTGGTCCATGTGGCCCTGTCCTGTACATATATCCCCTGTAAATTTCGCCTGTGCCTGTTGGCACATTGTAAAGTATGTTTATTATCTAATGTGTTTGGTATAATACAAAGGCTATTTTTATATATAACCTTGTGTGGAGTTTCCTTTGTGGTGGGCCTTGGGTGTTGTTGCTGGGTGCGCGCGCACTTAACCTACATAGCCTCCGAGATTAGCCTTGCTGCTCGCGTCACATTACCTAGAGGGTGAGCAGGGGTTATCTTTGGCGTCTAACTCCCTTGCCCTGACTAGAGTGGTGGTTTCTGCCTGGCTTTGGAGAAAGCCTTAGCCAACCGGAAATGCCATTTCTAACAGACTGCAACATAGTTCATGTACAATGGGAGTGCACCATGCTGAATAAATTCTGGACACAGATCTGGAACTACCTAAAAAGTGAAATGCAGGTGGCTAGACCATTAACTGCACATTTGGTCCTCTACACAATTCTTCTACTCTAACCTCCGTGTTGCAATGCATCAACAGATGGCTCTCCACAGCCAATGGCATGGCCAAGTTAGAGATACTGCGCTACTGGTTGATGGCCCATGTTCCCACTTTCCAGTTCTGGCTGGACAGTATTAGGACATGAGGCTCTTTGAGAGAATAATTTACAACTTAAACAACAAGTTGCAGATATTTGAAGACATCTGGGGTCTGTTCCTCAAGTGCTGACTGTTCTCATGAATCTACCCAACCCAAGAGTACATTGAATCCACCGCCATACCCCTGATACTTTTGAGACCCCCAACTCATCAACCACTCTTCACTAGATACCAGCTTGCAACATAATTCAGCCTTGTAGAGCATGGCTCCCCTGCTCCGCATTTCCTAAAGAGAGGGCGCAAAAAGCTGCAAACACGACCATCAGGGCACCTACTCCCATTTGAGTTTTCCTGTCCACACTGATTTGTAATTTAACCACCCTTCATTTTCATTTTCTGATGTTTATTCCTAGTTGCTTACTGATCTACTTTTTATCACTGTTGGGTATCATGGTATGCTCCTTGAAGAGATGTGTGAATATTGGTTGCGGTCAATGTATTGCTTTTTACAGTGATTAATATGTGGAACCTATGCTGTATGTTTAAATTGATCATAGTAAATGAAAAAATATTCAAAATACATAAATACATTTAAGCAAAAGATTACTTCCTAAAAAATTGAACCATTATTTTAAGGACAAAAAAAACTCAACACATACACTTTTATAGTAAATCCCACCTCCATCATAGGGTTCATGTAAGAAATTGAATTTGAGAATTTATTATTTTGAGTGGGTGACTACCTACCTCAAGAAATAATCTCAACCCTTGACACAGTGAACGCTTAAAGGTAGTAAATTAACCTGAGCTCAACCCCCTATTAGCTATGGCATAGAGCAGGTCAAGTCAAATGCAAAACAATAAATCCCAAGTCAAATTACAAAAAGAGTAAAATGTAATTAACAAATTGACATCACAATTACAAAACACCAATAGGGGAACCAGAGAGATGATTTTTTTTAAAGTTGTGGGTAGAAATAGTGAATGCTTGAAGAAGACTGGGACCCTAGGTGCAATTTGAGGCCAACCGAGATAGAGCGCAGGCAGGACATATCAATCAAGATCATCTTGGTCAAAAGTGATACCTTCTGGCGTAGTCGTTTAGGACTCAACCAACCACAGGAGTACAATTCTAAGGCTACAAGGACATTTGGGGAGGACACCTAACGATTATCAGTGCATCAGGAAGAGTCAAACAGCAAAATCCAGTTGCCAATGGTCAGCCGAGTACTTTCAGGAAATGGCTTCTTGCAGATTGGTGTCTGCCTGTAGTCAGATAGGAGAGCAACCAACTGACCCGTTAAGTCTACTTCTTCGCACTGCGTACAAGAGGGAGCAGGTTCAGCACTCAATGGCTCCTCATGTCACAGATAGCAGGTCCAGACCGAGAGAAGGACTAGGGATGGCGCCATCCGGGGACGGCGCCTGGGCCGACACCCTGGGGGTCGACCCCGGTGGGGTCGTAAGGTCGACTAGCGGCAACCAGGATTTGGACCCGGATCCAGTGGGGCCCTGTGGCGCCGGGGCCGAAGCAGCTGACTGTGCCGGGGCCGAAGCAGCCGGCGGCGCCGGGGCCGAAGCAGCCGGCGGCGAAGCACCAGACGGCGCCAGGGCCGAAGCACCAGACGGCGCCGGGGCCGAAGCACCAGACGGCGCCGGGGCCGAAGCACCAGACGGCGCCTGGGCCGAAGCACTGGGCCCGCTTGTGCTCCCAGCCGGGGCCAAGGCCCGAAGGCGCCCCTGCGGAACCCAACTGAGGAGAGAGCGACCTCATGGCCAAGAGGAAGGCATCGATCTCCTCCCGCGTCGCGTTCAGCCCAGGGTCCGGCGGGTATGGAGCTGGCAGTGACGCCTGCAGCTCCGGCGGAGCCGCGTGGGCGGTGTCGCCCGAACCCCCGGCCGCCTCTGGCGAGCATCGGGGGGGAATCGGAAGAGCGCTGTCGCCTCTTCGACTTCTTGTGCCTCTTACCTGAGGACTTGGAGCCCGACGAATGGTGAAGACTCGCCGAGCTTAGACGACTGTAGCCCCATGATCGATCACTCGAACCCCTCCTGGACCGGGAGCGGAGCAGGGCCAACTGCCAGAGCTCAAGACGCTTATGGGACCGCTCCTGCCTAGCTTTTAACGCCAAGGCCCGGCAGTCGGGGCACGACTGGCAATAGAGGCAGCGACGGTGGGGATCGGTAACTGACATCAGTCGGTTGCAATCAGCACAGGGCTTGAACCCGGGCATCCCTATCGGCACCGAGAGTCGTCTGACTCGAAAAATGATCAAAAAGATCGAAACATTTTAGCCAAAAAGTGACTAAGTACTGCTTTTTCCAGATCTGCGTTTGCCGGCGAGGAAAAAAGATGAACTGACGCCTGAGCGCGAGAGCGGCGTCTAAGTACTCCGACGAGGTCATTCCGGGGCCAACGACGCCGACGACGGACACGAAACCGCAGACGACGCCTATCAACGCGCAGGGGTACTGCTACGCAAAACTTTCCGGATCCAGTCTGACACCTGGGGATATTCTAAGGTAAGGAATCTACCACTAGCCTGTTTCTTTCAGATACAAAGTCCCACTTCACCTTGCTCGCGGTAAAATCCAGAAAGTTCTCAAGAACTTGGCCTTGGAACTTTGGACCTTGGCCCCCAAATCTTCCAATTCTAAAAGGTGAACCACTAAAGTAACTGCATTGCATTGAATTTCCTGTTGTCTTTTTCGCAATGTATTGTGCGCAATTGCATACAACTGATTATCCACAATTTAGTGTGATTTTCCTGTATTGAGCAAAGTATTTACCTTGTACCCGAAGTGCTTGGTCAAATATTTATATAAAAGGTACTAATTTTCTAATCCGGGCTAGACTTCATTAAGCGTGGGTATCATTAATTACCTCTGTTAGTACAAGAAATGCTTAGCCTTACACCTCCTGATAAGCCTAACTGCATGCCTCCATTAGCCTCAAATAGAGGGTTAGTATTATCTACTTTTGCTTCTGTAAATCTATAAAGGTGTCCCTAACCTCTATGTACAGTCTACCCCCCTGTGGTGCAAAACATAGAGACGTTGGTTTCCTACAATGTTGAATTATGGAACAGACTTAAAGGCTTTAAACTGATTTTGGAGGTTGAACCAAAAGTACAGTAACAGGACTTTCAATTCTTCTCTTTTTCTCACTTGGACAGTGGCATTTCGAAGACCTGCAATTGCTTATTATGAATACCTATTGTGTTTTTCACTACCCGGCTGTTGATGAACACAATTGGATTTAATCTCCTTCGAGTGTCCTGGGACTGTTCAGCTTGACACATCCAAGAGTCAATTGGAATAAACATCAGTCCAAGGGATTGAGACAATTAATGAAATATCTAATATTTTAAGATTGTGCAAAACTTTTAAAATTAAATATACTTACAGCAGTAATCACTAGCCTGATGGGCACAGTGACCTGAGTTTTGTTTATTAGTTTTAAAGGAAGGGCTTTCCAACTGCCCAATGGAAGATCTCCAAAATCTAGACAGCCTGTCTTTCCTGCATCAACCTGTTGAATACAAGAAAAACAATCAAGCTTATGTGAACTAAAGTAATGGAGAAATACTATACTTACATACACACACCCTGAAAATATCTAATTAGAAACACAATTTAGCATAAAAGAAATGGGACATTCGGAACCAGAAAACATGCCATTGTGTTAACTTAAAACGCACAAACCATAGGTTTAAATGAAATCACACACGCTCAAGAAATTAGAACCTATTAAACACAGTACAAAATGTATGATGAATAATATGTTAATTAAAAACACTAGCAATTAAATAACATAAAAAGTCAACATAATCATACAAGTGACTAATATACACGTTATCCTTCAGCCATTCTCTCCAACCCCATTCCTCAAATACCTGGACTTGCAGTGAGGTACCGGATTCTTTACAATAGTAAGTAAGCAGACCATGCCAGCGAATGTCTGGGACACAGCCCACTCACTATTAACCCCACCACTATAAAGGGTACTAACTATTTAAAGGGAGTAACTACAGAGAGTAACTGTACTGAACAGTACCCACTCAGACATCTTTATTTCTACAGAAAAGAATATTCCCAAGCATAGGAAAATCACATGATAGTTGACAACTTCGACCAAAACCTACAGGCAACAAACAGTAGTCATCTAAACTCTGCCTCGTAGATCATTAACCGTGAGGGACTTTGAAAAGCCACTGACTGTGTTTTTAATTGACCTTTTGTTGACTTCAATAGGTTTGAGTAATCCCTTTGGAGTAGATGTACGAATTACTTACCTTCAGTAACGATTTATCTGGTAGAGACTACTCTAGTAGCAGATTTCTTCACGTAGAATTATCCCCAGGCATGAGACTGGATCCGAAAACTCTTTGCCACAGCATCCCTGCGCGCCAGGGGCGTGGCGACATCACGCGACTCCGCCCAGGTGTCGTCCGCGCACGTGATGTCAGCGAGGTCACATAAGACCTGCCCCGGCATGCCTACGTCAGTTTTCTTCGGAGAACTTTCCGCACCACAACGCGAAATCACCAGATAAAAAACTGTGGAAGCATGGGAACAGTGTGCGAAGAGCAGAAAAATGGGAAAGAAGCGGTTACTAACAACACCACATAGAATAGTGGCAACACCGCAGAACCCAGAGACAGGAAAGAAGTAAGAGCAAGCAGAGCCCTGCGTAGCCACCCTGTCAGCACAGACAGCCTCCCACTCCCGTGCCTCAAAAGCAAGGAACCAATCAATCAATCATGGACATTTGTATAGCGCGCTACTCACCCAGAAGGGTCTCAAGGCGCTGGGGGGGGGGGGGGGGGGGGGGGGGGGGGGAGGGGGGGGAGGGGGGGGAGGGGGGGGGAGGGGGGCGGTTCGTTACTGCTCGAAGAGCCAGGTCTTGAGGAGCTTCCTGAAGGAGAGATGATCCCGTGTCAGCCGGAGGTGGATCAGGAGGGAGTTCCATGTCTTGGCTGCCAGGTAGGAGAAGGATCTTCCCCCGGCGGTGGCTTTGCGGATGCGTGGTACGGCGGCGAGGACGAGGCTGGTCGATCGTAGCTGGCGGGTGGGCGCGTAGAAGGTCAGGCGGTTGTTGAGGTACTTGGTGTGAGAAGTTGGCCTGATATATGATGTTCACTAGTTCTAGTGATCACCTTGTATCAGTTCAAACAACCCTTATGGTGATTGGTTGTAAGTCAACCTTATAGACCAGCTATCCTAATGGTAGCATGGACAAAGCAGTCTTAGGCTAAACTCTATTGGCATGTGAAGCCAGCTGTTTTACCACATATAATCCCTTGAATACCACATGAAAGGACACCACACAGGTTGTTATGAAAATAAACAAGTATTTATTAACTAACATACACCTCTGAACTCTTTATGAGGTCAGAGGGCTAAGCACATGACAAACTCTCTGGAAAAATATACTCAAATTGCACGATTTACAATGGTAGGATGGAGCATCGCTGGAGGATCGCTGGGACTATGCTACTGACTAGGTAGGTACGGAGCAGGAGGCCCACGGGACTCACGTGCAGAGTGGAAACTCTCACGCGGGATGCGTACCAACGTCTATGGATGCTACAGTTTAAAGAGTTACTGATTCCGGACGAACCCGGCTGGATGGAGGGAAAACAACAGTGGACCTGAACACTAGGATAGTGAACACTGACTTCAGCACCTAGAAGCTTTAGTTACCTAACCCACAGGCTGCGGGTGCATAGGGCTGAAGTGGTGTCGGGTTTGCTGCGTTGATCCCGGTGAAGCCTGAAACAAGGAGTTGCTGGAGGAGTCCGGTGGTTCCAAGGATGGCACTAGGAAGAAGATGTCCTGAAAGGGAAGGGGACAGAGTCTCGGTCACTAGCCAGTGACGGTGCTGGAACCAGGAGGGAACCAGGTGCTTTCGCCGCAGTCAGGTGGAGGACGGGACACTTCTCTCTGTAGCTGCGCGGACCAGGAGCTGTTCTCTACGACCAGGCTGGAGGCACGAGCTGTCCCACGTAGTCTGCTGCTGTTGGCGGTGTTGGATCGTCGATCTGGTCAACAGGCCTTGGCAAGTGCAAGCCACGCGGTGGAACAAAGATGGCGTCTGGTGCGGACCAGGAGGGTCCGGGGTGCTTCTCGTTTACAAGGAAGCAAGGGCCAGTCTGGGGGACCAGACCAGCAGTGTTTTCTTTGGGTCGTCGTCTCAAAGGTCACTAGCCAGCCGGCAAGTGACCAGACAACAGGAAAAGCAGCAACCAGGCAAAAGGGCCCCACGCAGATCTCGTGGATGCTGGGGGGCTGGTCTTTGGTGCAGGAGCTGCATCGGTGTGGGGCTTCTCAGACCCCAGTGCACTCACTCGAGGATCCCTCGGCGGTCGTGCTGGAAGCGCTGTGCAGGTTTCTTCAAGATGGCAGTCTCCAAGTTGCTAGTCGCACCCACGGGTCTCAGCTGTGCTGTGGATGCGGGTAGAGGTCAGAGGAGTCTGGAGGTCCGGGTCTCGTCGAGCTGGGTCGTCGGGTTCCAGGAAGGAAGGACTTGCAGCAAACCACACAGGAGCTTGATGGTGCCTGCGAAGCAGGATGGTCACTCCCTGACCATAGGGGAGATTCTTCAGTCTTCTGATGTTCAGGAGGTCGAAGGTCAAGAGTTCTTCGTGGAAGTTGTCAAGATTAATCTAACTGGGAATGGGACCAGCTCCTACCTTAATTCAGCTAAAGGGGGCTGCACTACGACTAGGTCCCTCGCCTGGGTGGGACCAGGAAGGGGGGTGGTTATACCCCCTATCCTTTGTCCTGTCTTGCGCCAGCTCTGGGGCTGGAGTGCCCCAGGAACTGGTTTAGACCGGAGTATGCACAGGGACACCTTGTGTGCCCCAGGCATGTCTCATTCCTTTCAGCCCTGTCCTACCTAATACACAAAATCCTGTCTGGGGTGGTGCTAGCACCTCCTAAGGCAGGAAACCCTTTGTCCGAGCCTCCCTCGCTGGAAGGACTCCCAGCAGCAGGAGGTCAGACTTGTGTCTGTGGTGGCAGCATCCATTTTGGGATGCTGAGGCTCGAGTTAACTTCAACCAGGGTTCACAGTCACATACATGTCGTGTCCCTTTAGAAGGGTGGAATGCTACCCCCGTCGCCAGAATTGGGGAGGGGGTAGTATTCCAATTCGTATGACACCTTACTCGACATGTTTTGATAATGCTATACCAAAGTTAGCATTTGACCGCGAGGTTCATAATGCACTTAAGAGTATATGGTAAAGCGTTATCATGGAACAGCTATTAGGACTTGGTTCCCCAAGCTGCAAACGTGCGCAGCTCATTACAAAGCACCATCTCACATAATTCCAAGCACTCTGCCTTCAGGATTGATAAGGCCTGCCATAGGAGTGACTGATAGGAGGATATGTGTCTATTTTAGGGTTAGATATAGGGATACTATATCTAAAGCAAAGGGTGATTACACCACCTTGCCCCAGCTGTCGTGCAGCCAGTTGTGTCTGTTTAGATGGCCAGCCAGGGGTGGCATAATACATGCTTCAGCCCCTGGTAGGCCCTGGGTACACCTATGCCCTGGATACCTAAGGTATGCTGTACAGGGACTGATAAGGTGGCCCAGTACCAATTGGTAAATGCACCTAAGGTACATGCTTGTCAATTTAGAGAGAGAACAGCTAGGCTGTGGGTCTGATTAGCAGGCCCACAGCCAGGGAAAGTCGTAAACCAGTGAAGCAAAAAGCAAAAATCGGGGGTGACCATAGGATTGCAGACCCTACTCTCCTACACTTGGGACCCAGGTCGTGGAGGGCCTTGTGTGCGTGGGTGAGGAGCCTGAACGTGATTCTCTTGCTGACGGGGAGCCAGTGCAGGTCTCTCAGGTGGCCGGAGATGTGGCTGTGTCATGGGATGTCCAGGACGAGTCGTGCGGAGGCGTTCTGGATGCGCTGGAGTCTTTTCAGAAGTTTGGCTGTGGTTCCGTCGTAGAAGGTGTTACCGTAGTCCAGTCGGCTGGTGACGAGTGCCTGGGTGACCGTCTTCCTGGTTTCGGTGGGGATCCATCGGAAGATCTTACGGAGCATGCGCAGGGTGTTGAAGCATGATGACGAGATGGTGTTGACTTGTCTGGTCATCGAGAGGGAGGAGTCCAGGATGAAGCCCAGGTTGCGTGCATGGTCCGTTGGTTTGGGGGTGGTGCCCAGGGCAGGGGGCCACCAGGAGTCGTCCCAGGCGGAGGGCGATGATCCCAGGATGAGAACCTTCCGTCTTGTCTGAGTTCAGTTTCAGGCGGTTGTTCTTCATCCATTCGGCGACGTCTTTCATCCCTTCGTGTAGGCTGGTCCTGGCGGTCGGTGGGGGGGTCGTTGGTGAGGGAGAGGATTAGCTGGGTGTCGTCGGCGTAGGGGATGATGTTGAGGTTGTGTTTGCGTGCGATGGCTGCGAGGGGGCTCATGTAGACGATGAAGCGGGTTGGGCTGAGTGATGACCCTTGTGGTACGCCGCAGATGACTTCGGTGGCCTCGGATCTGAACGGGGGGAGGCGGAATCTCTGTGTTCTTCCGGCGAGGAACGAGATGATCCACTCCAGTGCCTTTTCTCATATTCCGAAGTTGCTAAGGCGCTGTACTAGGGCTCGGTGGCAGACAGTGTCGAACGCTGCAGAGAGGTCCAGGAGGATGAGGGCCGCTGTTTCCCCGTTGTCGAGAGGGATCTGATGTCGTCAGTGGCTGCGATGAGGGCGGTCTCGGTGCTGTTGTTGGCTCGGAAACCGGACTGCGAAGGGTCGAGGGATTCGTTCGTCTCGAGGAAGGCGGCACGCTGTCTGCTGACAGTCTTTTCGATGACTTTGGCAGGAAAAGGGAGGAGCGAGATGGGGCGATCGTTCTTGAGGTCAGTGGGGTACGCTGTTGGTTTCTTCAGGAGGGCGCTGAGGTCGGAGTGCTGCCAGGTCTCCGGGAAGGTGGCGGTGTTGAAGGAGGTGTTGATGTCCCGGAGTTGGGGTGCGATGATGGAGTCTGCCTTGTTGAAGACGTGGTGGGGGCAGGGGTCGGTTGGTGATCCGGAGTGGATGGTGTTCATCGTGCAGATGGTTTCTTCGGTGCTGATCGCGGTCCAGGTGCAGAGGGTGGTGGTGGGGGGCGTTGGTTCGGTGGTTGGGCGAGTGGTTGTTGCGCCGAAGCTGTTGTGTATATCGGCGATCTTGCGGTGGAAGAACGAGGCGAGTGAGTCGCAGAGGTCTTGCGTGGGAGTGATGTCGTTTCCGGCGCTGGGGTTGAAGAACTCTTTGACGATGCTGAAGAGTTCCTTGCTGTTGTGGGCATTGTTGTCCAGTCGTTCTTTGAATGCTGTCTTCTTGGTGGTGCGGATCAGCTGGTGGTGTTTGCGGGTGGCGTGTTTGAGGGCCGTCATGTTGTCCGTGGTCTGGTCGTGGCGTCAGGCTTTCTCAAGGGTGCAGCAGTTCTTCTTGGAGATCTTGAGTTAGTCGGTGAACCAGTGGGCTTTCTTGCTCCCGGGTCTGCTGGGAGGGTCCTTCAGTGGTGGGAGGTCATCTGCGCAGTTGGTGAGCCACTGTGTGAGGTTGTTGGCTGCTTCGTTGGGGTCCGTTGTGCTGGCGGGAGGGTTCTGGCGGAGGGAGGTGGTGAGCAGCGGAACATGCGTAAAGTCATGGTACACGTAGTAAACCTACCACCCCCATCCAGAGAAAGGGGACCAAGACAGACAGGGACAACAACCCTCCAAGTCACCCCAACATAGAGGGCAAGCACCCTTAAGGGACAAGGCAAGACATGGCCAGATGACCCTCAATCAGGGGATAGCACTGGAGGGAAGGACAGAACAGGGATAAAAGTAATCTCACCCATACCTGGAGTAGCCAGAGCAGCAGGGCACCGGAACCCCATCCTCCAAGAACCAAGGAGGAATGAACCGCCCCCAGACGGAGCGACCCGTCAAGAACAAGGAAGGCAGTCACAAGACACAGTCCCCTACCTGGAGGCAAGTTCCGAAGACCAACCCATGGGTCTTCGCAGAAAAGGGGAGGAAGGGCACGCCGTGAAGGAATCTGCAGCTAGAATCGCCTCTACCAGATACATCGTTACCGAAGGTAACTAACTTGTGCATTTTATTTAGAGACAACTAGCCGCAGATTCCTTCACGTAGAATAGATACCCTAACAATATCCCCTGGGAAGAAGGGTCTGTGAAAGGACCCCACCATCCATGAAAGAACAGTGGGCCACACAGGGGACCAGATCTGTGGACCAAGAAGAACCTCGTCCCTGCCAGGCAAGGGGAACCCCCCACAAGCAGAACCCGACCAAACCCAAGGGGATGGAGGAGGGAAAAGAAGGCTGAAGAGGCTCGTACACTCACAGCAAAGGAACCAAGAGCAAGGGCGGAAAGGCCGAAGCTTCCCACTCTCCCACCAGGCAACATAACTTCCGCCCAAGACAGGAAAAGCAGAAGAAGAAGCCTAGAGGGCCCAAGGAAACCAGAGAAAAGAATAACCGCTCGAGGCCCCAGGAAGGCCGAGTAGGCGACGCCGGGCAAGGGAGATATCAGAGCGCCCCAGACCTCAGGACAGGAGAAGAAAAAGGAGGAAATGCCCGGGCACACCATCACGAGTGGCCGTGCACACTACCGCAAGGAGCAAAAGCAACCTACACAAATGCCTTGGAGAACAGGCACCCAAAGGCGACCAGAACCCTTCAGCAGAGCGCAAGCCATATGACCTAGGGTCCGATAAGCCCCTACTTGGGAACCCTCTTTGCAAGAACTTCCGCAGCAGAGGAAAAACCAAAAGAGGCACGGGGGAAAAAAAACCTGCGAAAGGCTTGACAAGCAGCCCAAGCAAGCAGAAGTCCTAATCTCAGGGCCAAGGCTGCGCAACAAATCCAACACACACACATAATCAACAAAGGGGCAGTCCAGCAGCCAACAATGCCAAAGTACCAAGAAGGTCCAAATGGCCAGAAAACGCACTCCACAGCCAGAACAACTGGCCTAACAAGGCCCAGAATCAACCAGACTCAGGAATCACTAAGGAGGGGACGTAGGATGACATCGCGGCGGAGGAGGAGGATGGCGCCATGCCAAGAGCCTCTGGATGGCGGAGTTGGCCGGGACACGGAACAGGCTGCCATCAATCGGAAGATCAATGAGCCGCTCCCGAATATTCTCAGGGAATACTCCATCCCGAAGCCAAGCATCGCGACAGAGAGCGACCAAGGAAGCCATGGTCCACACCATCACCTCTGAGATGTCCAGGACGGAGCGGAGAATAAACACCGGAGGCCAAGCCAGCACACAAAGTGTTCAGAGCCCGCAGGGCAGCGACGGTCGAGGAGAACATGTAGCGCTCCCAAGAGTCCAGCCAGCAGGCCTCTCGGGACGGTGGAGCCAACAGTGGTGGCAGGTAGGGAAAAACAGTCCGCAAAAGAGAACTGGAGGCCGAGGGGTGGAGGGAAAGACACGAAAGGGTCACGGTGCACCGGGAGATGCTGGTGCAGAAGATGCCGAGGCGCCGGGTCCCCTGAGGCAGGACGCCTCCAAGCCCCTGTCAAGGAAGAAAGGAGGGAACCTTCAAAGGGGAACAGAATCTCCCTCTCACCGGAGCCCTGGTGGAGGACCTCCAATAGATGGTCCACCGGAAAATGGGCAATGGCTGCAAACTAAGGCGGCTGTTCCCGAGGCCAAGCGGGGCATGCAAGGGCCGGACCTGGAAGTCAGAAGGAGCCGACGAATGAGGGACCTGCCGTTTTTCCGACGAATACCTCTGCCTCAGGAAGGGCGGAGAACCGCCCTTCGACGCCGGTGAAAAAGACACGACACAGCAACCCGTCTCCAGGGAGAATGACACTAATATACAGGCTGCCTCCGGAGAAGAGGGAGCGTCCATAGACTAATCCGCGGCACGACTCCTGCGCGGAGCCGTGGAGTCCGCTGCCTGAGTCACATTGCTCACTGGATTCATGCAAGCCTGGATGAAGACGGCTGAAATGCAAGAAACTGGTCTTAGGAAGTTTTTTTCCGGTCCAGGGACGGCATGGCTTGGCAGTTCAGGCTGGACTGTTCTCATGAAGCACAGGGTCACACTGATTCGCATATGGCCATGTCTGAACTGGGGTGGCAGAGTGGGCTAAAGAACGGTGATGGATCAAACCCAGATCTGTTGACTGGATGTGAGTGTTTGATTGGTTCAGATGCTCTGTCCATCACCACCACCCCCACCCCCTTTTGTACCGCTTTGAGGCGGAGTGCCGGCTCCATCCAGCGTCGCCGGACAAGGTTCCTCCCAGTCGCCCGCACCAGGAACCGGTGCGGAGACCGGGGCTGGAGCCGAACCGGCATGACCCTACCTCCACCAAGGTAGCCATCCACGTTGGGGGAACGAGAAGGCCCTTCACCATCCGCAGTCCAGAATGAGGCGTAGATCGCTCGGCCACCCATGAGGCGGTGCCAGGGACAATTCCAACTCGCCCCCGTCAAGGCGGCTGCCTGCGGGGAAGGACGTGAGGTGCCCGGAGAGGGACGAGGGGTCCTCACCCGGCCTTGACCCGGAGCAGGGCGAGGAGGGTTCACCGACCCCTGTGGCTCCGCACGGTCCAGCTGCTGCCGGCGCCGTAGCAGTGTCACCTCAGCCTTAGACAGGACCATCCTGTCAAGGGACCGGGAGGAGCTGGGAGATGCAACCCGAGCCCCGGTGACCTCCCGCGACACCACAGGGACTCCTGCAGGAGTTTGTGGCGAGGCAGAGACGCTGTGGCTTGAAGGAGGTGCCCCAGATGAGCCGCACCCCAACAGCACCACACCCTCCAGGCCTGGATCTGAACCAGTCGGCGTCGGGGCCAGAGCCGCCGGCGGCATAGCAGAGGACCCTGCGCAAGGCGAGGGGTCCGCCGACGTCCCAGGAGGGGAAGACGCCAGCAAGGCCTGCAAAGCCGCCGCCTTTGTCTCCATCTGGGCAGTCAAAGCCCCAATCCCAGGAAATGGTGGATAGGATGACACGCGGGCCATATCACCCGCGGAGAGTCCACGTGCCCCCGGTAGGCTGGAACCCAGCCCCCGGGGACAAACTGCGACACTTACCCGCCAGGGAATGACGCTCACGTGACATTGGAGAAGGGCGAGGACGACGACCACGGCCGAACCTGAAGCCGTCTGCCGAAGTAGACCGAGGGGAGGATGTCGACCGGGAGAGACGCGCCGGGAGAA